>NW_026990183.1:0-307500 GCF_036417665.1 Passer domesticus
GTGGCCGCAAAGAGAGGCCATTTTGCAGGGGAAAAAGAAGTCCTTTGGCCAACCTCTGGGCATCAGGTGAAAGCTGGCCTTTGGGGCTAGAAGGCCGAGCTGGCATCTAGCTTCTGACCACTGTAGTTTTGGAGAAATCCAGCAAAATTTGGCAATTTTTAGGTTGGGTGGTCAGGGTGGGCCAGGGCGAGTGGCCGCAAAGAGAGGCCATTTTGCAGGGGAAAAAGAAGTCCTTTGGCCAACCTCTGGGCATCAGGTGAAAGCTGGCCTTTGGGGCTATAAGGCCGAGCTGGCATCTCGCTTCTGACCACTGTAGTTTTGGAGAAATCCAGCAAAATTTGGAAATTTTTAGGTTGGGAGGTCAGGGTGGGCCAGGGCGAGTGGCCGCAAAGAGAGGCCATTTTGCAGGGGAAAAAGAAGTCCTTTGGCCAACCTCTGGGCATCAGGTGAAAGCTGGCCTTTGGGGCTAGAAGGCCGAGCTGGCATCTAGCTTCTGACCACTGTAGTTTTGGAGAAATCCAGCAAAATTTGGCAATTTTTAGGTTGGGTGGTCAGGGTGGGCCAGGGCGAGTGGCCGCAAAGAGAGGCCATTTGGCAGGGGAAAAAGAAGTCCTTTGGCCAACCTCTGGGCATCAGGTGAAAGCTGGCCTTTGGGGCTATAAGGCCGAGCTGGCATCTAGCTTCTGACCACTGTAGTTTTGGAGAAATCCAGCAAAATTTGGCAATTTTTAGGTTGGGCGGTCAGGGTGGGCCAGGGCGAGTGGCCGCAAAGAGAGGCCATTTGGCAGGGGAAAAAGAAGTCCTTTGGCCAACCTCTGGGCATCAGGTGAAAGCTGGCCTTTGGGGCTATAAGGCCGAGCTGGCATCTAGCTTCTGACCACTGTAGTTTTGGAGAAATCCAGCAAAATTTGGAAATTTTTAGGTTGGGCGGTCAGGGTGGGCCAGGGCGAGTGGCCGCAAAGAGAGGCCATTTTGCAGGGGAAAAAGAAGTCCTTTGGCCAACCTCTGGGCATCAGGTGAAAGCTGGCCTTTGGGGCTATAAGGCCGAGCTGGCATCTAGCTTCTGACCACTGTAGTTTTGGAGAAATCCAGCAAAATTTGGCAATTTTTAGGTTGGGTGGTCAGGGTGGGCCAGGGCGAGTGGCCGCAAAGAGAGGCCATTTTGCAGGGGAAAAAGAAGTCCTTTGGCCAACCTCTGGGCATCAGGTGAAAGCTGGCCTTTGGGGCTATAAGGCCGAGCTGGCATCTCGCTTCTGACCACTGTAGTTTTGGAGAAATCCAGCAAAATTTGGCAATTTTTAGGTTGGGCGGTCAGGGTGGGCCAGGGCGAGTGGCCGCAAAGAGAGGCCATTTTGCAGGGGAAAAAGAAGTCCTTTGGCCAACCTCTGGGCATCAGGTGAAAGCTGGCCTTTGGGGCTATAAGGCCGAGCTGGCATCTAGCTTCTGACCACTGTAGTTTTGGAGAAATCCAGCAAAATTTGGCAATTTTTAGGTTGGGCGGTCAGGGTGGGCCAGGGCGAGTGGCCGCAAAGAGAGGCCATTTGGCAGGGGAAAAAGAAGTCCTTTGGCCAACCTCTGGGCATCAGGTGAAAGCTGGCCTTTGGGGCTATAAGGCCGAGCTGGCATCTAGCTTCTGACCACTGTAGTTTTGGAGAAATCCAGCAAAATTTGGCAATTTTTAGGTTGGGCGGTCAGGGTGGGCCAGGGCGAGTGGCCGCAAAGAGAGGCCATTTTGCAGGGGAAAAAGAAGTCCTTTGGCCAACCTCTGGGCATCAGGTGAAAGCTGGCCTTTGGGGCTATAAGGCCGAGCTGGCATCTAGCTTCTGACCACTGTAGTTTTGGAGAAATCCAGCAAAATTTGGCAATTTTTAGGTTGGGTGGTCAGGGTGGGCCAGGGCGAGTGGCCGCAAAGAGAGGCCATTTTGCAGGGGAAAAAGAAGTCCTTTGGCCAACCTCTGGGCATCAGGTGAAAGCTGGCCTTTGGGGCTATAAGGCCGAGCTGGCATCTCGCTTCTGACCACTGTAGTTTTGGAGAAATCCAGCAAAATTTGGCAATTTTTAGGTTGGGTGGTCAGGGTGGGCCAGGGCGAGTGGCCGCAAAGAGAGGCCATTTTGCAGGGGAAAAAGAAGTCCTTTGGCCAACCTCTGGGCATCAGGTGAAAGCTGGCCTTTGGGGCTATAAGGCCAAGCTGGCATCTAGCTTCTGACCACTTTAGTTTTGGAGAAATCCAGCAAAATTTGGCAATTTTTAGGTTGGGTGGTCAGGGTGGGCCAGGGCGAGTGGCCGCAAAGAGAGGCCATTTTGCAGGGGAAAAAGAAGTCCTTTGGCCAACCTCTGGGCATCAGGTGAAAGCTGGCCTTTGGGGCTAGAAGGCCGAGCTGGCATCTAGCTTCTGACCACTGTAGTTTTGGAGAAATCCAGCAAAATTTGGCAATTTTTAGGTTGGGTGGTCAGGGTGGGCCAGGGCGAGTGGCCGCAAAGAGAGGCCATTTGGCAGGGGAAAAAGAAGTCCTTTGGCCAACCTCTGGGCATCAGGTGAAAGCTGGCCTTTGGGGCTATAAGGCCGAGCTGGCATCTAGCTTCTGACCACTGTAGTTTTGGAGAAATCCAGCAAAATTTGGAAATTTTTAGGTTGGGCGGTCAGGGTGGGCCAGGGCGAGTGGCCGCAAAGAGAGGCCATTTTGCAGGGGAAAAAGAAGTCCTTTGGCCAACCTCTGGGCATCAGGTGAAAGCTGGCCTTTGGGGCTATAAGGCCGAGCTGGCATCTCGCTTCTGACCACTGTAGTTTTGGAGAAATCCAGCAAAATTTGGCAATTTTTAGGTTGGGCGGTCAGGGTGGGCCAGGGCGAGTGGCCGCAAAGAGAGGCCATTTGGCAGGGGAAAAAGAAGTCCTTTGGCCAACCTCTGGGCATCAGGTGAAAGCTGGCCTTTGGGGCTATAAGGCCGAGCTGGCATCTAGCTTCTGACCACTGTAGTTTTGGAGAAATCCAGCAAAATTTGGCAATTTTTAGGTTGGGCGGTCAGGGTGGGCCAGGGCGAATGGCCGCAAAGAGAGGCCATTTTGCAGGGGAAAAAGAAGTCCTTTGGCCAACCTCTGGGCATCAGGTGAAAGCTGGCCTTTGGGGCTATAAGGCCGAGCTGGCATCTAGCTTCTGACCACTGTAGTTTTGGAGAAATCCAGCAAAATTTGGCAATTTTTAGGTTGGGTGGTCAGGGTGGGCCAGGGCGAGTGGCCGCAAAGAGAGGCCATTTTGCAGGGGAAAAAGAAGTCCTTTGGCCAACCTCTGGGCATCAGGTGAAAGCTGGCCTTTGGGGCTATAAGGCCGAGCTGGCATCTAGCTTCTGACCACTGTAGTTTTGGAGAAATCCAGCAAAATTTGGCAATTTTTTAGGTTGGGCGGTCAGGGTGGGCCAGGGCGAGTGGCCGCAAAGAGAGGCCATTTGGCAGGGGAAAAAGAAGTCCTTTGGCCAACCTCTGGGCATCAGGTGAAAGCTGGCCTTTGGGGCTATAAGGCCGAGCTGGCATCTAGCTTCTGACCACTGTAGTTTTGGAGAAATCCAGCAAAATTTGGAAATTTTTAGGTTGGGCGGTCAGGGTGGGCCAGGGCGAGTGGCCGCAAAGAGAGGCCATTTTGCAGGGGAAAAAGAAGTCCTTTGGCCAACCTCTGGGCATCAGGTGAAAGCTGGCCTTTGGGGCTAGAAGGCCGAGCTGGCATCTAGCTTCTGACCACTGTAGTTTTGGAGAAATCCAGCAAAATTTGGCAATTTTTAGGTTGGGTGGTCAGGGTGGGCCAGGGCGAGTGGCCGCAAAGAGAGGCCATTTTGCAGGGGGAAAAAGAAGTCCTTTGGCCAACCTCTGGGCATCAGGTGAAAGCTGGCCTTTGGGGCTATAAGGCCGAGCTGGCATCTCGCTTCTGACCACTGTAGTTTTGGAGAAATCCAGCAAAATTTGGAAATTTTTAGGTTGGGAGGTCAGGGTGGGCCAGGGCGAGTGGCCGCAAAGAGAGGCCATTTTGCAGGGGAAAAAGAAGTCCTTTGGCCAACCTCTGGGCATCAGGTGAAAGCTGGCCTTTGGGGCTAGAAGGCCGAGCTGGCATCTAGCTTCTGACCACTGTAGTTTTGGAGAAATCCAGCAAAATTTGGCAATTTTTAGGTTGGGTGGTCAGGGTGGGCCAGGGCGAGTGGCCGCAAAGAGAGGCCATTTTGCAGGGGAAAAAGAAGTCCTTTGGCCAACCTCTGGGCATCAGGTGAAAGCTGGCCTTTGGGGCTATAAGGCCGAGCTGGCATCTAGCTTCTGACCACTGTAGTTTTGGAGAAATCCAGCAAAATTTGGCAATTTTTAGGTTGGGCGGTCAGGGTGGGCCAGGGCGAGTGGCCGCAAAGAGAGGCCATTTTGCAGGGGAAAAAGAAGTCCTTTGGCCAACCTCTGGGCATCAGGTGAAAGCTGGCCTTTGGGGCTATAAGGCCGAGCTGGCATCTAGCTTCTGACCACTGTAGTTTTGGAGAAATCCAGCAAAATTTTGAAATTTTTAGGTTGGGTGGTCAGGGTGGGCCAGGGCGAGTGGCCGCAAAGAGAGGCCATTTGGCAGGGGAAAAAGAAGTCCTTTGGCCAACCTCTGGGCATCAGGTGAAAGCTGGCCTTTGGGGCTATAAGGCCGAGCTGGCATCTCGCTTCTGACCACTGTAGTTTTGGAGAAATCCAGCAAAATTTGGAAATTTTTAGGTTGGGAGGTCAGGGTGGGCCAGGGCGAGTGGCCGCAAAGAGAGGCCATTTTGCAGGGGAAAAAGAAGTCCTATGGCCAACCTCTGGGCATCAGGTGAAAGCTGGCCTTTGGGGCTAGAAGGCCGAGCTGGCATCTAGCTTCTGACCACTGTAGTTTTGGAGAAATCCAGCAAAATTTGGCAATTTTTAGGTTGGGTGGTCAGGGTGGGCCAGGGCGAGTGGCCGCAAAGAGAGGCCATTTTGCAGGGGAAAAAGAAGTCCTTTGGCCAACCTCTGGGCATCAGGTGAAAGCTGGCCTTTGGGGCTATAAGGCCGAGCTGGCATCTAGCTTCTGACCACTGTAGTTTTGGAGAAATCCAGCAAAATTTGGCAATTTTTAGGTTGGGTGGTCAGGGTGGGCCAGGGCGAGTGGCCGCAAAGAGAGGCCATTTTGCAGGGGAAAAAGAAGTCCTGTGCCTGTAAGCTCCACCCACATTTTAGGCCACTCCACCTCCCCAGCCTGCTTGCACCTTCAAGCCTCACCCGCCCCTTCAAGCCCCTCCCATCACTCCAAACCCCACCCACCCCGTCAGGCCCCACCCATCCCTCACTCTCTGTAGCCACACCCTCTTCATTAAGCCCCACCCGCCACCTTAGCCCCTGCCGAGCTATGCCCTTCCCAACCCTCTAAGCCCCACCCACCTCTCTAAGCCCCCACACACCTCTCTAATCCCCACCCTCCTCCTTAAGCCCCACCCACCTCTTTAGGCCACACACACCTTTCTAAGCCCCACCCACCTCCCCAAGCTCCACTCGCCTCCCGAAGCCCCACCCACCTCCCGAAGCCCTTCTGGCCCCACCCACCCCCTCACTCCCTGTAGCCACATACACTTCATTAAGCCCCACCCACCCCATCAAGCTCCACACAACCCTTTCCATCCCACCTGGCATCTTAAGCCCCACCGACCACCTTAGCCCCTCCCTAGTCAAGACCCTCCCAACCCTCAAGCCCCACCCACCTCTCTAAGCCCCTCACACCTTTCTAAGCCCCACCCACCTCTCTAAGCCCCACCAACCTCTTTAGGCCACACCCACCTCTCTAAGCCCCACCCACCTCCCTCAGCTCCACCCACCTCCTCCTCTGATTGGCCAAGACCTCCACCGTCCACAGCACTGCCTCCGGGCTCTGGCTAATCAGCACAGCCTGCAGTGGCTGCCAAGTGTCAGGGGAGTGGGTGTGGCCGCGTTGGAGCCCCGCCCCCTCCTCCAGAAAGCCACGACCACCTGAGAAGAATAATGTCGGGCCTTAGGATTTTGGTGTCCCTGAGGGCATTTTGGCGGGGCCTCAGCCGAGGGGGTGGGGCCAGTCAAGAGATGCCTGTGATTGACAGGCACGAAGACACACCCCTTTTGCCATGGCTGTCACCATCTCTTTAGGCTCCTCCCACCCACCCAGCCAGGCCACGCCCACCCCCTTAAGCCCCTCCCAGCCCCTTAGGCCCCACCCATCTCTTTCAACCCTTCTAAGCCCCGCCCACTCCTTTCAGCCCCAGCCATGCATTTAGGCCACACCCACCCCACTAAGCTCCACCCGCGTTTTAGGCCACACCCCCTCCCTGGCCTGCTTGCATCTTCAAGTCCCACCTACCCCTTCAGGTCCCTCCCATCCCTCCAAGCCCCACCGACTCCCTCAGGCCCCACCCACCCCTCACTCCCTGTGGCCACACCCACTTCATTAAGCCCCACCCACCCCATCAAGCTCCACACAACCCTTTCCATTCCAGCTGCCATTTTAAGCCCCACCCACCACCTTAGCCACTGCCTAGTTAAGCCTCTCCCAACCCTCAAGCCCCACCCACCTCTTTAAGCCCCATGCTCCTCCAAAAGCCCGACCCACCTCTTTAGGCCACACATACCTCTCTAAGCCCCACCCACCTCCCTCAGCTTCACCCACCTCCCTCAGCTCCACCCACCTCCCGAAGCCCTTCCCACACCCTCAGGCCCCACCCACCCCCTCCTCTGATTGGCCAAGACCTCCAACGCCCACAGCACTGCCTCCGGGCTCTGGCCAATCAGCACGGCCTGCAGCGGCTGCCAAGTCACAGGGGAGGGGGTGTGGCCTCGTTGGAGCCACGCCCCCTCCCCCAGAAAGCCACGACCACCTGAGAAGATTTATGGGGGCTGGAGGATTTTGGTGTCCCTGAGGGCATTTTGGCGGGGGCCTCAGCCGAGGGGGCGGGGCCAGTCAAGAGATGCCTGTGATTGACAGGCACGAAGACACACCCCTTTTGCCATGGCTGCCACCATTTCTTTATGCTCCTCCCACCCACCCAGCCAGGCCATGCCCACGCCCTTAAGCCCCTCCCAGCCCCTTAGGCCCCACCCATCTCTTTCAACCCTTCTAAGCCCCGCCCACTCCTTTCAGCCCCAGCCATGCATTTAGGCCACACCCACCCCACTAAGCTCCACCCATGTTTTAGGCCACACCCCCTCCCCGTCTTGCTTGCACCTTCAAGCCCCACCCACCCCTTCAGGCCCCTCCCATCCCTCCAAGCCCCACCGACTTGCTCAGGCCCCACCCACCCCTCACTCCCTGTGGCCACAGCCACTTCATTAAGCCCCACCCACCCCATCAAGCTCCACACAACCCTTTCCATCCCAGCCGCCATTTTAAGCCCCACCCACCACCTTAGCCCCTGCCTAGTTAAGCCGCTCTCACCCCTCAAGCCCCACCCACCTCTCTAAGCCCCACCCACCTCTCTAAGCCCCACCCACCTCTTTAGGCCACACCCACCTCTCTAAGCCCCACCCACCTCCCTCAGCTCCACCCACCTCCCGAAGCCCCACCCACCTCCCGAAGCCCTTCCCACACCCTCAGGCCCCACCCACCCCCTCCTCTGATTGGCCAAGACCTCCAACGCCCACAGCACTGCCTCCGGGCTCTGGCCAATCAGCACGGCCTGCAGCGGCCGCCAAGTCACAGGGGAGGGGGTGTGGCCTCGTTGGAGCCACGCCCCCTCCCCCAGAAAGCCACGACCACCTGAGAAGATTTATGGGGGGCTGGAGGATTTTGGTGTTCCTGAGGGCATTTAGGGTATCCACCGGCCCCGCCCACTCTGCTGCCAATCCGGCTCTGCCCTCGTGGCCAAGATGGCCCAAGGCTCTGCCCGGGACCGGCCCGGCATGGATGGAGCTCAGCATAATCCCTCAGGTACCCCAAAGTCCTCTCCAAGTTCCCCAAAAGTCGCTCACGGCGCCCAAACTCCCCTCAAAAATCCCCAAAAACTACTCAGGGAGCCAGAAATCCTCTCATAATACCCTAGCAACTCCCAGTAATCTCTCAGATATTTTCTCCATTTTTTGAGGTTATTTTCCTTTCCTTTGAATTGGTTTTTCGAACGTTTTCCCGGATTTTCGAAAGGTGTTCCCTGTTTTTTTGTATATTTTCCCGTGATCTTGAAATGCTTTTCCAGGGTTTTTATGACTATTTTTTGGTGTTTTTAGAAAGTTTTATTTTTAGTATGTTTGTATTCTATCTCTCCCGGGATAATTTTCCCGGATTTCTCAGACTACTTTCCCTATTTATTAGAATTTTCATATTTCTGCAGAATAATCTTAAGGGAGGATATTGAAAAGCATCATGGAAAAGTCTTCTTAATACCCTACAAAACATTCTAAAATCCCTGGAATATTTCAGAAAGCCGGTTTTAAGTGTTCCAAAAGCCTGGGAGAATAGACTGAAAAAGTCCCAGAAAAATATACTAAAATTCCCATAAAATAGTACAAAAAAGAAAATCCAGAGAGTATATTCTTGAGACTATCATTCCCAAAGCTTCGGGAAATATTCAAAAAACCCCCTGAAAAACATACTAAAAACCCGGGAAAATGGTATAAAAATCTAAGGATAATGGTCCTGACACCCCCGTAAAATAGTCATAAAATCCCGGGAAAGGCTTTCCAAATTCCCCGGAAAATATTCAGGGAAACACAGGAAAATCATTTTAAAAAACCCAGGAAAATGGTTTAACTAGCCTGTGAAAATTGTTATTAAAACACTGCAAAATAATCATAAAATCCGAGGAAAAGCAATCTAAAATCCCCAGGAAAACAATTGCAAAAACCAGGAAAAATTTTCTAACTGACCAATATAGGCATGTGTTTTTTGTCTGATTTAGAGAGCTTTTAAGGGTTTCTGGTTCTATTGTGACTTTGTAGGCTACTGGAGGAGAGTGTTATGCGTGTTTCTGCTCCTCTTGAGCAGCATGAATTTGCAGGTGTTCTGTAGTGGTTAGAGAGTGTTTTCAAATATCTCGTGCTCTTTTGTGCGTTTCTAGGCTGCAAGAGGAGAGTCTTAATGGTGTTTTTGGTCCAATTCTAGAGCATGGTTTTGCAGGTGTTTTTTGCAGTGTTTTCCAATGACTCCTTCTTTTTTGTGTGTTTGCAGGCGGCTGGATGAGTGCTGCAGGCGTGTATCTAGTCCTATTCTATATCATGATTATGCAGGTGTTTTCAGGTGGTTGTTCAGTGTTTTCAAATGTCTCGTGCTCTTTTGTGCATATACAGGCTGCTAGAGGTGAGTCTTAAGCGTGTTTCTGGTCCTATTGTATAGCATGACTTGGAAGGTGTTTCCGAGTGTATAAAGAGTGTTTTCAAATATTCGGAATGTTTTGTGTATTTTTAGACTGCTGGAAAAGCGTCTTCGCTGTGTTTCTGGTCCTTGTCTTTTAGCATGACTTTGCAGGTGTTTTCGCGCAGTTTTCAAATGTCTCAGACTGTTTGGTGTGATTTTAAGCTATTGGAGGAGCGTCTTCTGCCCGATTCTGGTCCTGTGGAATTGCATGATATTGCAGGTGTTTTGCCATAGTTTTCCAGTGGTTTCAGATGTGGTTAGACGTTTGGTGTGATTTTAGATTGCTGGAGGAGCGTCTTCGGCCTGTTTCTGGTCCTGAGGAATAGCATGATATTGCAGGTGTTTTCGCGTAGTTACAGAGTATCTTCAAACACCTCGGGCTGTTTTGTGTGTTAGTAGGCTGCTGGAAGAGCGTATAAGGCGGGTACCTGGTCCTGTTCTGTATCATGACTTTTCAGGTGTTTTCAGGCGGTTGTACAGTGTTTTCAAAAGCCACAGGATGCTTTCTGCCTATACAGGCTGCTAGACGTGAGTTTTGGGCGTTATTCTGCTCCTTTTGTATTGCATGATATTGCAAGTGTTTTCGCGTATTTACAGCGTGTTTTCAAATGTCACGAGATGTTTGGTGTGATTTTAGGCTGCTGGAGGAGCGTCTTCGGCCTGTTTCTGGTCCTATTGTAAAGCAAGATATTGCAGGTGTTTTCGCGTATTTACAGCGTGTTTTCAAGTGTCGTGAGATATTTGGTGTGATTTTAGGCTGCTGGAGGAGCGTCTTCGGCCTGTTTCTGGTCCTTTTGAAAAGCACGATATTGCATGGTTAGGGGTCAGGGGTCAGGGGTCAGGAGGTCAGGGGGTCAGGGGTCATGGCTAGGGGTCAGGGGTCAAGGGTCAGGGGTCAGGGATAGAGTCAGGGGTCTGGGGTCAGGGGTCAGGGATCAGGGGGTCAGGGGTCATGGTTAGGGATCAGGGGTCAGGGGTCGGGGGTCAGGGTCAGGGGTCAAAGGTCAGGGGTCATGGTTAGGGGTCAGGGGTCAGGGGTCAAGGGTCAGGGGTCAAGGGTCATGGTCTGGGGTGAGTGGTCAGGGGTCAGGGTCATGGTTAGGCGTCAGGGAATGGGGTCATGGTTAGGGGTCAGGGGTCAGGGGTCAGAGTCAGGGGTCGGTGGTCAGGGGTCAGGAGTCAGGGGTCATGGTTAGCGGTCAGGGATCAGAGTCACTGTCAGGGGTCATGGTCAGGGGTCATGGTTAGGGGTCAGGGGTCAGGGGTCAGGGGTCAAGGGTCAGGTGTCAGGGGTCGGGGTGATGGTTAGGGGTCAGGGGTCAGGGGTCAGGCATCAGGCATCAGGGGTTAGGGGTTAGGGTTAGGGATCAGGAGTCAGGGGTCAGGGGTCAGAGTCTGGGGTCAGGGGTCAGGGGTCAGAGTCAGGGATCAGGAGTCTGGGGTCAAGGGTAAGGGGTCAGGGGTCAGGGGTCAAGGGTCAGGGTCGTGGTTAGGGGTCAGGGGTCGGGGTCAGGGAATGGGGTCATGGTTAGGGGTCAGCGGTCAGGCTCAGGCTCAGGGGTCATGGTTAGGGGTCAGGGGTCAGGGGGTCAGGGGTCAGGAAGTATGGGGTCAGGGTCATGGTTAGGGGTCAGGGGTCAGGGTCTGGGGTCATGGTTAGGGGTCAGGGGTTAGGGGTCATGGTTAGGGGTTAGGGGTCAGGGGTCTGGGGTCAAGGGTCAGGGGTCAGGGGATCGGGGTCAGGAGGTCAGGAGTCAGGGAGTCAGGTTCATGGTTAGGGGTCAGGGTCAGGGGTCATGGTTAGGGGTCAGGGGTCAGGGTCAGGGGTCAGGGGTCAGGGTCAGGGAATGGTTAGGGGTCAGGGGTCAGGGAATTGGGTCATGGTTAGTGGTCAGGGGTCAGGGTCAGGGGTCAGGGGTCAGGGGTCATGGTTAGGGGTCAGGGGTCAGGGTCATGGTTTGGGGTCAGGGTCAGGGATCAGGGGTCAGCTGTCTGGGGTGAGTGGTCGGGGGTCAGAGTCAGGGATCAGGGGTCAGGGGTCAGGGGTCAGGGGTCAGGGGTCAGGGGTCAGGGGTCAGGGGGTCAAAGGTCAGGGGTCATTGTCATGGGTCAGGGGTCATTAATAGGGGTCAGGGGTCAGGGGTCAAGGGTCAGGGTCGTGGTTAGGGGTCAGGGGTCAGGGAATGGGGTCATGGTTAGGGGTCAGCGGTCAGGCTCAGGCTCAGGGGTCATGGTTAGGGGTCAGGGGTCAGGGGGTCAGGGGTCAGGGGGTATGGGGTCAGGGTCATGGTTAGGGGTCAGGGGTCAGGGTCTGGGGTCATGGTTAGGGGTCAGGGGTCAGGGGTCATGGTTAGGGGTCAGGGGTCTGGGGTCAAGGGTCAGGGGTCAGGGGATCAGGGGTCAGGAGGTCAGGAGTCAGGGGGTCAGGTTCATGGTTAGGGGTCAGGGTCAGGGGTCATGGTTAGGGGTCAGGGGTCAGGGTCAGGGGTCAGGGGTCAGGGGTCAGGGAATGGCTAGGGGTCAGGGGTCAGGGAATTGGGTCATGGTTAGTGGATAGGGGTCAGGGTCAGGGTCAGGGGTCGGGGGTCAGGGGTCAGGGTCAGGGGTCAGGGGTCAGGGTCAGGGGTCAGGGGTCAGGGTTTGGGATCAGGACTCAGGGGTCGGGGATCAGGGGTCAGGGGTCAGGGGTCAAAGGTAAGGGGTCATGGTTAGGGGTCAGGGGTCAGGGGTCAGGAGGTCAGGGGTCAAGGGTCAGGGGGTCAGGGGTCAGGTGTCAGGCGTCAGGGGTCAGGGGTCAGGGGTCGGGTCAGGGGTCAAAGATCAGGGATCAGGGTCAGGGGTCAAAGGTCAGGTGTCAGGGGTCAGGTGTCAGGGTCAGGAGTCAGGGGTCAGGGGTCAAGGGAATGGGGCCATGGTTAGGGGTCAGGGGTCAGGGGTCAGAGTCAGGGGTCGGTGGTCAGGGGTCAGGAGTCAGGGTTAGGGATCAGGGGGCAGGGTGAGGGGTCAGGGGTCAGGGGTCAGGGTTAGGGGTCAGGGGTCAGGGGTCAGGGGTCATTGTTAGGGGTCAGGGGTCAGGGGTCATGGTTAGGGGTTAGGGGTCAGGGGTCAGGAGTCAGGGGTCATGGTTAGCGGTCAGGGGTCAGAGTCACTGTCAGGGGTCATGGTCAGGGGTCATGGTTAGGGGTCAGGGTTCAGGGGTCAAGGGTCAGGTGTCAGGGGTCAGGGGTGATGGTTAGGGGTCAGGGGTCAGGGGTCAGGCATCAGGCATCAGGGGTTAGGGGTCAGGGTTAGGGATCAGGAGTCAGGGGTCAGGGGTCAGAGTAAGGGATCAGGAGTCAGGAGTCAGGGGTCAGGGGTCAGGGGTCAGGGGTCAAAGGTCAGGGGTCATTGTCATGGGTCAGGGGTCATTAGTAGGGGTCAGGGGTCAGGGGTCAAGGGTCAGGGTCATGGTTAGGGGTCGGGGTCAGGGTCAGGGAATGGGGTCATGGTTAGGGGTCAGCGGTCAGGGAATGGGGTCATGGTTAGGGGTCAGGGGTCAGGGGGTCAGGGGGTCAGGGGTCAGAGTTAGGGATCAGGACTCAGGGGTCAGGGGTCAGGGGTCAGGGTCATGGTTAGGGGTCAGGTATCAGGGTCAGGGTCAGGGGTCATGGTTAGGGGTCAGGGGTCAGGGGTCATGGTTAGGGGTCAGGGGTCTGGGGTCAAGGGTCAGGGGTCAGGGGTCAGGGGATCAGGGGTCAGGAGGTCAGGAGTCAGGGGGTCAGGTTCATGGTTAGGGGTCAGGGTCAGGGATCAGGGTCATGGTTTGGGGTCAGGGGTCTGGGGTGAGTGGTCAGAGGTCAGGGCACAGGGGTCAGGAGTCAGGGGTCATTGTCAGGGCTCAGGGGTCATGGTCAGGGGTCAGGGGTCAAAGGTCAGGAGTCATGGTTAGGGGTCAGTGGTCAAGGGTCAGGGGTCATGGTTAGGGGTCAGGGGTCAGAGTCAGGGAATGGGGTCATGGTTAGGGGTCAGCGGTCAGGGTCAGGGGCCATGGTTAGGGGTCAGGGGTCTGGGGTCAAGGGTCAGGGGTCAGGGGATCAGGGGTCAGGAGGTCAGGAGTCAGGGGGTCAGGTTCATGGTTAGGGGTCAGGGTCAGGGGTCATGGTTAGGGGTCAGGGGTCAGGGTCATGGTTTGGGGTCAGGGTCAGGGATCAGAGGTCAGCTGTCTGGGGTGAGTGGTCGGGGGTCAGAGTAAGGGCTCAGGCGACAAGGGTCAGGGGTCAGGGGGTCAGGGGGTCAGAGGGTCAGGGGGTCAGGGGTCAGGGGTCAGGCGTAGGGGTCAGGGGTCAGGGTCATGGTTAGGGGTCAGGGGCAGGGTCAGGGTCAGCGGTCAGGGTCAGGTGTCATGGTTAGGGGTCAGGGGTCAGAGGTCAGGGGGTCAGGGTCATGGTTAGGGGTCAGGGGTCAGGGTCTGGGGTCATGGTTAGGGGTCAGGGGTCAGGGTCTGGGTCAGGGGTCATGGTTAGGGGTCAGGGGTCAGGGTCATGGTTAGGGGTCAGGGATCAGGGTCAGGGTCAGGGGTCTGGGGTGAGTGGTCAGAGGTCAGGGGTCAGGGGTTAGGGGTCAGTGGTCAGGGGTCAGGGTTAGGGATTAGGGGGCAGGGTCAGGGGTCAAAGGTCAGGGGTCAAAGGTCAGGGGTCAGGGGTCAGGGGTCATTGTTAGGGGTCAGGGGTCATGGTTAGGGGTCAGGGGTCAGGGGTCAGGAGGTCAGGGGGTCAGGGGTCATGGCTAGGGGTCAGGGGTCAAAGGTCAGGGGTCAGGGTCAGGGGTCTGGGGTCAGGGGTCATGGTTAGGGGTCAGGGGTCAGGGGTCAAGGGTCAGGGGTCAAGGGTCATGGTCTGGGGTGAGTGGTCAGGGGTCAGGGTCATGGTTAGGCGTCAGGGAATGGGGTCATGGTTAGGGGTCAGGGGTCAGGAGTCAGGGGTCATGGTTAGGCGTCAGGGATCAGAGTCACTGTCAGGGGTCATGGTCAGGGGTCATGGTTAGGGGTCAGGGGTCAGGGGTCAAGGGTCAGGTGTCAGGGGTCAGGGGTGATGGTTAGGGGTCAGGGGTCAGGCATCAGGCATCAGGGGTTAGGGGTTAGGGTTAGGGATCAGGAGTCAGGGGTCAGGGGTCAGAGTCAGGGATCAGGGGTCAGGGGTCAGAGTCAGGGATCAGGAGTCTGGGGTCAAGGGTCAGGGGTCAGGGGTCAGGGGTCAAAGGTCAGGGGTCATTGTCATGGGTCAGGGGTCATTAATAGGGGTCAGGGGTCAGGCGTCAAGGGTCAGGGTCGTGGTTAGGGGTCAGGGGTCGGGGTCAGGGAATGGGGTCATGGTTAGGGGTCAGCGGTCAGGCTCAGGCTCAGGGGTCATGGTTAGGGGTCAGGGGTCAGGGGGTCAGGGGTCAGGGGGTATGGGGTCAGGGTCATGGTTAGGGGTCAGGGGTCAGGGTCTGGGGTCATGGTTAGGGGTCAGGGGTTAGGGGTCATGGTTAGGGGTCAGGGGTCTGGGGTCAAGGGTCAGGGGTCAGGGGATCAGGGGTCAGGAGGTCAGGAGTCAGGGGGTCAGGTTCATGGTTAGGGGTCAGGGGTCATGGTTAGGGGTCAGGGGTCAGGGTCAGGGGTCAGGGGTCAGGGGTCAGGGAATGGTTAGGGGTCAGGGGTCAGGGAATTGGGTCATGGTTATTGGTCAGGGGTCAGGGTCAGGGGTCAGGGGTCAGGGGTCATGGTTAGGGGTCAGGGGTCAGGGTCATGGTTTGGGGTCAGGGTCAGGGATCAGGGGTCAGCTGTCTGGGGTGAGTGGTCGGGGGTCAGAGTCAGGGATCAGGGGTCAGGGGTCAGGGGTCAGGGGTCAAAGGTCAGGGGTCATTGTCATGGGTCAGGGGTCATTAATAGGGGTCAGGGGTCAAGGGTCAGGGTCGTGGTTAGGGGTCAGGGGTCAGGGAATGGGGTCATGGTTAGGGGTCAGCGGTCAGGCTCAGGGTCAGGGGTCATGGTTAGGGGTCAGGGGTCAGGGGGTCAGGGGTCAGGGGGTATGGGGTCAGGGTCATGGTTAGGGGTCAGGGGTCAGGGTCTGGGGTCATGGTTAGGGGTCAGGGGTCAGGGGTCATGGTTAGGGGTCAGGGGTCTGGGGTCAAGGGTCAGGTGTCAGGGGATCAGGGGTCAGGAGGTCAGGAGTCAGGGGGTCAGGTTCATGGTTAGGGGTCAGGGTCAGGGGTCATGGTTAGGGGTCAGGGGTCAGGGTCAGGAGTCAGGGGTCAGAGGTCAGGGAATGGTTAGTGGTCAGGGGTCAGGGAATTGGGTCATGGTTAGTGGACAGGGGTCAGGGTCAGGGTCAGGGTCACGGGTCAGGGGTCATGGTTAGGGGTCAGGGGTCAGGGTCATGATTTGGGGTCAGGGTCAGGGATCAGGGGTCAGCTGTCTGGGGTGAGTGGTCGGGGGTCAGAGTCAGGGCTCAGGGGTCGGGGGTCAGGGGTCAGGGTCAGGGGTCAGGGGTCAGGGGTCAGGGGTCAGGGTTTGGGATCAGGACTCAGGGGTCGGGGATCAGGGGTCAGGGGTCAGGGGTCAAAGGTAAGGGGTCATGGTTAGGGGTCAGGGGTCAGGGGTCTAGGGTCAGGGGTCAGGAGGTCAGGGGTCAAGGGTCAGGGGGTCAGGGGTCAGGCGTCAGGGGTCAGGGGTCAGGGGTCGGGGTCAGGGGTCAAAGATCAGGGGTCAGGGTCAGGGGTCAAAGGTCAGGTGTCAGGGGTCAGCTGTCAGGGTCAGGAGTCAGGGGTCAGGGGTCAAGGGAATGGGGCCATGGTTAGGGGTCAGGGGTCAGGGGTCAGAGTCAGGGGTCGGTGGTCAGGGGTCAGGAGTCAGGGTTAGGGATCAGGGGGCAGGGTGAGGTGTCAAAGGTCAGGGGTCAGGGTTAGGGGTCAGGGGTCAGGGGTCAGGGGTCATTGTTAGGGGTCAGGGGTCAGGGGTCATGTTTAGGGGTCAGGGGTCAGGGTCTGGGTCAGGGGTCATGGTTAGGGGTCAGGGGTCAGGGTCATGGTTAGGGGTCAGGGATCAGGGTCAGGGTCAGGGGTCAGGGGTGAGTGGTCAGAGGTCAGGGGTTATGGGTCAGGGGTCAGAGTCAGGGGTCAGGGGTCAGTGGTCAGGGGTCAGGGTTAGGGATTAGGGGGCAGAGTCAGGGGTCAAAGGTCAGGGGTCAAAGGTCAGGGGTCAGGGGTCATTGTTAGGGGTCAGGGGTCATGGTTAGGGGTCAGGGGTCAGGGGTCAGGAGGTCAGGGGGTCAGGGGTCATGGCTAGGGGTCAGGGGTCAAGGGTCAGGGGTCAGGGATAGAGTCAGGGGTCTGGGGTCAGGGGTCAGGGATCAGGGGGTATGGGGTCAGGGTTAGGGATCAGGGGTCAGGGGTCAGAGTCAGGGGTCGGTGGTCAGGGGTCAGGAGTCAGGGTTAGGGATCAGGGGGCAGGGTGAGGGGTCAAAGGTCAGGGGTCAGGGATCAGGGGGTCAGGGGTCAGGGGTCAGGGGTCATTGTTAGGGGTCAGGGGTCAGGGGTCATGGTTAGGGGTTAGGGGTCAGGGGTCAGGAGTCAGGGGTCATGGTTAGCGGTCAGGGGTCAGGGGTCAGGGGTCAAAGGTCAGGGGTCATTGTCATGGGTCAGGGGTCAGGGTCAGGGAATGGGGTCATGGTTATGGGTCAGCGGTCAGGCTCAGGGTCAGGGGTCATGGTTAGGGGTCAGGGGGTCAGGGGTCAGGGGGTCAGGGGTCAGGGGTCAGGGTTAGGGGTCAGGGGTCAGGGTCAGGGGTCAGGGGTCAAAGGTCAGGGGTCATGGTCATGGGTCATGGTCAGGGGTCATTAGTAGGGGTCAGGGGTCAGTGGTCAAGGGTCAGCGTCATGGTCAGGGGTCGGGGTCAGGGTCAGGGGTCAGGGTCAGGTGTCATGGTTAGGGGTCAGGGGTCAGGGGTCAGGGGGTCAGGGTCATGGTTAGGGGTCAGGGGTCAGGGTCTGGGGTCATGGTTAGGGGTCAGGGGTCAGGGTCATGGTTAGGGGTCAGGGATCAGGGTCAGGGTCAGGGGTCTGGGGTGAGTGGTCAGAGGTCAGGGGTTAGGGGTCAGGGGTCAGAGTCAGGGGTCAGGGGTCAGTGGTCAGGGGTCAGGGTTAGGGATTAGGGGGCAGGGTCAGGGGTCAAAGGTCAGGGGTCAAAGGTCAGGGGTCAGGGGTCATTGTTAGGGGTCTGGGGTCATGGTTAGGGGTCAGGGGTTAGGGGTCATGGTTAGGGGTCAGGGGTCTGGGGTCAAGGGTCAGGGGTCAGGGGATCAGGGGTCAGGAGGTCAGGAGTCAGGGGGTCAGGTTCATGGTTAGGGGTCAGGGGTCATGGTTAGGGGTCAGGGGTCAGGGTCAGGGGTCAGGGGTCAGGGGTCAGGGAATGGTTAGGGGTCAGGGGTCAGGGAATTGGGTCATGGTTATTGGTCAGGGGTCAGGGTCAGGGGTCAGGGGTCAGGGGTCATGGTTAGGGGTCAGGGGTCAGGGTCATGGTTTGGGGTCAGGGTCAGGGATCAGGGGTCAGCTGTCTGGGGTGAGTGGTCGGGGGTCAGAGTCAGGGATCAGGGGTCAGGGGTCAGGGGTCAGGGGTCAAAGGTCAGGGGTCATTGTCATGGGTCAGGGGTCATTAATAGGGGTCAGGGGTCAAGGGTCAGGGTCGTGGTTAGGGGTCAGGGGTCAGGGAATGGGGTCATGGTTAGGGGTCAGCGGTCAGGCTCAGGGTCAGGGGTCATGGTTAGGGGTCAGGGGTCAGGGGGTCAGGGGTCAGGGGGTATGGGGTCAGGGTCATGGTTAGGGGTCAGGGGTCAGGGTCTGGGGTCATGGTTAGGGGTCAGGGGTCAGGGGTCATGGTTAGGGGTCAGGGGTCTGGGGTCAAGGGTCAGGTGTCAGGGGATCAGGGGTCAGGAGGTCAGGAGTCAGGGGGTCAGGTTCATGGTTAGGGGTCAGGGTCAGGGGTCATGGTTAGGGGTCAGGGGTCAGGGTCAGGAGTCAGGGGTCAGAGGTCAGGGAATGGTTAGTGGTCAGGGGTCAGGGAATTGGGTCATGGTTAGTGGACAGGGGTCAGGGTCAGGGTCAGGGTCACGGGTCAGGGGTCATGGTTAGGGGTCAGGGGTCAGGGTCATGATTTGGGGTCAGGGTCAGGGATCAGGGGTCAGCTGTCTGGGGTGAGTGGTCGGGGGTCAGAGTCAGGGCTCAGGGGTCGGGGGTCAGGGGTCAGGGTCAGGGGTCAGGGGTCAGGGGTCAGGGGTCAGGGTTTGGGATCAGGACTCAGGGGTCGGGGATCAGGGGTCAGGGGTCAGGGGTCAAAGGTAAGGGGTCATGGTTAGGGGTCAGGGGTCAGGGGTCTAGGGTCAGGGGTCAGGAGGTCAGGGGTCAAGGGTCAGGGGGTCAGGGGTCAGGCGTCAGGGGTCAGGGGTCAGGGGTCGGGGTCAGGGGTCAAAGATCAGGGGTCAGGGTCAGGGGTCAAAGGTCAGGTGTCAGGGGTCAGCTGTCAGGGTCAGGAGTCAGGGGTCAGGGGTCAAGGGAATGGGGCCATGGTTAGGGGTCAGGGGTCAGGGGTCAGAGTCAGGGGTCGGTGGTCAGGGGTCAGGAGTCAGGGTTAGGGATCAGGGGGCAGGGTGAGGTGTCAAAGGTCAGGGGTCAGGGTTAGGGGTCAGGGGTCAGGGGTCAGGGGTCATTGTTAGGGGTCAGGGGTCAGGGGTCATGTTTAGGGGTCAGGGGTCAGGGTCTGGGTCAGGGGTCATGGTTAGGGGTCAGGGGTCAGGGTCATGGTTAGGGGTCAGGGATCAGGGTCAGGGTCAGGGGTCAGGGGTGAGTGGTCAGAGGTCAGGGGTTATGGGTCAGGGGTCAGAGTCAGGGGTCAGGGGTCAGTGGTCAGGGGTCAGGGTTAGGGATTAGGGGGCAGAGTCAGGGGTCAAAGGTCAGGGGTCAAAGGTCAGGGGTCAGGGGTCATTGTTAGGGGTCAGGGGTCATGGTTAGGGGTCAGGGGTCAGGGGTCAGGAGGTCAGGGGGTCAGGGGTCATGGCTAGGGGTCAGGGGTCAAGGGTCAGGGGTCAGGGATAGAGTCAGGGGTCTGGGGTCAGGGGTCAGGGATCAGGGGGTATGGGGTCAGGGTTAGGGATCAGGGGTCAGGGGTCAGAGTCAGGGGTCGGTGGTCAGGGGTCAGGAGTCAGGGTTAGGGATCAGGGGGCAGGGTGAGGGGTCAAAGGTCAGGGGTCAGGGATCAGGGGGTCAGGGGTCAGGGGTCAGGGGTCATTGTTAGGGGTCAGGGGTCAGGGGTCATGGTTAGGGGTTAGGGGTCAGGGGTCAGGAGTCAGGGGTCATGGTTAGCGGTCAGGGGTCAGGGGTCAGGGGTCAAAGGTCAGGGGTCATTGTCATGGGTCAGGGGTCAGGGTCAGGGAATGGGGTCATGGTTATGGGTCAGCGGTCAGGCTCAGGGTCAGGGGTCATGGTTAGGGGTCAGGGGGTCAGGGGTCAGGGGGTCAGGGGTCAGGGGTCAGGGTTAGGGGTCAGGGGTCAGGGTCAGGGGTCAGGGGTCAAAGGTCAGGGGTCATGGTCATGGGTCATGGTCAGGGGTCATTAGTAGGGGTCAGGGGTCAGTGGTCAAGGGTCAGCGTCATGGTCAGGGGTCGGGGTCAGGGTCAGGGGTCAGGGTCAGGTGTCATGGTTAGGGGTCAGGGGTCAGGGGTCAGGGGGTCAGGGTCATGGTTAGGGGTCAGGGGTCAGGGTCTGGGGTCATGGTTAGGGGTCAGGGGTCAGGGTCATGGTTAGGGGTCAGGGATCAGGGTCAGGGTCAGGGGTCTGGGGTGAGTGGTCAGAGGTCAGGGGTTAGGGGTCAGGGGTCAGAGTCAGGGGTCAGGGGTCAGTGGTCAGGGGTCAGGGTTAGGGATTAGGGGGCAGGGTCAGGGGTCAAAGGTCAGGGGTCAAAGGTCAGGGGTCAGGGGTCATTGTTAGGGGTCAGGGGTCATGGTTAGGGGTCAGGGGTCAGGGGTCAGGAGGTCGGGGGTCAGGGGTCATGGCTAGGGGTCAGGGGTCAAGGGTCAGGGGTCAGGGATAGAGTCAGGGGTCAGGGGTCAGGGATCACGGGGTCAGGGGTCAGGGTTAGGGATCAGGGGTCAGGAGTCAGGGGTCAGGGGTCAGAGTCAGGGGTCGGTGGTCAGGGGTCAGGAGTCAGGGGTCATGGTTAGCGGTCAGGGGTCAGAGTCAGGGGTCGGTGGTCAGGGGTCAGGAGTCAGGGGTCATGGTTAGCGGTCAGGGATCAGAGTCACTGTCAGGGGTCATGGTCAGGGGTCATGGTTAGGGGTCAGGGGTCAGGGGTCAGGGGTCAAGGGTCAGGTGTCAGGGGTCAGGGGTGATGGTTAGGGGTCAGGGGTCAGGGGTCAGGCATCAGGCATCAGGGGTTAGGGGTTAGGGATAGGGATCAGGAGTCAGGGGTCAGGGGTCAGAGTCAGGGATCAGGGGTCAGGGGTCAGAGTCAGGGATCAGGAGTCTGGGGTCAAGGTCAGGGGTCAGGGGTCAGGGGTCAGGGGCCAAAGGTCAGGGGTCATTGTCATGGGTCAGGGGTCATTAATAGGGGTCAGGGGTCAGGGGTCAAGGGTCAGGGTCGTGGTTAGGGGTCAGGGGTCGGGGTCAGGGAATGGGGTCATGGTTAGGGGTCAGCGGTCAGGCTCAGGCTCAGGGGTCATGGTTAGGGGTCAGGGGTCAGGGGGTCAGGGGTCAGGGGGTATGGGGTCAGGGTCATGGTTAGGGGTCAGGGGTCAGGGTCTGGGGTCATGGTTAAGGGTCAGGGGTTAGGGGTCATGGTTAGGGGTCAGGGGTCTGGGGTCAAGGGTCAGGGGTCAGGGGATCAGGGGTCAGGAGGTCAGGAGTCAGGGGGTCAGGTTCATGGTTAGGGGTCAGGGTCAGGGGTCATGGTTAGGGGTCAGGGGTCAGGGTCAGGGGTCAGGGGTCAGGGGTCAAGGAATGGTTAGGGGTCAGGGGTCAGGGAATTGGGTCATGGTTAGTGGTCAGGGGTCAGGGTCAGGGGTCAGGGGTCAGGGGTCATGGTTAGGGGTCAGGGGTCAGGGTCATGGTTTGGGGTCAGGGTCAGGGATCAGGGTCAGGGTCAGGGGTCAGGGGTCTGGGGTGAGTGGTCAGAGGTCAGGGCACAGTGGTCAGGGGTCAGGGGTCATTGTCAGGGCTCAGGGGTCATGGTCAGGGGTCAGGGGTCAAAGGTCAGGAGTCATGGTTAGGGGTCAGTGGTCAAGGGTCAGCGTCATGGTTAGGGGTCGGGGTCAGGGTCAGGGAATGGGGTCATGGTTAGGGGTCAGCGGTCAGGGTCAGGGGCCATGGTTAGTGGTCAGGGGTCAGGGGTCAGGGGGTCAGGGGGTCAGGGGTCAGAGTTAGGGATCAGGACTCTGGGGTCAGGGGTCAGGGGTCAGGGTCATGGTTAGGGGTCAGGGGTCAGGGTCAGGGTCAGGGGTCATGGTTAGGGGTCAGGGGTCAGGGGTCATGGTTAGGGGTCAGGGGTCTGGGGTCAAGGGTCAGGGGTCAGGGGATCAGGGGTCAGGAGGTCAGGAGTCAGGGGGTCAGGTTCATGGTTAGGGGTCAGGGTCAGGAGTCATGGTTAGGGGTCATGGTTAGGGGTCAGGGGTCAGGGTCAGGGTCAGGGGTCATGGTTAGGGGTCAGGGGTCAGGGTCAGGGTCAGGGGTCATGGTTAGGGGTCAGGGGTCAGGGGTCATGGTTAGGGGTCAGGGGTCTGGGGTCAAGGGTCAGGGGTCAGGGGATCAGGGGTCAGGAGGTCAGGAGTCAGGGGGTCAGGTTCATGGTTAGGGGTCAGGGTCAGGAGTCATGGTTAGGGGTCAGGGGTCTGGGGTCAAGGGTCAGGGGTCAGGGGATCAGGGGTCAGGAGGTCAGGAGTCAGGGGGTCAGGTTCATGGTTAGGGGTCAGGGTCAGGGGTCATGGTTAGGGGTCATGGTTAGGGGTCAGGGGTCAGGGTCATGGTTTGGGGTCAGGGTCAGGGATCAGAGGTCAGCTGTCTGGGGTGAGTGGTCGGGGGTCAGAGTCAGGGCTCAGGGGTCGGGGGTCAGGGGTCAGGGTTAGGGATCAGGGGTCAGGGGTCAAAGGTAAGGGGTCATGGTAAGGGGTCATGGGTCAGGCGTCAAGGGTCAGGTGTCAGGAGGTCAGGGGGTCAGGGGGTCAGGGGTCAGGGGTCAGGCGTAGGGGTCAGGGGTCAGGGTCATGGTTAGGGGTCAAGGGTCAGGGTCAGGGTCAGGGGTCAGGGTCAGGTGTCATGGTTAGGGGTCAGGGGTCAGGGGTCAGGGGGTCAGGGTCATGGTTAGGGGTCAGGGGTCAGGGTCTGGGGTCATGGTTAGGGGTCAGGGTTCAGGGTCTGGGTCAGGGGTCATGGTTAGGGGTCAGGGGTCAGGGTCATGGTTAGGGGTCAGGGATCAGGGTCAGGGTCAGGGTCAGGGGTCTGGGGTGAGTGGTCAGAGGTCAGGGGTTAGGGGTCAGGGGTCAGAGTCAGGGGTCGGGGGTCAGTGGTCAGGGGTCAGGGTTAGGGATTAGGGGGCAGGGTCAGGGGTCAAAGGTCAGGGGTCAAAGGTCAGGGGTCAGGGGTCAGGGGTCATTGTTAGGGGTCAGGGGTCATGGCTAGGGGTCAGGGGTCAAGGGTCAGGGGTCAGGGATAGAGTCAGGAGTCTGGGGTCAGGGGTCAGGGATCAGGGGGTCAGGGGTCAGGGTTAGGGATCAGGGGTCAGGGGTCGGGGGTCAGGGTCAGGGTCAGGGGTCAAAGGTCAGGGGTCATGGTTAGGGGTCAGGGGTCAAAGGTCAGGAGTCATGGTTAGGGGTCAGTGGTCAAGGGTCAGCGTCATGGTTAGGGGTCGGGGTCAGGGTCAGGGAATGGGGTCATGGTGAGGGGTCAGCGGTCAGGGTCAGGGGCCATGGTTAGTGGTCAGGGGTCAGGGGTCAGGGGGTCAGGGGTCAGGGGTCAGAGTTAGGGATCAGGACTCTGGGGTCAGGGGTCAGGGGTCAGGGTCATGGTTAGGGGTCAGGGGTCAGGGTCAGGGTCAGGGGTCATGGTTAGGGGTCAGGGGTCAGGGGTCATGGTTAGGGGTCAGGGGTCTGGGGTCAAGGGTCAGGGGTCAGGGGATCAGGGGTCAGGAGGTCAGGAGTCAGGGGGTCAGGTTCATGGTTAGGGGTCAGGGTCAGGAGTCATGGTTAGGGGTCAGGGGTCTGGGGTCAAGGGTCAGGGGTCAGGGGATCAGGGGTCAGGAGGTCAGGAGTCAGGGGGTCAGGTTCATGGTTAGGGGTCAGGGTCAGGGGTCATGGTTAGGGGTCATGGTTAGGGGTCAGGGGTCAAGGGTCATGGTTTGGGGTCAGGGTCAGGGATCAGAGGTCAGCTGTCTGGGGTGAGTGGTCGGGGGTCAGAGTCAGGGCTCAGGGGTCGGGGGTCAGGGGTCAGGGTTAGGGATCAGGGGTCAGGGGTCAAAGGTAAGGGGTCATGGTAAGGGGTCATGGGTCAGGCGTCAAGGGTCAGGTGTCAGGAGGTCAGGGGGTCAGAGGGTCAGGGGGTCAGGGGTCAGGGGTCAGGCGTAGGGGTCAGGGGTCAGGGTCATGGTTAGGGGTCAAGGGTCAGGGTCAGGGTCAGGGGTCAGGGTCAGGTGTCATGGTTAGGGGTCAGGGGTCAGGGGTCAGGGGGTCAGGGTCATGGTTAGGGGTCAGGGGTCAGGGTCTGGGGTCATGGTTAGGGGTCAGGGGTCAGGGTCTGGGTCAGGGGTCATGGTTAGGGGTCAGGGGTCAGGGTCATGGTTAGGGGTCAGGGATCAGGGTCAGGGTCAGGGGTCTGGGGTGAGTGGTCAGAGGTCAGGGGTTAGGGGTCAGGGGTCAGAGTCAGGGGTCGGGGGTCAGTGGTCAGGGGTCAGGGTTAGGGATTAGGGGGCAGGGTCAGGGGTCAAAGGTCAGGGGTCAAAGGTCAGGGGTCAGGGGTCATTGTTAGGGGTCAGGGGTCATGGTTAGGGGTCAGGGGTCAGGGGTCAGGAGGTCAGGGGGTCAGGGGTCATGGCTAGGGGTCAGGGGTCAAGGGTCAGGGGTCAGGGATAGAGTCAGGAGTCTGGGGTCAGGGGTCAGGGATCAGGGGGTCAGGGGTCAGGGTTAGGTATCAGGGGTCAGGGGTCGGGGGTCAGGGTCAGGGTCAGGGGTCAAAGGTCAGGGGTCATGGTTAGGGGTCAGGGGTCAAAGGTCAGGAGTCATGGTTAGGGGTCAGTGGTCAAGGGTCAGCGTCATGGTTAGGGGTCGGGGTCAGGGTCAGGGAATGGGGTCATGGTTAGGGGTCAGCGGTCAGGGTCAGGGGCCATGGTTAGTGGTCAGGGGTCAGGGGTCAGGGGGTCAGGGGGTCAGGGGTCAGAGTTAGGGATCAGGACTCTGGGGTCAGGGGTCAGGGGTCAGGGTCATGGTTAGGGGTCAGGGGTCAGGGTCAGGGTCAGGGGTCATGGTTAGGGGTCAGGGGTCAGGGGTCATTGTTAGGGGTCAGGGGTCATGTGTAGGGGTCAGGGGTCAGGGGTCAGGAGGTCAGGGGGTCAGGGGTCATGGCTAGGGGTCAGGGGTCATGGGTCAGGGGTCAGGGATAGAGTCAGGGGTCTGGGGTCAGGGGTCAGGGATCAGGGGTTCAGGGGTCAGGGTTAGGGATCAGGGGTCAGGGGTCGGGGGTCAGGGTCAGGGTCAGGGGTCAAAGGTCAGGGGTCATGGTTAGGGGTCAGGGGTCAAGGGTCAGGGGTCAAGGGTCATGGTCTGGGGTGAGTGGTCAGGGGTCAGGGTCATGGTTAGGCGTCAGGGAATGGGGTCATGGTTAGGGGTCAGGGGTCAGAGTCAGGGGTCGGTGGTCAGGTGTCAGGGGTCAGGGGTGATGGTTAGGGGTCAGGGGTCAGGCATCAGGCATCAGGGGTTAGGGGTTAGGGTTAGGGATCAGGAGTCTGGGGTCAACGGTCAGGGGTCAGGGGTCAGGGGTCAGGGGCCAAAGGTCAGGGGTCATTGTCATGGGTCAGGGGTCATTAATAGGGGTCAGGGGTCAGGGTCAGGGTCAGGGGTCATGGTTAGGGGTCAGGGGTCAGGGGTCATTAATAGGGGTCAGGCGTCAATGGTCAAGGGTCAGGGGTCAGGGGATCAGGGGTCAGGAGGTCAGGAGTCAGGGGGTCAGGTTCATGGTTAGGGGTCAGGGTCAGGAGTCATGGTTAGGGGTCAGGGGTCTGGGGTCAAGGGTCAGGGGATCAGGGGTCAGGAGGTCAGGAGTCAGGGGGTCAGGTTCATGGTTAGGGGTCAGGGTCAGGGGTCATGGTTAGGGGTCATGGTTAGGGGTCAGGGGTCAGGGTCATGGTTTGGGGTCAGGGTCAGGGATCAGAGGTCAGCTGTCTGGGGTGAGTGGTCGGGGGTCAGAGTCAGGGCTCAGGGGTCGGGGGTCAGGGGTCAGGGTTAGGGATCAGGGGTCAGGGGTCAAAGGTAAGGGGTCATGGTAAGGGGTCATGGGTCAGGCGTCAAGGGTCAGGTGTCAGGGGGTCAGGGGGTCAGAGGGTCAGGGGGTCAGGGGTCAGGGGTCAGGCGTAGGGGTCAGGGGTCAGGGTCATGGTTAGGGGTCCGGGGTCAGGGTCAGGGTCAGGGGTCAGGGTCAGGTGTCATGGTTAGGGGTCAGGGGTCAGGGGTCAGGGGGTCAGGGTCATGGTTAGGGGTCAGGGGTCAGGGTCTGGGGTCATGGTTAGGGGTCAGGGGTCAGGGTCTGGGTCAGGGGTCATGGTTAGGGGTCAGGGGTCAGGGTCATGGTTAGGGGTCAGGGATCAGGGTCAGGGTCAGGGGTCTGGGGTGAGTGGTCAGAGGTCAGGGGTTAGGGGTCAGGGGTCAGAGTCAGGGGTCAGGGGTCAGTGGTCAGGGGTCAGGGTTAGGGATTAGGGGGCAGGGTCAGGGGTCAAAGGTCAGGGGTCAAAGGTCAGGGGTCAGGGGTCAGTGGTCATTGTTAGGGGTCAGGGGTCATGGTTAGGGGTCAGGGGTCAGGGGTCAGGAGGTCAGGGGGTCAGGGGTCATGGCTAGGGGTCAGGGGTCATGGGTCAGGGGTCAGGGATAGAGTCAGGGGTCTGGGGTCAGGGGTCAGGGATCAGGGGGTCAGGGGTCAGGGTTAGGGATCAGGGGTCAGGGGTCGGGGGTCAGGGTCAGGGTCAGGGGTCAAAGGTCAGGGGTCATGGTTAGGGGTCAGGGGTCAAGGGTCAGGGGTCAAGGGTCATGGTCTGGGGTGAGTGGTCAGGGGTCAGGGTCATGGTTAGGCGTCAGGGAATGGGGTCATGGTTAGGGGTCAGGGGTCAGAGTCAGGGGTCGGTGGTCAGGGGTCAGGAGTCAGGGGTCATGGTTAGCGGTCAGGGATCAGAGTCACTGTCAGGGGTCATGGTCAGGGGTCATGGTTAGGGGTCAGGGGTCAAGGGTCAGGTGTCAGGGGTCAGGGGTGATGGTTAGGGGTCAGGGGTCAGGCATCAGGCATCAGGGGTTAGGGGTTAGGGTTAGGGATCAGGAGTCAGGGGTCAGGGGTCAGAGTCAGGGATCAGGGGTCAGGGGTCAGAGTCAGGGATCAGGAGTCTGGGGTCAACGGTCAGGGGTCAGGGGTCAGGGGTCAGGGGCCAAAGGTCAGGGGTCATTGTCATGGGTCAGGGGTCATTAATAGGGGTCAGGGGTCAGGGTCAGGGTCAGGGGTCATGGTTAGGGGTCAGGGGTCAGGGGTCATGGTTAGGGGTCAGGGATCTGGGGTCAAGGGTCAGGGGTCAGGGGATCAGGGGTCAGGAGGTCAGGAGTCAGGGGGTCAGGTTCATGGTTAGGGGTCAGGGTCAGGAGTCATGGTTAGGGGTCAGGGGTCTGGGGTCAAGGGTCAGGGGTCAGGGGATCAGGGGTCAGGAGGTCAGGAGTCAGGGGGTCAGGTTCATGGTTAGGGGTCAGGGTCAGGGGTCATGGTTAGGGGTCATGGTTAGGGGTCAGGGGTCAGGGTCATGGTTTGGGGTCAGGGTCAGGGATCAGAGGTCAGCTGTCTGGGGTGAGTGGTCGGGGGTCAGAGTCAGGGCTCAGGGGTCGGGGGTCAGGGGTCAGGGTTAGGGATCAGGGGTCAGGGGTCAAAGGTAAGGGGTCATGGTAAGGGGTCATGGGTCAGGCGTCAAGGGTCAGGTGTCAGGGGGTCAGGGGGTCAGAGGGTCAGGGGGTCAGGGGTCAGGGGTCAGGCGTAGGGGTCAGGGGTCAGGGTCATGGTTAGGGGTCAGGGGTCAGGGTCAGGGTCAGGGGTCAGGGTCAGGTGTCATGGTTAGGGGTCAGGGGTCAGGGGTCAGGGGGTCAGGGTCATGGTTAGGGGTCAGGGGTCAGGGTCTGGGGTCATGGTTAGGGGTCAGGGGTCAGGGTCTGGGTCAGGGGTCATGGTTAGGGGTCAGGGGTCAGGGTCATGGTTAGGGGTCAGGGATCAGGGTCAGGGTCAGGGGTCTGGGGTGAGTGGTCAGAGGTCAGGGGTTAGGGGTCAGGGGTCAGAGTCAGGGGTCAGGGGTCAGTGGTCAGGGGTCAGGGTTAGGGATTAGGGGGCAGGGTCAGGGGTCAAAGGTCAGGGGTCAAAGGTCAGGGGTCAGGGGTCAGGGGTCATTGTTAGGGGTCAGGGGTCATGGTTAGGGGTCAGGGGTCAGGGGTCAGGAGGTCAGGGGGTCAGGGGTCATGGCTAGGGGTCAGGGGTCATGGGTCAGGGGTCAGGGATAGAGTCAGGGGTCTGGGGTCAGGGGTCAGGGATCAGGGGGTCAGGGGTCAGGGTTAGGGATCAGGGGTCAGGGGTCGGGGGTCAGGGTCAGGGTCAGGGGTCAAAGGTCAGGGGTCATGGTTAGGGGTCAGGGTCAAGGGTCAGGGGTCAAGGGTCATGGTCTGGGGTGAGTGGTCAGGGGTCAGGGTCATGGTTAGGCGTCAGGGAATGGGGTCATGGTTAGGGGTCAGGGGTCAGAGTCAGGGGTCGGTGGTCAGGGGTCAGGAGTCAGGGGTCATGGTTAGCGGTCAGGGATCAGAGTCACTGTCAGGGGTCATGGTCAGGGGTCATGGTTAGGGGTCAGGGGTCAAGGGTCAGGTGTCAGGGGTCAGGGGTGATGGTTAGGGGTCAGGGGTCAGGCATCAGGCATCAGGGGTTAGGGGTTAGGGTTAGGGATCAGGAGTCAGGGGTCAGGGGTCAGAGTCAGGGATCAGGGGTCAGGGGTCAGAGTCAGGGATCAGGAGTCTGGGGTCAACGGTCAGGGGTCAGGGGTCAGGGGTCAGGGGCCAAAGGTCAGGGGTCATTGTCATGGGTCAGGGGTCATTAATAGGGGTCAGGGGTCAGGGGTCAAGGGTCAGGGTCGTGGTTAGGGGTCAGGGGTCGGGGTCAGGGAATGGGGTCATGGTTAGGGGTCAGCGGTCAGGCTCAGGCTCAGGGGTCATGGTTAGGGGTCAGGGGTCAGGGGGTCAGGGGTCAGGGGGTATGGGGTCAGGGTCATGGTTAGGGGTCAGGGGTCAGGGTCTGGGGTCATGGTTAGGGGTCAGGGGTTAGGGGTCATGGTTAGGGGTCAGGGGTCTGGGGTCAAGGGTCAGGGGTCAGGGGATCAGGGGTCAGGAGGTCAGGAGTCAGGGGGTCAGGTTCATGGTTAGGGGTCAGGGGTCAGGGAATTGGGTCATGGTTAGTGGTCAGGGGTCAGGGTCAGGGGTCAGGGGTCAGGGGTCATGGTTAGGGGTCAGGGGTCAGGGTCATGGTTTGGGGTCAGGGTCAGGGATCAGGGTCAGGGTCAGGGGTCAGGGCTCTGGGGTGAGTGGTCAGAGGTCAGGGCACAGGGGTCAGGGGTCAGGGGTCATTGTCAGGGCTCAGGGGTCATGGTCAGGGGTCAGGGGTCAAAGGTCAGGAGTCATGGTTAGGGGTCAGTGGTCAAGGGTCAGCGTCATGGTTAGGGGTCGGGGTCAGGGTCAGGGAATGGGGTCATGGTTAGGGGTCAGCGGTCAGGGTCAGGGGCCATGGTTAGTGGTCAGGGGTCAGGGGTCAGGGGGTCAGGGGGTCAGGGGTCAGAGTTAGGGATCAGGACTCTGGGGTCAGGGGTCAGGGGTCAGGGTCATGGTTAGGGGTCAGGGGTCAGGGTCAGGGTCAGGGGTCATGGTTAGGGGTCAGGGGTCAGGGGTCATGGTTAGGGGTCAGGGGTCTGGGGTCAAGGGTCAGGGGTCAGGGGATCAGGGGTCAGGAGGTCAGGAGTCAGGGGGTCAGGTTCATGGTTAGGGGTCAGGGTCAGGAGTCATGGTTAGGGGTCAGGGGTCTGGGGTCAAGGGTCAGGGGTCAGGGGATCAGGGGTCAGGAGGTCAGGAGTCAGGGGGTCAGGTTCATGGTTAGGGGTCAGGGTCAGGGGTCATGGTTAGGGGTCATGGTTAGGGGTCAGGGGTCAGGGTCAGGGTCAGGGGTCATGGTTAGGGGTCAGGGGTCAGGGGTCATGGTTAGGGGTCAGGGGTCTGGGGTCAAGGGTCCGGGGTCAGGGGATCAGGGGTCAGGAGGTCAGGAGTCAGGGGGTCAGGTTCATGGTTAGGGGTCAGGGTCAGGGGTCATGGTTAGGGGTCATGGTTAGGGGTCAGGGGTCAGGGTCATGGTTTGGGGTCAGGGTCAGGGATCAGAGGTCAGCTGTCTGGGGTGAGTGGTCGGGGGTCAGAGTCAGGGCTCAGGGGTCGGGGGTCAGGGGTCAGGGTTAGGGATCAGGGGTCAGGGGTCAAAGGTAAGGGGTCATGGTAAGGGGTCATGGGTCAGGCGTCAAGGGTCAGGTGTCAGGAGGTCAGGGGGTCAGAGGGTCAGGGGGTCAGGGGTCAGGGGTCAGGCGTAGGGGTCAGGGGTCAGGGTCATGGTTAGGGGTCAAGGGTCAGGGTCAGGGTCAGGGGTCAGGGTCAGGTGTCATGGTTAGGGGTCAGGGGTCAAAGATCAGGGGGTCAGGGTCATGGTTAGGGGTCAGGGGTCAGGGTCTGGGGTCATGGTTAGGTGTCAGGGGTCAGGGTCTGGGTCAGGGGTCATGGTTAGGGGTCAGGGGTCAGGGTCATGGTTAGGGGTCAGGGATCAGGGTCAGCGTCAGGGGTCAGGGGTCAGTGGTCAGGGGTCAGGGTTAGGGATTAGGAGGCAGGGTCAGGGGTCAAAGGTCAGGGGTCAAAGGTCAGGGGTCAGGGGTCAGGGGTCATTTTTAGGGGTCAGGGGTCATGGTTAGGGGTCAGGGGTCAGGGGTCAGGAGGTCAGGGGGTCAGGGGTCATGGCTAGGGGTCAGGGGTCAAGGGTCAGGGGTCAGGGATAGAGTCAGGGGTCTGGGGTCAGGGGTCAGGGATCAGGGGGTCAGGGGTCAGGGTTAGGGATCAGGGGTCAGGGGTCGGGGGTCAGGGTCAGGGTCAGGGGTCAAAGGTCAGGGGTCATGGTTAGGGGTCAGGGGTCAAAGGTCAGGAGTCATGGTTAGGGGTCAGTGGTCAAGGGTCAGCATCATGGTTAGGGGTCGGGGTCAGGGTCAGGGAATGGGGTCATGGTTAGGGGTCAGCGGTCAGGGTCAGGGGCCATGGTTAGTGGTCAGGGGTCAGGGGTCAGGGGGTCAGGGGTCAGGGGTCAGAGTTAGGGATCAGGACTCTGGGGTCAGGGGTCAGGGGTCAGGGTCATGGTTAGGGGTCAGGGGTCAGGGTCAGGGTCAGGGGTCATGGTTAGGGGTCACGGGTCAGGGGTCATGGTTAGGGGTCAGGGGTCTTGGGTCAAGGGTCAGGGGTCAGGGGATCAGGGGTCAGGAGGTCAGGAGTCAGGGGGTCAGGTTCATGGTTAGGGGTCAGGGTCAGGAGTCATTGTTAGGGGTCAGGGGTCTGGGGTCAAGGGTCAGGGGTCAGGGGATCAGGGGTCAGGAGGTCAGGAGTCAGGGGGTCAGGTTCATGGTTAGGGGTCAGGGTCAGGGGTCATGGTTAGGGGTCATGGTTAGGGGTCAGGGGTCAGGGTCAGGGTCAGGGATCATGGTTAGGGGTCAGGGGTCAGGGGTCATGGTTAGGGGTCAGGGGTCTGGGGTCAAGGGTCAGGGGTCAGGGGATCAGGGGTCAGGAGGTCAGGAGTCAGGGGGTCAGGTTCATGGTTAGGGGTCAGGGTCAGGGGTCATGGTTAGGGGTCAGGGGTCAGGGTCATGGTTTGGGGTCAGGGTCAGGGATCAGAGGTCAGCTGTCTGGGGTGAGTGGTCGGGGGTCAGAGTCAGGGCTCAGGGGTCGGGGGTCAGGGGTCAGGGTTAGGGATCAGGGGTCAGGGGCCAAAGTAAGGGGTCATGGTAAGGGGTCATGGGTCAGGCGTCAAGGGTCAGGTGTCAGGGGGTCAGGGGGTCAGAGGGTCAGGGGGTCAGGGGTCAGGGGTCAGGCGTAGGGGTCAGGGGTCAGGGTCATGGTTAGGGGTCCGGGGTCAGGGTCAGGGTCAGGGGTCAGGGTCAGGTGTCATGGTTAGGGGTCAGGGGTCAGGGGTCAGGGGGTCAGGGTCATGGTTAGGGGTCAGGGGTCAGGGTCTGGGGTCATGGTTAGGGGTCAGGGGTCAGGGTCTGGGTCAGGGGTCATGGTTAGGGGTCAGGGGTCAGGGTCATGGTTAGGGGTCAGGGATCAGGGTCAGGGTCAGGGGTCTGGGGTGAGTGGTCAGAGGTCAGGGGTTAGGGGTCAGGGGTCAGAGTCAGGGGTCAGGGGTCAGTGGTCAGGGGTCAGGGTTAGGGATTAGGGGGCAGGGTCAGGGGTCAAAGGTCAGGGGTCAAAGGTCAGGGGTCAGGGGTCATTGTTAGGGGTCAGGGGTCATGGTTAGGGGTCAGGGGTCAGGGGTCAGGAGGTCAGGGGGTCAGGGGTCATGGCTAGGGGTCAGGGGTCATGGGTCAGGGGTCAGGGATAGAGTCAGGGGTCTGGGGTCAGGGGTCAGGGATCAGGGGGTCAGGGGTCAGGGTTAGGGATCAGGGGTCAGGGGTCGGGGGTCAGGGTCAGGGTCAGGGGTCAAAGGTCAGGGGTCATGGTTAGGGGTCAGGGGTCAAGGGTCAGGGGTCAAGGGTCATGGTCTGGGGTGAGTGGTCAGGGGTCAGGGTCATGGTTAGGCGTCAGGGAATGGGGTCATGGTTAGGGGTCAGGGGTCAGAGTCAGGGGTCGGTGGTCCGGGGTCAGGAGTCAGGGGTCATGGTTAGCGGTCAGGGATCAGAGTCACTGTCAGGGGTCATGGTCAGGGGTCATGGTTAGGGGTCAGGGGTCAAGGGTCAGGTGTCAGGGGTCAGGGGTGATGGTTAGGGGTCAGGGGTCAGGCATCAGGCATCAGGGGTTAGGGGTTAGGGTTAGGGATCAGGAGTCAGGGGTCAGGGGTCAGAGTCAGGGATCAGGGGTCAGGGGTCAGAGTCAGGGATCAGGAGTCTGGGGTCAAGGGTCAGGGGTCAGGGGTCAGGGGTCAGGGGCCAAAGGTCAGGGGTCATTGTCATGGGTCAGGGGTCATTAATAGGGGTCAGGGGTCAGGGGTCAAGGGTCAGGGTCGTGGTTAGGGGTCAGGGGTCGGGGTCAGGGAATGGGGTCATGGTTAGGGGTCAGCGGTCAGGATCAGGCTCAGGGGTCATGGTTAGGGGTCAGGGGTCAGGGGGTCAGGGGTCAGGGGGTATGGGGTCAGGGTCATGGTTAGGGGTCAGGGGTCAGGGGTCATGGTTAGGGGTCAGGGGTCTGGGGTCAAGGGTCAGGGGTCAGGGGATCAGGGGTCAGGAGGTCAGTAGTCAGGGGGTCAGGTTCATGGTTAAGGGTCAGGGTCAGGAGTCATGGTTAGGGGTCAGGGGTCTGGGGTCAAGGGTCAGGGGTCAGGGGATCAGGGGTCAGGAGGTCAGGAGTCAGGGGGTCAGGTTCATGGTTAGGGGTCAGGGTCAGGGGTCATGGTTAGGGGTCATGGTTAGGGGTCAGGGGTCAGGGTCATGGTTTGGGGTCAGGGTCAGGGATCAGAGGTCAGCTGTCTGGGGTGAGTGGTCGGGGGTCAGAGTCAGGGCTCAGGGGTCGGGGGTCAGGGGTCAGGGTTAGGGATCAGGGGTCAGGGGTCAAAGGTAAGGGGTCATGGTAAGGGGTCATGGGTCAGGCGTCAAGGGTCAGGTGTCAGGGGGTCCGGGGGTCAGAGGGTCAGGGGGTCAGGGGTCAGGGGTCAGGCGTAGGGGTCAGGGGTCAGGGTCATGGTTAGGGGTCAGGGGTCAGGGTCAGGGTCAGGGGTCAGGGTCAGGTGTCATGGTTAGGGGTCAGGGGTCAGGGGTCAGGGGGTCAGGGTCATGGTTAGGGGTCAGGGGTCAGGGTCTGGGGTCATGGTTAGGGGTCAGGGGTCAGGGTCTGGGTCAGGGGTCATGGTTAGGGGTCAGGGGTCAGGGTCATGGTTAGGGGTCAGGGATCAGGGTCAGGGTCAGGGGTCTGGGGTGAGTGGTCAGAGGTCAGGGGTTAGGGGTCAGGGGTCAGAGTCAGGGGTCAGGGGTCAGTGGTCAGGGGTCAGGGTTAGGGATTAGGGGGCAGGGTCAGGGGTCAAAGGTCAGGGGTCAAAGGTCAGGGGTCAGGGGTCAGGGGTCATTGTTAGGGGTCAGGGGTCATGGTTAGGGGTCAGGGGTCAGGGGTCAGGGGTCAGGGATAGAGTCAGGGGTCTGGGGTCAGGGGTCAGGGATCAGGGGGTCAGGGGTCAGGGTTAGGGATCAGGGGTCAGGGGTCGGGGGTCAGGGGTCAGGTGTCAGGGGTCAGGGGTGATGGTTAGGGGTCAGGGGTCAGGCATCAGGCATCAGGGGTTAGCGGTTAGGGTTAGGGATCAGGAGTCAGGGGTCAGGGGTCAGAGTCAGGGATCAGGGGTCAGGGGTCAGAGTCAGGGATCAGGAGTCTGGGGTCAAGGGTCAGGGGTCAGGGGTCAGGGGTCAAAGGTCAGGGGTCATTGTCATGGGTCAGGGGTCATTAATAGGGGTCAGTGGTCAGGGGTCAAGGGTCAGGGTCGTGGTTAGGGGTCAGGGGTCGGGGTCAGGGAATGGGGTCATGGTTAGGGGTCAGCGGTCAGGCTCAGGCTCAGGGGTCATGGTTAGGGGTCAGGGGTCAGGGGGTCAGGGGTCACGGGGTATGTGGTCAGGGTCATGGTTAGGGGTCAGGGGTCAGGGTCTGGGGTCATGGTTAGGGGTCAGTGGTTAGGGGTCATGGTTAGGGGTCAGGGGTCTGGGGTCAAGGGTCAGGGGTCAGGGGATCAGGGTTCAGGAGGTCAGGAGTCAGGGGGTCAGGTTCATGGTTAGGGGTCAGGGTCAGGGGTCATGGTTAGGGGTCAGGGGTCAGGGTCAGGGGTCAGGGGTCAGGGTCAGGGGTCAGGGGTCAGGGGTCAGGGAATTGGGTCATGGTTATTGGTCAGGGGTCAGGGTCAGGGGTCAGGGGTCAGGGGTCATGGTTAGGGGTCAGGGGTCAGGGTCATGGTTTGGGGTCAGGGTCAGGGATCAGGGGTCAGGGGTCAGGGGTCAGGGGTCAGGGGTCAGGGGTCAGGGGGTCAAAGGTCAGGGGTCATTGTCATGGGTCAGGGGTCATTAATAGGGGTCAGGGGTCAGGGGTCAAGGGTCAGGGTCGTGGTTAGGGGTCAGGGGTCAGGGAATGGGGTCATGGTTAGGGGTCAGCGGTCAGGCTCAGGGTCAGGGGTCATGGTTAGGGGTCAGGGGTCAGGGGGTCAGGGGTCAGGAGGTATGGGGTCAGGGTCATGGTTAGGGGTCAGGGGTCAGGGTCTGGGGTCATGGTTAGGGGTCAGGGGTCAGGGGTCATGGTTAGGGGTCAGGGGTCTGGGGTCAAGTGTCAGGGGTCAGGGGATCAGGGGTCAGGAGGTCAGGAGTCAGGGGGTCAGGTTCATGGTTAGGGGTCAGGGTCAGGGGTCATGGTTAGGGGTCAGGGGTCAGGGTCAGGGGTCAGGGGTCAGGGGTCAGGGAATGGTTAGGGGTCAGGGGTCAGGGAATTGGGTCATGGTTAGTGGACAGGGGTCAGGGTCAGGGTCAGGGGTCAGGGGTCAGGGGTCATGGTTAGGGGTCAGGGGTCAGGGTCATGGTTTGGGGTCAGGGTCAGGGATCAGGGGTCAGCTGTCTGGGGTGAGTGGTCGGGGGTCAGAGTCAGGGCTCAGGGGTCGGGGGTCAGGGGTCAGGGGTCAGGGTCAGGGGTCAGGGGTCATGGTTAGGGGTCAGGGGTCAGGGGTCTAAGGTCAGGGGTCAGGAGGTCAGGGGTCAAGGGTCAGGGGGTCAGGGGTCAGGCATCAGGCATCAGGGGTCAGGGGTCGGGGTCAGGGGTCAAAGATCAGGGGTCAAGGTCAGGGGTCAAAGGTCAGGTGTCAGGGGTCAGGTGTCAGGGTCAGGAGTCAGGGGTCAGGGGTCAAGGGAATGGGGCCATGGTTAGGGGTCAGGGGTCAGGGGTCAGAGTCAGGGGTCGGTGGTCAGGGGTCAGGAGTCAGGGTTAGGGATCAGGGGGCAGGGTGAGGGGTCAAAGGTCAGGGGTCAGGGTTAGGGGTCAGGGGTCAGGGGTCATTGTTAGGGGTCAGGGGTCAGGGGTCATGGTTAGGGGTTAGGGGTCAGGGGTCAGGAGTCAGGGGTCATGGTTAGCGGTCAGGGGTCAGAGTCACTGTCAGGGGTCATGGTCAGGGGTCATGGTTAGGGGTCAGGGTTCAGGGGTCAAGGGTCAGGTGTCAGGGGTCAGGGGTGATGGTTAGGGGTCAGGGGTCAGGGGTCAGGCATCAGGCATCAGGGGTTAGGGGTTAGGGTTAGGGATCAGGAGTCAGGGGTCAGGGGTCAGAGTCAGGGATCAGGAGTCAGGGGTCAGGGGTCAGGAGTCATGGTTAGGGGTCAGGGGTCAGGGGTCAGGGGTCAGGGGTCAGGGGTCAGGCTTAGGGATCAGGGGTCAGGGTCAGGGGTCAGGGGTCAAAGGTCAGGGGTCATGGTCATGGGTCATGGTCAGGGGTCATTAGTAGGGGTCAGGGGTCAGTGGTCAAGGGTCAGCGTCATGGTCATGGTCGGGGTCAGGGTCAGGGGTCAGGGTCAGGTGTCATGGTTAGGGGTCAGGGGTCAGGGGTCAGGGGGTCAGGGTCATGGTTAGGGGTCAGGGGTCAGGGTCTGGGGTCATGGTTAGGGGTCAGGGGTCAGGGGTCAGGGGATCAGGGGTCATGGTTAGGGGTCAGGGATCAGGGTCAGGGTCAGGGGTCTGGGGTGAGTGGTCAGAGGTCAGGGGTTAGGGGTCAGGGGTCAGAGTCATGGGTCAGGGGTCAGTGGTCAGGGGTCAGGGTTAGGGATTAGGGGGCAGGGTCAGGGGTCAAAGGTCAGGGGTCAAAGGTCAGGGGTCAGGGATCAGGGGGTCAGGGGTCATGGTTAGGGGTCAGGGGTCAGGAGGTCAGGGGGTCAGGGTCAGGGTCAGGGGTCAAAGGTCAGGGGTCATGGTTAGGGGTCAGGGGTCAGGGGTCAAGGGTCAGGGGTCAAGGGATCAGGGGTCAGGAGGTCAGGAGTCAGGGGGTCAGGTTCATGGTCAGGGGTCAGGGTCAGGGGTCATGGTTAGGGGTCAGGGGTCAGGGTCAGGGGTCAGGGGTCAGGAGGTCAGGGGTCAAGGGTCAGGGGGTCAGGGGTCAGGCGTCAGGGGTCAGGGGTCAGGGGTCGGGGTCAGGGGTCAAAGATCAGGGGTCAGGGTCAGGGGTCAAAGGTCAGGGGTCAGGGGTCAGCTGTCAGGGTCAGGAGTCAGGGGTCAGGGGTCAAGGGAATGGGGCCATGGTTAGGGGTCAGGGGTCAGGGGTCAGAGTCAGGGGTCGGTGGTCAGGGGTCAGGAGTCAGGGTTAGGGATCAGGGGGCAGGGTGAGGGGTCAAAGGTGAGGGGTCAGGGTTAGGGGTCAGGGGTCAGGGGTCAGGGGTCATTGTTAGGGGTCAGGGGTCAGGGGTCATGGTTAGGGGTTAGGGGTCAGGGGTCAGGAGTCAGGGGTCATGGTTAGCGGTCAGGGGTCAGGGGTCAGAGTCAGGGGTCATGGTTAGGGGTCAGGGTTCAGGGGTCAAGTGTCATTGTTAGGGGTCAGGGGTCATTGTTAGGGGTCAGGGGTCAGGGGTCAGGGGTCATTGTTAGGGGTCAGGGGTCATGGTTAGGGGTCAGGGGTCAGGGGTCAGGAGTCAGGGGTCAGGGGATCAGGGGTCAGGAGGTCAGGAGTCAGGGGGTCAGGTTCATGGTTAGGGGTCAGGGTCAGGGGTCATGGTTAGGGGTCAGGGGTCAGGGTCAGCGGTCAGGGGTCAGGGGTCAGGGGTCAGGGAATGGTTAGGGGTCAGGGGTCAGGGAATTGGGTCATGGTTAGTGGTCAGGGGTCAGGGTCAGGGGTCAGGGGTCAGGGGTCATGGTTAGGGGTCAGGGGTCAGGGTCATGGTTTGGGGTCAGGGTCAGGGATCAGGGTCAGGGTCAGGGGTCAGGGGTCTGGGGTGAGTGGTCAGAGGTCAGGGCACAGGGTTCAGGGGTCAGGGTTCATTGTCAGGGCTAAGGGGTCATGGTCAGGGGTCAGGGGTCAAAGGTCAGGAGTCATGGTTAGGGGTCAGTGGTCAAGGGTCAGCGTCATGGTTAGGGGTCGGGGTCAGGGTCAGGGAATGGGGTCATGGTTAGGGGTCAGCGGTCAGGGTCAGGGGCCATGGTTAGTGGTCAGGGGTCAGGGGTCAGGGGGTCAGGGGGTCAGGGGTCAGAGTTAGGGATCAGGACTCTGGGGTCAGGGGTCAGGGGTCAGGGTCATGGTTAGGGGTCAGGGGTCAGGGTCAGGGTCAGGGGTCATGGTTAGGGGTCAGGGGTCAGGGGTCATGGTTAGGGGTCAGGGGTCTGGGGTCAAGGGTCAGGGGTCAGGGGATCAGGGGTCAGGAGGTCAGGAGTCAGGGGGTCAGGTTCATGGTTAAGGGTCAGGGTCAGGAGTCATGGTTAGGGGTCAGGGGTCTGGGGTCAAGGGTCAGGGGTCAGGGGATCAGGGGTCAGGAGGTCAGGAGTCAGGGGGTCAGGTTCATGGTTAGGGGTCAGGGTCAGGGGTCATGGTTAGGGGTCATGGTTAGGGGTCAGGGGTCAGGGTCATGGTTTGGGGTCAGGGTCAGGGATCAGAGGTCAGCTGTCTGGGGTGAGTGGTCGGGGGTCAGAGTCAGGGCTCAGGGGTCGGGGGTCAGGGGTCAGGGTTAGGGATCAGGGGTCAGGGGTCAAAGGTAAGGGGTCATGGTAAGGGGTCATGGGTCAGGCGTCAAGGGTCAGGTGTCAGGGGGTCAGGGGGTCAGAGGGTCAGGGGGTCAGGGGTCAGGGGTCAGGCGTAGGGGTCAGGGGTCAGGGTCATGGTTAGGGGTCAGGGGTCAGGGTCAGGGTCAGGGGTCAGGGTCAGGTGTCATGGTTAGGGGTCAGGGGTCAGGGGTCAGGGGGTCAGGGTCATGGTTAGGGGTCAGGGGTCAGGGTCTGGGGTCATGGTTAGGGGTCAGGGGTCAGGGTCTGGGTCAGGGGTCATGGTTAGGGGTCAGGGGTCAGGGTCATGGTTAGGGGTCAGGGATCAGGGTCAGGGTCAGGGGTCTGGGGTGAGTGGTCAGAGGTCAGGGGTTAGGGGTCAGGGGTCAGTGGTCAGGGGTCAGGGGTCAGTGGTCAGGGGTCAGGGTTAGGGATTAGGGGGCAGGGTCAGGGGTCAAAGGTCAGGGGTCAAAGGTCAGGGGTCAGGGGTCAGGGGTCATTGTTAGGGGTCAGGGGTCATGGTTAGGGGTCAGGGGTCAGGGGTCAGGAGGTCAGGGGGTCAGGGGTCATGGCTAGGGGTCAGGGGTCAAGGGTCAGGGGTCAGGGATAGAGTCAGGGGTCTGGGGTCAGGGGTCAGGGATCAGGGGGTCAGGGGTCAGGGTTAGGGATCAGGGGTCAGGGGTCGAGGGTCAGGGTCAGGGTCAGGGGTCAAAGGTCAGGGGTGATGGTTAGGGGTCAGGGGTCAGGCATCAGGCATCAGGGGTTAGGGGTTAGGGTTAGGGATCAGGAGTCAGGGGTCAGGGGTCAGAGTCAGGGATCAGGGGTCAGGGGTCAGAGTCAGGGATCAGGAGTCTGGGGTCAAGGGTCAGGGGTCAGGGGTCAGGGGTCAAAGGTCAGGGGTCATTGTCATGGGTCAGGAGTCATTAATAGTCGTCAGGGGTCAGGGGTCAAGGGTCAGGGTCGTGGTTAGGGGTCAGGGGTCGGGGTCAGGGAATGGGGTCATGGTTAGGGGTCAGCGGTCAGGCTCAGGCTCAGGGGTCATGGTTAGGGGTCAGGGGGTCAGGGGTCGGGGTCAGGGGGTATGGGGTCAGGGTCATGGTTAGGGGTCAGGGGTCAGGGTCTGGGGTCATGGTTAGGGGTCAGGGGTCTGGGGTCAAGGGTCAGGGGTCAGGGGATCAGGGGTCAGGAGGTCAGGAGTCAGGGGGTCAGGTTCATGGTTAGGGGTCAGGGTCAGGGGTCATGGTTAGGGGTCAGGGGTCAGGGTCAGGGGTCAGGGGTCAGGGGTCAGGGTCAGGGGTCAGGGGTCAGGGGTCAGGGAATTGGGTCATGGTTAGTGGTCAGGGGTCAGGGTCAGGGGTCAGGGGTCAGGGGTCATGGTTAGGGGTCAGGGGGTCAGGGTCATGGTTTGGGGTCAGGGTCAGGGATCAGGGGTCAGCTGTCTGGGGTGAGTGGTCGGGGTCAGAGTCAGGGATCAGGGATCAGGGGTCAGGGGTCAGGGGTCAGGGGTCAGGGGTCAGGGGTCAGGGGGTCAAAGGTCAGGGGTCATTGTCATGGGTCAGGTGTCATTAATAGGGGTCAGGGGTCAGGGGTCAAGGGTCAGGGTCGTGGTTAGGGGTCAGGGGTCAGGGAATGGGGTCATGGTTAGGGGTCAGCGGTCAGGCTCAGGGTCAGGGGTCATGGTTAGGGGTCAGGGGTCAGGGGGTCAGGGGTCAGGAGGTATGGGGTCAGGGTCATGGTTAGGGGTCAGGGGTCAGGGTCTGGGGTCATGGTTAGGGGTCAGGGGTCAGGGGTCATGGTTAGGGGTCAGGGGTCTGGGGTCAAGGGTCGGGGGTCAGGGGATCAGGGGTCATGAGGTCAGGAGTCAGGGGGTCAGGTTCATGGTTAGGGGTCAGGGTCAGGGGTCATGGTTAGGGGTCAGGGGTCAGGGTCAGGGGTCAGGGGTCAGGGGTCAGGGAATGGTTAGGGGTCAGGCGTCAGGGAATTGGGTCATGGTTAGTGGACAGGGGTCAGGGTCAGGGTCAGGGGTCAGGGGTCAGGGGTCATGGTTAGGGGTCAGGGGGTCAGGGGTCAGGGTTAGGGATCAGGGGTCAGGGGTCGGGGGTCAGGGTCAGGGTCAGGGGTCAAAGGTCAGGGGTCATGGTTAGGGGTCAGGGGTCAGGGGTCAAGGGTCAGGGGTCAAGGGTCATGGTCTGGGGTGAGTGGTCAGGGGTCAGGGTCATGGTTAGGCGTCAGGGAATGGGGTCATGGTTAGGGGTCAGGGGTCAGGGGTCAGGAGTCAGGGGTCATGGTTAGGGGTCAGGGGTCAGGGGTCAAGGGTCAGGGGTCAAGGGTCATGGTCTGGGGTGAGTGGTCAGGGGTCAGGGTCATGGTTAGGCGTCAGGGAATGGGGTCATGGTTAGGGGTCAGGGGTCAGGGGTCAGGAGTCAGGGGTCATGGTTAGCGGTCAGGGATCAGAGTCACTGTCAGGGGTCATGGCCAGGGGTCATGGTTAGGGGTCAGGGGTCAGGGGTCAGGGGTCAAGGGTCAGGTGTCAGGGGTCAGGGGTGATGGTTAGGGGTCAGGGGTCAGGGGTCAGGCATCAGGCATCAGGGGTTAGGGGTTAGGGTTAGGGATCAGGAGTCAGGGGTCAGGGGTCAGAGTCAGGGATCAGGAGTCTGGGGTCAAGGGTCAGGGGTCAGGGGTCAGGGGTCAGGGGTCAAAGGTCAGGGGTCATTGTCATAGGTCAGGGGTCATTCATAGGCGTCAGGGGTCAGGGGTCAAGGGTCAGGGTCGTGGTTAGGGGTCAGGGGTCGGGGTCAGGGAATGGGGTCATGGTTAGGGGTCAGCGGTCAGGCTCAGGCTCAGGGGTCATGGTTAGGGGTCAGGGGTCAGGGGGTCAGGGGTCAGGGGGTATGGGGTCAGGGTCATGATTTGGGGTCAGGGTCAGGGATCAGGGGTCAGCTGTCTGGGGTGAGTGGTCGGGGGTCAGAGTCAGGGCTCAGGGGTCGGGGGTCAGGGGTCAGGGTCAGGGGTCAGGGGTCAGGGGTCAGGGGTCAGGGTTTGGGATCAGGACTCAGGGGTCGGGGATCAGGGGTCAGGGGTCAGGGGTCAAAGGTAAGGGGTCATGGTTAGGGGTCAGGGGTCAGGGGTCTAGGGTCAGGGGTCAGGAGGTCAGGGGTCAAGGGTCAGGTGTCAGGGGTCAGGTGTCAGGGTCAGGAGTCAGGGGTCAGGGGTCAAGGGAATGGGGCCATGGTTAGGGGTCAGGGGTCAGGGGTCAGAGTCAGGGGTCGGTGGTCAGGGGTCAGGAGTCAGGGTTAGGGATCAGGGGGCAGGGTGAGGGGTCAAAGGTGAGGGGTCAGGGTTAGGGGTCAGGGGTCAGGGGTCAGGGGTCATTGTTAGGGGTCAGGGGTCAGGTGTCATGGTTAGGGGTTAGGGGTCAGGGGTCAGGAGTCAGGGGTCATGGTTAGCGGTCAGGGGTCAGGGGTCAGAGTCAGGGGTCATGGTCAGGGGTCATGGTTAGGGGTCAGGGTTCAGGGGTCAAGGGTCAGGTGTCAGGGGTCAGGGGTCATTGTTAGGGGTCAGGGGTCAGGGGTCAGGGGTCATTGTTAGGGGTCAGGGGTCATGGTTAGGGGTCAGGGGTCAGGGGTCAGGAGTCAGGGGTCAGGGGATCAGGGGTCAGGAGGTCAGGAGTCAGGGGGTCAGGTTCATGGTTAGGGGTCAGGGTCAGGGGTCATGGTTAGGGGTCAGGGGTCAGGGTCAGGGGTCAGGGGTCAGGGGTCAGGGGTCAGGGAATGGTTAGGGGTCAGGGGTCAGGGAATTGGGTCATGGTTAGTGGTCAGGGGTCAGGGTCAGGGGTCAGGGGTCTGGGGTGAGTGGTCAGAGGTCAGGGCACAGGGGTCAGGGGTCAGGGGTCATTGTCAGGGCTCAGGGGTCATGGTCAGGGGTCAGGGGTCAAAGGTCAGGAGTCATGGTTAGGGGTCAGTGGTCAAGGGTCAGCGTCATGGTTAGGGGTCGGGGTCAGGGTCAGGGAATGGGGTCATGGTTAGGGGTCAGCGGTCACGGTCAGAGGCCATGGTTAGTGGTCAGGGGTCAGGGGTCAGGGGGTCAGGGGGTCAGGGGTCAGAGTTAGGGATCAGGACTCTGGGGTCAGGGGTCAGGGGTCAGGGTCATGGTTAGGGGTCAGGGGTCAGGGTCAGGGTCAGGGGTCATGGTTAGGGGTCAGGGGTCAGGGGTCATGGTTAGGGGTCAGGGGTCTGGGGTCTGGGGTCAAAGGTCAGGGGTCAGGGGATCAGGGGTCAGGAGGTCAGGAGTCAGGGGTCAGGTTCATGGTTAAGGGTCAGGGTCAGGAGTCATGGTTAGGGGTCAGGGGTCTGGGGTCAAGGGTCAGGGGTCAGGGGATCAGGGGTCAGGAGGTCAGGAGTCAGGGGGTCAGGTTCATGGTTAGGGGTCAGGGTCAGGGGTCATGGTTAGGGGTCATGGTTAGGGGTCAGGGGTCAGGGTCATGGTTTGGGGTCAGGGTCAGGGATCAGAGGTCAGCTGTCTGGGGTGAGTGGTCGGGGGTCAGAGTCAGGGCTCAGGGGTCGGGGGTCAGGGGTCAGGGTTAGGGATCAGGGGTCAGGGGTCAAAGGTAAGGGGTCATGGTAAGGGGTCATGGGTCAGGCGTCAAGGGTCAGGTGTCAGGGGGTCAGGGGGTCAGAGGGTCAGGGGGTCAGGGGTCAGGGGTCAGGCGTAGGGGTCAGGGGTCAGGGTCATGGTTAGGGGTCAGGGGTCAGGGTCAGGGTCAGGGGTCAGGGTCAGGTGTCATGGTTAGGGGTCAGGGGTCAGGGGTCAGGGGGTCAGGGTCATGGTTAGGGGTCAGGGGTCAGGGTCTGGGGTCATGGTTAGGGGTCAGGGGTCAGGGACTGGGTCAGGGGTCATGGTTAGGGGTCAGGAGTCAGGGTCATGGTTAGGGGTCAGGGATCAGGGTCAGGGTCAGGGGTCTGGGGTGAGTGGTCAGAGGTCAGGGGTTAGGGGTCAGGGGTCAGAGTCAGGGGTCAGGGGTCAGTGGTCAGGGGTCAGGGTTAGGGATTAGGGGGCAGGGTCAGGGGTCAAAGGTCAGGGGTCAAAGGTCAGGGGTCATTGTTAGGGGTCAGGGGTCATGGTTAGGGGTCAGGGGTCAGGGGTCAGGAGGTCAGGGGGTCAGGGGTCATGGCTAGGGGTCAGGGGTCAAGGGTCAGGGGTCAGGGATAGAGTCAGGGGTCTGGGGTCAGGGGTCAGGGATCAGGGGGTCAGGGGTCAGGGTTAGGGATCAGGGGTCAGGGGTCGAGGGTCAGGGTCAGGGTCAGGGGTCAAAGGTCAGGGGTGATGGTTAGGGGTCAGGGGTCAGGCATCAGGCATCAGGGGTTAGGGGTTAGGGTTAGGGATCAGGAGTCAGGGGTCAGGGGTCAGAGTCAGGGATCAGGGGTCAGGGGTCAGAGTCAGGGATCAGGAGTCTGGGGTCAAGGGTCAGGGGTCAGGGGTCAGGGGTCAAAGGTCAGGGGTCATTGTCATGGGTCAGGAGTCATTAATAGTGGTCAGGGGTCAGGGGTCAAGGGTCAGGGTCGTGGTTAGGGGTCAGGGGTCGGGGTCAGGGAATGGGGTCATGGTTAGGGGTCAGCGGTCAGGCTCAGGCTCAGGGGTCATGGTTAGGGGTCAGGGGGTCAGGGGTCGGGGTCAGGGGGTATGGGGTCAGGGTCATGGTTAGGGGTCAGGGGTCAGGGTCTGGGGTCATGGTTAGGGGTCAGGGGTCTGGGGTCAAGGGTCAGGGGTCAGGGGATCAGGGGTCAGGAGGTCAGGAGTCAGGGGGTCAGGTTCATGGTTAGGGGTCAGGGTCAGGGGTCATGGTTAGGGGTCAGGGGTCAGGGTCAGGGGTCAGGGGTCAGGGGTCAGGGTCAGGGGTCAGGGGTCAGGGAATTGGGTCATGGTTAGTGGACAGGGGTCAGGGTCAGGGGTCAGGGGTCAGGGGTCATGGTTAGGGGTCAGGGGTCAGGGTCATGGTTTGGGGTCAGGGTCAGGGATCAGGGGTCAGCTGTCTGGGGTGAGTGGTCGGGGTCAGAGTCAGGGATCAGGGATCAGGGGTCAGGGGTCAGGGGTCAGGGGTCAGGGGTCAGGGGTCAGGGGTCAGGGGGTCAAAGGTCAGGGGTCATTGTCATGGGTCAGGTGTCATTAATAGGGGTCAGGGGTCAGGGGTCAAGGGTCAGGGTCGTGGTTAGGGGTCAGGGGTCAGGGAATGGGGTCATGGTTAGGGGTCAGCGGTCAGGCTCAGGGTCAGGGGTCATGGTTAGGGGTCAGGGGTCAGGGGGTCAGGGGTCAGGAGGTATGGGGTCAGGGTCATGGTTAGGGGTCAGGGGTCAGGGTCTGGGGTCATGGTTAGGGGTCAGGGGTCAGGGGTCATGGTTAGGGGTCAGGGGTCTGGGGTCAAGGGTCGGGGGTCAGGGGATCAGGGGTCATGAGGTCAGGAGTCAGGGGGTCAGGTTCATGGTTAGGGGTCAGGGTCAGGGGTCATGGTTAGGGGTCAGGGGTCAGGGTCAGGGGTCGGGGTCAGGGGTCAGGGAATGGTTAGGGGTCAGGGGTCAGGGAATTGGGTCATGGTTAGTGGACAGGGGTCAGGGTCAGGGTCAGGGGTCAGGGGTCAGGGGTCATGGTTAGGGGTCAGGGGTCAGGGGTCAGGGATCAGGGGGTCAGGGGTCAGGGTTAGGGATCAGGGGTCAGGGGTCGGGGGTCAGGGTCAGGGTCAGGGGTCAAAGGTCAGGGGTCATGGTTAGGGGTCAGGGGTCAAGGGTCAGGGGTCAAGGGTCATGGTCTGGGGTGAGTGGTCAGGGGTCAGTGTCATGGTTAGGCGTCAGGGAATGGGGTCATGGTTAGGGGTCAGGGGTCAGGGGTCAGGAGTCAAGGGTCATGGTTAGTGGTCAGGGATCAGAGTCACTGTCAGGGGTCATGGCCAGGGGTCATGGTTAGGGGTCAGGGGTCAGGGGTCAGGGGTCAAGGGTCAGGTGTCAGGGGTCAGGGGTGATGGTTAGGGGTCAGGGGTCAGGGGTCAGGCATCAGGCATCAGGGGTTAGGGGTTAGGGTTAGGGATCAGGAGTCAGGGGTCAGGGGTCAGAGTCAGGGATCAGGAGTCTGGGGTCAAGGGTCAGGGGTCAGGGGTCAGGGGTCAGGGGTCAAAGGTCAGGGGTCATTGTCATAGGTCAGGGGTCATTAATAGGGGTCAGGGGTCAGGGGTCAAGGGTCAGGGTCGTGGTTAGGGGTCAGGGGTCGGGGTCAGGGAATGGGGTCATGGTTAGGGGTCAGCGGTCAGGCTCAGGCTCAGGGGTCATGGTTAGGGGTCAGGGGTCAGGGGGTCAGGGGTCAGGGGGTATGGGGTCAGGGTCATGGTTAGGGGTCAGGGTCAGGAGTCATGGTTAGGGGTCAGGGGTCTGGGGTCAAGGGTCAGGGGTCAGGGGATCAGGGGTCAGGAGGTCAGGAGTCAGGGGGTCAGGTTCATGGTCAGGGGTCAGGGTCAGGGGTCATGGTTAGGGGTCAGGGGTCAGGGGTCATGGTTAGGGGTCAGGGGTCAGGGTCATGATTTGGGGTCAGGGTCAGGGATCAGGTGTCAGCTGTCTGGGGTGAGTGGTCGGGGGTCAGAGTCAGGGCTCAGGGGTCGGGGGTCAGGGGTCAGGGTCAGGGGTCAGGGGTCAGGGGTCAGGGGTCAGGGGTCAGGGTTTGGGATCAGGACTCAGGGGTCGGGGATCAGGGGTCAGGGATCAGGGGTCAAAGGTAAGGGGTCATGGTTAGGGGTCAGGGGTCAGGGGTCTAGGGTCAGGGGTCAGGAGGTCAGGGGTCAAGGGTCAGGGGGTCAGGGGTGAGGCGTCAGGGGTCAGGGGTCAGGGGTCGGGGTCAGGGGTCAAAGATCAGGGGTCAGGGTCAGGGGTCAAAGGTCAGGTGTCAGGGGTCAGCTGTCAGGGTCAGGAGTCAGGGGTCAGGGGTCAAGGGAATGGGGCCATGGTTAGGGGTCAGGGGTCAGGGGTCAGAGTCAGGGGTCGGTGGTCAGGGGTCAGGAGTCAGGGTTAGGGATCAGGGGGCAGGGTGAGGGGTCAAAGGTCAGGGGTCAGGGTTAGGGGTCAGGGGTCAGGGGTCAGGGGTCATTGTTAGGGGTCAGGGGTCAGGGGTCAGGGGTCAAGGGTCAGGTGTCAGGGGTCAGGGGTGATGGTTAGGGGTCAGGGGTCAGGGGTCAGGCATCAGGGGTTAGTGGTCAGGGTTAGGGATCAGGAGTCAGGGGTCAGGGGTCAGAGTCAGGGATCAGGGGTCAGGGGTCAGGGGTCAGGGGTCAGGGGTCAGGGGTCAGGGGTCAGGGGTCAGGGTCATGGTTAGGGGTCAAGGGTCAGGGTCTGGGGTCAGGGGTCATGGGGTTAGGGGTCAGGGGTCAGGGGGTCAAAGGTCAGGGGGTCAGGGGTCAGGGGTCAGCCTTAGGGATCAGGGGTCAGGGTCAGGGGTCAGGGGTCAAAGGTCAGGGGTCATGGTCATGGATCATGGTCAGGGGTGATTAGTAGGGGTCAGGGGTCAGTGGTCAAGGGTCAGCGTCATGGTCAGGGGTCGGGGTCAGGGTCAGGGGTCAGGGTCAGGTGTCATGGTTAGGGGTCAGGGGTCAGGGGTCAGGGGGTCAGGGTCATGGTTAGGGGTCAGGGGTCAGGGTCTGGGGTCATGGTTAGGGGTCAGGGGTCAGGGGTCAGGGGATCAGGGGTCATGGTTAGGGGTCAGGGGTCAGGGTCATGGTTAGGGGTCAGGGATCAGGGTCAGGGTCAGGGGTCTGGGGTGAGTGGTCAGAGGTCAGGGGTTAGGGGTCAGGGGTCAGAGTCAGGGGTCAGGGGTCAGTGGTCAGTGGTCAGGGGTCAGGGTTAGGGATTAGGGGGGAGGGTCAGGGGTCAAAGGTCAGCGGTCAAAGGTCAGGGGTCGGGGTCAGGGGTCATTGTTAGGGGTCAGGGGTCATGGTTAGGGGTCAGGGGTCAGGGGTCAGGAGGTCAGGGGGTCAGGGGTCATGGCTAGGGGTCAGGGGTCAAGGGTCAGGGGTCAGGGATAGAGTCAGGGGTCTGGGGTCAGGGGTCAGGGATCAGGGGGTCAGGGGTCAGGGTTAGGGATCAGCGGTCAGGGGTCGGGGGTCAGGGTCAGGGTTAGGGGTCAAAGGTCAGGGGTCATGGTTAGGGGTCAGGGGTCAGGGGTCAAGGGTCAGGGGTCAAGGGTCATGGTCTGGGGTGAGTGGTCAGGGGTCAGGGTCATTAATAGGCGTCAGGGAATGGGGTCATGGTTAGGGGTCAGGGGTCAGGGGTCAGGAGTCAGGGGTCATGGTTAGCGGTCAGGGATCAGAGTCACTGTCAGGGGTCATGGTCAGGGGTCATGGTTAGGGGTCAGGGGTCAGGGGTCAGGGGTCAGGGTCAGGTGTCAGGGGTCAGGGGTGATGGTTAGGGGTCAGGGGTCAGGGGTCAGGCATCAGGCATCAGGGGTTAGGGGTTAGGGTTAGGGATCAGGAGTCAGGGGTCAGGGGTCAGAGTCAGGGATCAGGGGTCAGGGGTCAGAGTCAGGGATCAAAGTTCAGGGGTCATGGTCATGGGTCATGGTCAGGGGTCATTAGTAGGGGTCAGGGGTCAGTGGTCAAGGGTCAGCGTCATGGTCAGGGGTCGGGGTCAGGGTCAGGGGTCAGGGTCAGGTGTCATGGTTAGGGGTCAGGGGTCAGGGGTCAGGGGGTCAGGGTCATGGTTAGGGGTCAGGGGTCAGGGTCTGGGGTCATGGTTAGGGGTCAGGGGTCAGGGGTCAGGGGATCAGGGGTCATGGTTAGGGGTCAGGGGTCAGGGGTCAGGGTCATGGTTAGGGGTCAGGGATCAGGGTCAGGGTCAGGGGTCTGGGGTGAGTGGTCAGAGGTCAGGGGTTAGGGGTCAGGGGTCAGAGTCAGGGGTCAGGGGTCAGTGGTCAGGGGTCAGGGTTAGGGATTAGGGGGCAGGGTCAGGGGTCAAAGGTCAGGGGTCAGGGGTCATTGTTAGGGGTCAGGGGTCATGGTTAGGGGTCAGGGGTCAGGGGTCAGGAGGTCAGGGGGTCAGGGGTCATGGCTAGGGGTCAGGGGTCAAGGGTCAGGGGTCAGGGATAGAGTCAGGGGTCTGGGGTCAGGGGTCAGGGATCAGGGGGTCAGGGGTCAGGGTTAGGGATCAGGGGTCAGGAGTCAGGGGTCAGGGGTCAGAGTCAGGGGTCGGTGGTCAGGGGTCAGGAGTCAGGGGTCATGGTTAGCGGTCAGGGGTCAGAGTCACTGTCAGGGGTCATGGTCAGGGTTCATGGTTAGGGGTCAGGGGTCAGGGGTCAAGGGTCAGGTGTCAGGGGTCAGGGGTGATGGTTAGGGGTCAGGGGTCAGGGGTCAGGGGGTCAGGGGGTTAGGGGTCAGAGTTAGGGATCAGGACTCTGGGGTCAGGGGTCAGGGGTCAGGGTCATGGTTAGGGGTCAGGGGTCAGAGTCAGGGATCAGGAGTCAGGGGTCAGGGGTCAGGGGTCAGGGGTCAGGGGTCAGGGGTCAAAGGTCAGGGGTCATTGTCATGGGTCAGGGGTCATTAATAGGGGTCAGGCGTCAAGGGTCAAGGGTCAGGGTCGTGGTTAGGGGTCAGGGGTCGGGGTCAGGGAATGGGGTCATGGTTAGGGGACAGCGGTCAGGCTCAGGCTCAGGGGTCATGGTTAGGGGTCAGGGGTCAGGGGGTCAGGGGTCAGGGGGTATGGGGTCAGGGTCATGGTTAGGGGTCAGGGGTCAGGGGTCAAGGGTCAGGGGTCAGGGGATCAGGGGTCAGGAGGTCAGGAGTCAGGGGGTCAGGTTCATGGTTAGGGGTCAGGGTCAGGGGTCATGGTTAGGGGTCAGGGGTCAGGGTCAGGAGTCAGGGGTCAGGGGTCAGGGAATGGTTAGGGGTCAGTGGTCAGGGAATTGGGTCATGGTTAGTGGTCAGGGGTCAGGGTCAGGGGTCAGGGGTCAGGGGTCAGGGTCATGGTTAGGGGTCAGGGGTCAGGGTCAGGGAATGGGGTCATGGTTAGGGGTCAGCGGTCAGGCTCTGGGTCAGGGGTCATGGTTAGGGGTCAGGGGTCAGGGGGTCAGGGGTCAGGGGGTCAGGGGTCAGGGGTCAGTGGTCAGGGTTAGGGATCAGGGGACAGGGTCAGGGGTCAGGGGTCAAAGGTCAGGGGTCATGGTCATGGGTCATGGTCAGGGGTCATTAGTAGGGGTCAGGGTTCAGTGGTCAAGGGTCAGCGTCATGGTTAGGGGTCAGGTGTCAGGGAATGGGGTCATGGTTAGGGGTCAGGGGTCAGGGGGTCAGGGGGTCAGGGGTCATAGTTAGGGATCAGGACTCAGGGGTCAGGGGTCAGGGGTCAGGGTCATGGTTAGGGGTCAGGTATCAGGGTCAGGGTCAGGGGTCATGGTTAGGGGTCAGGGGTCAGGGGTCATGGTTAGGGGTCAGGGGTCTGGGGTCAAGGGTCAGGGGTCAGGGGTCAGGGGATCAGGGGTCAGGAGGTCAGGAGTCAGGGGGTCAGGTTCATGGTTAGGGGTCAGGGTCAGGGATCAGGGTCAGGGGTCAGGGGTCAGGGGTCTGGGGTGAGTGGTCAGAGGTCAGGGCACAGGGGTCAGGGGTCAGGGGTCATTGTCAGGGCTCAGGGGTCATGGTCAGGGGTCAGGGGTCAAAGGTCAGGAGTCATGGTTAGGGGTCAGTGGTCAAGGGTCAGCGTCATGGTTAGGGGTCGGGGTCAGGGTCAGGGAATGGGGTCATGGTTAGGGGTCAGCGGTCAGGGTCAGGGGCCATGGTTAGGGGTCAGGGGTCAGGGGTCAGGGGGTCAGGGGGTTAGGGGTCAGAGTTAGGGATCAGGACTCTGGGGTCAGGGGTCAGGGGTCAGGGTCATGGTTAGGGGTCAGGGGTCAGGGTCAGGGTCAGGGGTCATGGTTAGGGGTCAGGGGTCAGGGGTCATGGTTAGGGGTCAGGGGTCTGGGGTCAAGGGTCAGGGGTCAGGGGATCAGGGGTCAGGAGGTCAGGAGTCAGGGGGTCAGGTTCATGGTTAGGGGTCAGGGTCAGGGGTCATGGTTAGGGGTCAGGGGTCAGGGTCATGGTTTGGGGTCAGGGTCAGGGATCAGAGGTCAGCTGTCTGGGGTGAGTGGTCGGGGGTCAGAGTCAGGGCTCAGGGGTCGGGGGTCAGGGGTCAGGGTTAGGGATCAGGGGTCAGGGGTCAAAGGTAAGGGGTCATGGTAAGGGGTCATGGGTCAGGCGTCAAGGGTCAGGTGTCAGGGGGTCAGGGGGTCAGAGGGTCAGGGGGTCAGGGGTCAGGGGTCAGGCGTAGGGGTCAGGGGTCAGGGTCATGGTTAGGGGTCAGGGGTCAGGGTCAGGGTCAGGGGTCAGGGTCAGGTGTCATGGTTAGGGGTCAGGGGTCAGGGGTCAGGGGGTCAGGGTCATGGTTAGGGGTCAGGGGTCAGGGTCTGGGGTCATGGTTAGGGGTCAGGGGTCAGGGTCTGGGTCAGGGGTCATGGTTAGGGGTCAGGGGTCATTGTCATGGTTAGGGGTCAGGGGTCAGGGTCAGGGTCAGGGGTCTGGGGTGAGTGGTCAGAGGTCAGGGGTTAGGGGTCAGGGGTCAGAGTCAGGGGTCAGGGGTCAGTGGTCAGGGGTCAGGGTTAGGGATTAGGGGGGCATGGTCAGGGGTCAAAGGTCAGGGGTCAGGGGTCAGGGGTCATTGTTAGGGGTCAGGGGTCAGAGTCAGGGGTCAGGGGTCAGTGGTCAGTGGTCAGGGGTCAGGGTTAGGGATTAGGGGGCAGGGTCAGGGGTCAAAGGTCAGGGGTCAAAGGTCAGGGGTCGGGGTCAGGGGTCATTGTTAGGGGTCAGGGGTCATGGTTAGGGGTCAGGGGTCAGGGGTCAGGAGGTCAGGGGGTCAGGGGTCTGGGGTCATTGTCATGGGTCAGGGGTCATTAATAGGGGTCAGGCGTCAAGGGTCAAGGGTCAGGGTCGTGGTTAGGGGTCAGGGGTCGGGGTCAGGGAATGGGGTCATGGTTAGGGGTCAGCGGTCAGGCTCAGCCTCAGGGGTCATGGTTAGGGGTCAGGGGTCAGGGGGTCAGGGGTCAGGGGGTATGGGGTCAGGGTCATGGTTAGGGGTCAGGGGTCAAGGGTCAAGGGTCAGGGGTCAGGGGATCAGGGGTCAGGAGGTCTGGAGTCAGGGGGTCAGGTTCATGGTCAGGGGTCAGGGGTCAGGGGTCATGGTTAGGGGTCAGGGGTCAGGGTCAGGGGTCAGGGGTCAGGGGTCAGGGAATGGTTAGGGGTCAGGGGTCAGGGAATTGGGTCATGGTTAGTGGTCAGGGGTCAGGGTCAGGAGTCAGGGGTCATGGTTAGCGGTCAGGGATCAGAGTCACTGTCAGGGGTCATGGTCAGGGGTCATGGTTAGGGGTCAGGGGTCAGGGGTCAGGGGTCAGGGTCAGGTGTCAGGGGTCAGGGGTGATGGTTAGGGGTCAGGGGTCAGGGGTCAGGCATCAGGCATCAGGGGTTAGGGGTTAGGGTTAGGGATCAGGAGTCAGGGGTCAGGGGTCAGAGTCAGGGATCAGGGGTCAGGGGTCAGAGTCAGGGATCAAAGTTCAGGGGTCATGGTCATGGGTCATGGTCAGGGGTCATTAGTAGGGGTCAGGGGTCAGTGGTCAAGGGTCAGCGTCATGGTCAGGGGTCGGGGTCAGGGTCAGGGGTCAGGGTCAGGTGTCATGGTTAGGGGTCAGGGGTCAGGGGTCAGGGGGTCAGGGTCATGGTTAGGGGTCAGGGGTCAGGGTCTGGGGTCATGGTTAGGGGTTAGGGGTCAGGGGTCAGAGTCAGGGGTCAGGGGTCAGTGGTCAGGGGTCAGGGTTAGGGATTAGGGGGCAGGGTCAGGGGTCAAAGGTCAGGGGTCAGGGGTCATTGTTAGGGGTCAGGGGTCATGGTTAGGGGTCAGGGGTCAGGGGTCAGGAGGTCAGGGGGTCAGGGGTCATGGCTAGGGGTCAGGGGTCAAGGGTCAGGGGTCAGGGATAGAGTCAGGGGTCTGGGGTCAGGGGTCAGGGTTAGGGATCAGGGGTCAGGAGTCAGGGGTCAGGGGTCAGAGTCAGGGGTCGGTGGTCAGGGGTCAGGAGTCAGGGGTCATGGTTAGCGGTCAGGGGTCAGAGTCACTGTCAGGGGTCATGGTCAGGGTTCATGGTTAGGGGTCAGGGGTCAGGGGTCAAGGGTCAGGTGTCAGGGGTCAGGGGTGATGGTTAGGGGTCAGGGGTCAGGGGTCAGGGGGTCAGGGGGTTAGGGGTCAGAGTTAGGGATCAGGACTCTGGGGTCAGGGGTCAGGGGTCAGGGTCATGGTTAGGGGTCAGGGGTCAGAGTCAGGGATCAGGAGTCAGGGGTCAGGGGTCAGGGGTCAGGGGTCAGGGGTCAGGGGTCAGGGGTCAGGGGTCAAAGGTCAGGGGTCATTGTCATGGGTCAGGGGTCATTAATAGGGGTCAGGCGTCAAGGGTCAAGGGTCAGGGTCGTGGTTAGGGGTCAGGGGTCGGGGTCAGGGAATGGGGTCATGGTTAGGGGACAGCGGTCAGGCTCAGGCTCAGGGGTCATGGTTAGGGGTCAGGGGTCAGGGGGTCAGGGGTCAGGGGGTATGGGGTCAGGGTCATGGTTAGGGGTCAGGGGTCAGGGGTCAAGGGTCAGGGGTCAGGGGATCAGGGGTCAGGAGGTCAGGAGTCAGGGGGTCAGGTTCATGGTTAGGGGTCAGGGTAAGGGGTCATGGTTAGGGGTCAGGGGTCAGGGTCAGGAGTCAGGGGTCAGGGGTCAGGGAATGGTTAGGGGTCAGTGGTCAGGGAATTGGGTCATGGGTAGTGGTCAGGGGTCAGGGTCAGGGGTCAGGGGTCAGGGGTCAGGGTCATGGTTAGGGGTCAGGGGTCAGGGTCAGGGAATGGGGTCATGGTTAGGGGTCAGCGGTCAGGCTCTGGGTCAGGGGTCATGGTTAGGGGTCAGGGGTCAGGGGGTCAGGGGTCAGGGGGTCAGGGGTCAGTGGTCAGGGTTAGGGATTAGGGGGGCATGGTCAGGGGTCAAAGGTCAGGGGTCAGGGGTCAGGGGTCATTGTTAGGGGTCAGGGGTCAGAGTCAGGGGTCAGGGGTCAGTGGTCAGTGGTCAGGGGTCAGGGTTAGGGATTAGGGGGCAGGGTCAGGGGTCAAAGGTCAGGGGTCAAAGGTCAGGGGTCGGGGTCAGGGGTCATTGTTAGGGGTCAGGGGTCATGGTTAGGGGTCAGGGGTCAGGGGTCAGGAGGTCAGGGGGTCAGGGGTCATGGCTAGGGGTCAGGGGTCAAGGGTCAGGGGTCAGGGATCAGGGGGTCAGGGGTCAGGGTTAGGGATCAGCGGTCAGGGGTCGGGGGTCAGGGTCAGGGTTAGGGGTCAAAGGTCAGGGGTCATGGTTAGGGGTCAGGGGTCAGGGGTCAGGAGTCAGGGGTCATGGTTAGCGGTCAGGGATCAGAGTCACTGTCAGGGGTCATGGTCAGGGGTCATGTTTAGGGGTCAGGGGTCAGGGGTCAGGGGTCAGGGTCAGGTGTCAGGAGTCAGGGGTGATGGTTAGGGGTCAGGGGTCAGGGGTCAGGCATCAGGCATCAGGGGTTACGGGTTAGGGTTAGGGATCAGGAGTCAGGGGTCAGGGGTCAGAGTCAGGGATCAGGGGTCAGGGGTCAGAGTCAGGGATCAAAGTTCAGGGGTCATGGTCATGGGTCATGGTCAGGGGTCATTAGTAGGGGTCAGGGGTCAGTGGTCAAGGGTCAGCGTCATGGTCAGGGGTCGGGGTCAGGGTCAGGGGTCAGGGTCAGGTGTCATGGTTAGGGGTCAGGGGTCAGGGGTCAGGGGGTCAGGGTCATGGTTAGGGGTCAGGGGTCAGGGTCTGGGGTCATGGTTAGGGGTCAGGGGTCAGGGGTCAGGGGATCAGGGGTCATGGTTAGGGGTCAGGGGTCAGGGGTCAGGGTCATGGTTAGGGGTCAGGTATCAGGGTCAGGGTCAGGGGTCTGGGGTGAGTGGTCAGAGGTCAGGGGTTAGGGGTCAGGGGTCAGAGTCAGGGGTCAGGGGTCAGGGGTCAGGGGTCAGGGGTCAGGGTTAGGGATTAGGGGGCAGGGTCAGGGGTCAAAGGTCAGGGGTCAGGGGTCATTGTTAGGGGTCAGGGGTCATGGTTAGGGGTCAGGGGTCAGGGGTCAGGAGGTCAGGGGGTCAGGGGTCATGGCTAGGGGTCAGGGGTCAAGGGTCAGGGGTCAGGGATAGAGTCAGGGGTCTGGGGTCAGGGGTCAGGGATCAGGGGGTCAGGGGTCAGGGTTAGGGATCAGGGGTCAGGAGTCAGGGGTCAGGGGTCAGAGTCAGGGGTCGGTGGTCAGGGGTCAGGAGTCAGGGGTCATGGTTAGCGGTCAGGGGTCAGAGTCACTGTCAGGGGTCATGGTCAGGGTTCATGGTTAGGGGTCAGGGGTCAGGGGTCAAGGGTCAGGTGTCAGGGGTCAGGGGTGATGGTTAGGGGTCAGGGGTCAGGGGTCAGGCATCAGGCATCAGGGGTTAGGGGTTAGGGTTAGGGATCAGGAGTCAGGGGTCAGGGGTCAGAGTCAGGGATCAGGGGTCAGGGGTCAGAGTCAGGGATCAGGAGTCAGGGGTCAGGGGTCAGGGGTCAGGGGTCAGGGGTCAAAGGTCAGGGGTCATTGTCATGGGTCAGGGGTCATTAATAGGGGTCAGGCGTCAAGGGTCAAGGGTCAGGGTCGTGGTTAGGGGTCAGGGGTCGGGGTCAGGGAATGGGGTCATGGTTAGGGGACAGCGGTCAGGCTCAGGCTCAGGGGTCATGGTTAGGGGTCAGGGGTCAGGGGGTCAGGGGTCAGGGGGTATGGGGTCAGGGTCATGGTTAGGGGTCAGGGGTCAGGGGTCAACGGTCAGGGGTCAGGGGATCAGGGGTCAGGAGGTCAGGAGTCAGGGGGTCAGGTTCATGGTTAGGGGTCAGGGTCAGGGGTCATGGTTAGGGGTCAGAGGTCAGGGTCAGGAGTCAGGGGTCAGGGGTCAGGGAATGGTTAGGGGTCAGTGGTCAGGGAATTGGGTCATGGTTAGTGGTCAGGGGTCAGGGTCAGGGGTCAGGGGTCAGGGGTCAGGGTCATGGATAGGGGTCAGGGGTCAGGGTCAGGGAATGGGTCATGGTTAGGGGTCAGCGGTCAGGCTCAGGGGTCATGGTTAGGGGTCAGGGGTCAGGGGGTCAGGGGTCAGGGGGTCAGGGGTCAGCGGTCAGGGTTAGGGATCAGGGGACAGGGTCAGGGGTCAGGGGTCAAAGGTCAGGGGTCATGGTCATGGGTCATGGTCAGGGGTCATTAGTAGGGGTCAGGGTTCAGTGGTCAAGGGTCAGCGTCATGGTTAGGGGTCAGGTGTCAGGGAATGGGGTCATGGTTAGGGGTCAGGGGTCAGGGGGTCAGGGGGTCAGGGGTCAGAGTTAGGGATCAGGACTCAGGGGTCAGGGGTCAGGGGTCAGGGTCATGGTTAGGGGTCAGGTATCAGGGTCAGGGTCAGGGGTCAGGGTTAGGGGTCAGGGGTCAGGGGTCATGGTTAGGGGTCAGGGGTCTGGGGTCAAGGGTCAGGGGTCAGGGGTCAGGGGATCAGGGGTCAGGAGGTCAGGAGTCAGGGGGTCAGGTTCATGGTTAGGGGTCAGGGTCAGGGATCAGGGTCAGGGGTCAGGGGTCAGGGGTCTGGGGTGAGTGGTCAGAGGTCAGGGCACAGGGGTCAGGGGTCAGGGGTCATTGTCAGGGCTCAGGGGTCATGGTCAGGGGTCAGGGGTCAAAGGTCAGGAGTCATGGTTAGGGGTCAGTGGTCAAGGGTCAGCGTCATGGTTAGGGGTCGGGGTCAGGGTCAGGGAATGGGGTCATGGTTAGGGGTCAGCGGTCAGGGTCAGGGGCCATGGTTAGGGGTCAGGGGTCAGGGGTCAGGGGGTCAGGGGGTTAGGGGTCAGAGTTAGGGATCAGGACTCTGGGGTCAGGGGTCAGGGGTCAGGGTCATGGTTAGGGGTCAGGGGTCAGGGTCAGGATCAGGGGTCATGGTTAGGGGTCAGGGGTCAGGGGTCATGGTTAGGGGTCAGGGGTCTGGGGTCAAGGGTCAGGGGTCAGGGGATCAGGGGTCAGGAGGTCAGGAGTCAGGGGGTCAGGTTCATGGTTAGGGGTCAGGGTCAGGGGTCATGGTTAGGGGTCAGGGGTCAGGGTCATGGTTTGGGGTCAGGGTCAGGGATCAGAGGTCAGCTGTCTGGGGTGAGTGGTCGGGGGTCAGAGTCAGGGCTCAGGGGTCGGGGGTCAGGGGTCAGGGTTAGGGATCAGGGGTCAGGGGTCAAAGGTAAGGGGTCATGGTAAGGGGTCATGGGTCAGGCGTCAAGGGTCAGGTGTCAGGGGGTCAGGGGGTCAGAGGGTCAGGGGGTCAGGGGTCAGGGGTCAGGCGTAGGGGTCAGGGGTCAGGGTCATGGTTAGGGGTCAGGGGTCAGGGTCAGGGTCAGGGGTCAGGGTCAGGTGTCATGGTTAGGGGTCAGGGGTCAGGGGTCAGGGGGTCAGGGTCATGGTTAGGGGTCAGGGGTCAGGGTCTGGGGTCATGGTTAGGGGTCAGGGGTCAGGGTCTGGGTCAGGGGTCATGGTTAGGGGTCAGGGGTCATTGTCATGGTTAGGGGTCAGGGGTCAGGGTCAGGGTCAGGGGTCTGGGGTGAGTGGTCAGAGGTCAGGGGTTAGGGGTCAGGGGTCAGAGTCAGGGGTCAGGGGTCAGTGGTCAGGGGTCAGGGTTAGGGATTAGGGGGGCATGGTCAGGGGTCAAAGGTCAGGGGTCAAAGGTCAGGGGTCAGGGGTCAGGGGTCATTGTTAGGGGTCAGGGGTCATGGTTAGGGGTCAGGGGTCAGGAGGTCAGGGGTCATGGCTAGGGGTCAGGGGTCAAGGGTCAGGGGTGAGGGATAGAGTCAGGGGTCTGGGGTCAGGGCTCAGGGATCAGGGGGTCAGGGGTCAGGGTTAGGGATCAGGGGTCAGGGGTCGGGGGTCAGGGTCAGGGTCAGGGGTCAAAGGTCAGGGGTCATGGTCAGCGTCAGGGGTCAAGGGTCCGGGGTCAAGGGTCATGGTCTGGGGTGAGTGGTCAGGGGTCAGGGTCATGGTTAGGCGTCAGGGAATGGGGTCATGGTTAGGGGTCAGGGGTCAGGGGTCAGAGTCAGGGATCAGGGGTCAGGGGTCAGAGTCAGGGATCAGGGATCAGAGTCAGGGGATCAGGGGTCAGGAGGTCAGGAGTCAGGGGGTCAGGTTCATGGTTAGGGGTCAGGGTCAGGGGTCATGGTTAGGGGTCAGGGGTCAGGGTCAGGGGTCAGGGGTCAGGGGTCAGGGAATGGTTAGTGGTCAGGGGTCAGGGAATTGGGTCATGGTTAGTGGTCAGGGGTCAGGGTCAGGGGTCAGGGGTCAGGGGTCAGGGTCATGGTTAGGGGTCAGCGGTCAGGGTCAGGGAATGGGGTCATGGTTAGGGGTCAGCGGTCAGGCTCAGGGTCAGGGGTCATGGTTAGGGGTCAGGGGTCAGGGGGTCAGGGGTCAGGGGGTCAGGGGTCAGGGGGTCAGGAGTCAGGGGTCAGGGTTAGGGATCAGGGGTCAGGGTCAGGGGTCAGGGGTCAAAGGTCAGGGGTCATGGTCATGGGTCATAGTCAGGGGTCATTAGTAGGGGTCAGGGGTCAGTGGTCAAGGGTCAGCGTCATGGTTAGGGGTCAGGTGTCAGGGAATGGGTTCATGGTTAGGGGTCAGGGGTCAGGGGGTCAGGGGGTCAGGGGTCATAGTTAGGGATCAGGACTCAGGGGTCAGGGGTCAGGGGTCAGGGTCATGGTTAGGGGTCAGGTATCAGGGTCAGGGTCAGGGGTCATGGTTAGGGGTCAAGGGTCAGGGGTCAGGGGATCAGGGGTCAGGAGGTCAGGAGTCAGGGGGTCAGGTTCATGGTTAGGGGTCAGGGTCAGGGGTCATGGTTAGGGGTCAGGGGTCAGGGTCAGGGGTCAGGGGTCAGGGGTCAGGGGTCAGGGAATGGTTAGGGGTCAGGGGTCAGGGAATTGGGTCATGGTTAGTGGTCAGGGGTCAGGGTCAGGGGTCAGGGGTCAGGGGTCATGGTTAGGGGTCAGGGGTCAGGGTCATGGTTTGGGGTCAGGGTCAGGGATCAGGGGTCAGCTGTCTGGGGTGAATGGTCGGGGTCAGAGTCAGGGATCAGGGGTCAGGGGTCAGGGGTCAGGGGTCAGGGGTCAGGGGTCAGGGGGTCAAAGGTCAGGGGTCATTGTCATGGGTCAGGGGTCATTAATAGGGGTCAGGTGTCAGGGGTCAAGGGTCAGGGTCGTGGTTAGGGGTCAGGGGTCAGGGAATGGGGTCATGGTTAGGGGTCAGCGGTCAGGCTCAGGGTCAGGGGTCATGGTTAGGGGTCAGGGGTCAGGGGGTCAGGGGTCAGGGGGTATGGGGTCAGGGTCATGGTTATGGGTCAGGGGTCAGGGTCTGGGGTCATGGTTAGGGGTCAGGGGTCAGGGGTCATGGTTAGGGGTCAGGGGTCAGGGGTCAAGGGTCAGGGGTCAGGGGATCAGGGGTCAGGAGGTCAGGAGTCAGGGGGTCAGGTTCATGGTTAGGGGTCAGGGTCAGGGGTCATGGTTAGGGGTCAGGGGTCAGGGTCAGGGGTCAGGGGTCAGGGGTCAGGGAATGGTTAGGGGTCAGGGGTCAGGGAATTGGGTCATGGTTAGTGGACAGGGGTCAGGGTCAGGGTCAGGGGTCAGGGGTCAGGGGTCATGGTTAGGGGTCAGGGGTCAGGGTCATGGTTTGGGGTCAGGGTCAGGGATCAGGGGTCAGCTGTCTGGGGTGAGTGGTCGGGGGTCAGAGTCAGGGCTCAGGGGTCGGGGGTCAGGGGTCAGGGGTCAGGGTCAGGGGTCAGGGGTCAGGGTCAGGGGTCAGGGGTCAGGGTTTGGGATCAGGACTCAGGGGTCGGGGATCAGGGGTCAGGGGTCAGGGGTCAAAGGTAAGGGGTCATGGTTAGGGGTCAGGGGTCAGGGGTCTAGGGTCAGGGGTCAGGAGGTCAGGGGTCAAGGGTCAGGGGGTCAGGGGTCAGGCGTCAGGCGTCAGGGGTCAGGGGTCGGGGTCAGGGGTCAAAAATCAGGGGTCAAGGTCAGGGGTCAAAGGTCAGGTGTCAGGGGTCAGGTGTCAGGGTCAGGAGTCAGGGGTCAGGGGTCAAGGGAATGGGGCCATGGTTAGGGGTCAGGGGTCAGGGGTCAGAGTCAGGGGTCGGTGGTCAGGGGTCAGGAGTCAGGGTTAGGGATCAGGGGGCAGGGTGAGGGGTCAAAGGTCAGGGGTCAGGGTTAGGGGTCAGGGGTCAGGGGTCAGGGGCCATTGTTAGGGGTCAGGGGTCAGGGGTCATGGTTAGGGGTTAGGGGTCAGGGGTCAGGAGTCAGGGGTCATGGTTAGCGGTCAGGGGTCAGAGTCACTGTCAGGGGTCATGGTCAGGGGTCATGGTTAGGGGTCAGGGTTCAGGGGTCAAGGGTCAGGTGTCAGGGGTCAGGGGTGATGGTTAGGGGTCAGGGGTCAGGGGTCAGGCATCAGGCATCAGGGGTTAGGGGTTACGGTTAGGGATCAGGAGTCAGGGGTCAGGGGTCAGAGTCAGGGATAAGGAGTCAGGGGTCAGGGTCTGGGGTCATGGTTAGGGGTCAGGGGTTAGGGGTCATGGTTAGGGGTCAGGGGTCTGGGGTCAAGGGTCAGGGGTCAGGGGATCAGGGGTCAGGAGGTCAGGCGTCAGGGGGTCAGGTTCATGGTCAGGGGTCAGGGTCAGGGGTCATGGTTAGGGGTCAGGGGTCAGGGTCAGGGGTCAGGGGTCAGGAGGTCAGGGGTCAAGGGTCATGGGGTCAGGGGTCAGGCGTCAGGGGTCAGGGGTCAGGGGTCGGGGGTCGGGGTCAGGGGTCAAAGATCAGGGGTCAGGGTCAGGGGTCAAAGGTCAGGTGTCAGGGGTCAGGTGTCAGGATCAGGAGTCAGGGGTCAGGGGTCAAGGGAATGGGGCCATGGTTAGGGGTCAGGGGTCAGGGGTCAGAGTCAGGGGTCGGTGGTCAGGGGTCAGGAGTCAGGGTTAGGGATCAGGGGGCAGGGTGAGGGGTCAAAGGTGAGGGGTCAGGGTTAGGGGTCAGGGGTCAGGGGTCAGGGGTCATTGTTAGGGGTCAGGGGTCAGGGGTCATGGTTAGGGGTTAGGGGTCTGGGGTCAGGAGTCAGGGGTCATGGTTAGCGGTCAGGGGTCAGGGGTCAGAGTCAGGGGTCATGGTCAGGGGTCATGGTTAGGGGTCAGGGTTCAGGGGTCAAGGGTCAGGTGTCAGGGGTCAGGGGTGATGGTTAGGGGTCAGGGGTCAGGGGTCAGGGGTCATTGTTAGGGGTCAGGGGTCATGGTTAGGGGTCAGGGGTCAGGGGTCAGGAGTCAGGGGTCATGGTTAGCGGTCAGGGGTCAGAGTCACTGTCAAGGGTCATGGTCAGGGGTCATGGTTAGGGGTCAGGGGTCAGGGGTCAAGGGTCAGGGGGTCAGGGGTCAGGCGTCAGGGGTCAGGGGTCATGGTCAGGGGTCAGGGGTCAAAGATCAGGGGTCAGGGTCAGGGGTCAAGGGTCAGGTGTCAGGGGTCAGGGGTGATGGTTAGGGGTCAGGGGTCAGGGGTCAGGCATCAGGGGTTAGGGGTCAGGGTTAGGGATCAGGAGTCAGGGGTCAGGGGTCAGAGTCAGGGATCAGGGGTCAGGGGTCAGGGGTCAGGGGTCAGGGGTCAGGGGTCAGGGGTCAGGGGTCAGGGGTCAGGGGTCAGGGGTCAGGGTCATGGTTAGGGGTCAAGGGTCAGGGTCAGGGAATGGGGTCATGGTTAGGGGTCAGCGGTCCGGCTCAGGGTCAGGGGTCATGGGTTTAGGGGTCAGGGGTCAGGGGGTCAAAGGTCAGGGGGTCAGGGGTCAGGGGTCAGGGGTCAGGCTTAGGGATCAGGGTCAGGGGTCAGGGGTCAAAGGTCAGGGGTCATGGTCATGGGTCATGGTCAGGGGTGATTAGTAGGGGTCAGGGGTCAGTGGTCAAGGGTCAGCGTCATGGTCAGGGGTCGGGGTCAGGGTCAGGGGTCAGGGTCAGGTGTCATGGTTAGGGGTCAGGGGTCAGGGGTCAGGGGGTCAGGGTCATGGTTAGGGGTCAGGGGTCAGGGTCTGGGGTCATGGTTAGGGGTCAGGGGTCAGGGGTCAGGGGATCAGGGGTCATGGTTAGGGGTCAGGGGTCAGGGGTCAGGGTCATGGTTAGGGGTCAGGGATCAGGGTCAGGGTCAGGGGTCTGGGGTGAGTGGTCAGAGGTCAGGGGTTAGGGGTCAGGGGTCAGAGTCAGGGGTCAGGGGTCAGTGGTCAGTGGTCAGGGGTCAGGGTTAGGGATTAGGGGGCAGGGTCAGGGGTCAAAGGTCAGGGGTCAAAGGTCAGGGGTCGGGGTCAGGGGTCATGGTTAGGGGTCAGGGGTCAGGGGTCAGAGTCAGGGGTCATGGTCAGGGGTCATGGTTAGGGGTCAGGGTTCAGGGGTCAAGGGTCAGGTGTCAGGGGTCAGGGGTGATGGTTAGGGGTCAGGGGTCAGGGGTCAGGGGTCATTGTTAGGGGTCAGGGGTCATGGTTAGGGGTCAGGGGTCAGGGGTCAGGAGTCAGGGGTCATGGTTAGCGGTCAGGGGTCAGAGTCACTGTCAAGGGTCATGGTCAGGGGTCATGGTTAGGGGTCAGGGGTCAGGGGTCAAGGGTCAGGGGGTCAGGGGTCAGGCGTCAGGGGTCAGGGGTCATGGTCAGGGGTCAGGGGTCAAAGATCAGGGGTCAGGGTCAGGGGTCAAGGGTCAGGTGTCAGGGGTCAGGGGTGATGGTTAGGGGTCAGGGGTCAGGGGTCAGGCATCAGGGGTTAGGGGTCAGGGTTAGGGATCAGGAGTCAGGGGTCAGGGGTCAGAGTCAGGGATCAGGGGTCAGGGGTCAGGGGTCAGGGGTCAGGGGTCAGGGGTCAGGGGTCAGGGGTCAGGGGTCAGGGGTCAGGGGTCAGGGGTCAGGGTCATGGTTAGGGGTCAAGGGTCAGGGTCAGGGAATGGGGTCATGGTTAGGGGTCAGCGGTCCGGCTCAGGGTCAGGGGTCATGGGTTTAGGGGTCAGGGGTCAGGGGGTCAAAGGTCAGGGGGTCAGGGGTCAGGGGTCAGGGGTCAGGCTTAGGGATCAGGGTCAGGGGTCAGGGGTCAAAGGTCAGGGGTCATGGTCATGGGTCATGGTCAGGGGTGATTAGTAGGGGTCAGGGGTCAGTGGTCAAGGGTCAGCGTCATGGTCAGGGGTCGGGGTCAGGGTCAGGGGTCAGGGTCAGGTGTCATGGTTAGGGGTCAGGGGTCAGGGGTCAGGGGGTCAGGGTCATGGTTAGGGGTCAGGGGTCAGGGTCTGGGGTCATGGTTAGGGGTCAGGGGTCAGGGGTCAGGGGATCAGGGGTCATGGTTAGGGGTCAGGGGTCAGGGGTCAGGGTCATGGTTAGGGGTCAGGGATCAGGGTCAGGGTCAGGGGTCTGGGGTGAGTGGTCAGAGGTCAGGGGTTAGGGGTCAGGGGTCAGAGTCAGGGGTCAGGGGTCAGTGGTCAGTGGTCAGGGGTCAGGGTTAGGGATTAGGGGGCAGGGTCAGGGGTCAAAGGTCAGGGGTCAAAGGTCAGGGGTCGGGGTCAGGGGTCATGGTTAGGGGTCAGGGGTCAGGGGTCAGGAGGTCAGGGGGTCAGGGGTCATGGCTAGGGGTCAGGGGTCAAGGGTCAGGGGTCAGGGATAGAGTCAGGGGTCTGGGGTCAGGGGTCAGGGATCAGGGGGTCAGGGGTCAGGGTTAGGGATCAGCGGTCAGGGGTCGGGGGTCAGGGTCAGGGTTAGGGGTCAAAGGTCAGGGGTCATGGTTAGGGGTCAGGGGTCAGGGGTCAAGGGTCAGGGGTCAAGGGTCATGGTCTGGGGTGAGTGGTCAGGGGTCAGGGTCATGGTTAGGCGTCAGGGAATGGGGTCATGGTTAGGGGTCAGGGGTCAGGGGTCAGGAGTCAGGGGTCATGGTTAGCGGTCAGGGATCAGAGTCACTGTCAGGGGTCATGGTCAGGGGTCATGGTTAGGGGTCAGGGGTCAGGGGTCAGGGGTCAGGGTCAGGTGTCAGGGGTCAGGGGTGATGGTTAGGGGTCAGGGGTCAGGGGTCAGGCATCAGGCATCAGGGGTTAGGGGTTAGGGTTAGGGATCAGGAGTCAGGGGTCAGGGGTCAGAGTCAGGGATCAGGGGTCAGGGGTCAGAGTCAGGGATCAAAGTTCAGGGGTCATGGTCATGGGTCATGGTCAGGGGTCATTAGTAGGGGTCAGGGGTCAGTGGTCAAGGGTCAGCGTCATGGTCAGGGGTCGGGGTCAGGGTCAGGGGTCAGGGTCAGGTGTCATGGTTAGGGGTCAGGGGTCAGGGGTCAGGGGGTCAGGGTCATGGTTAGGGGTCAGGGGTCAGGGTCTGGGGTCATGGTTAGGGGTCAGGGGTCAGGGTCTGGGTCAGGGGTCATGGTTAGGGGTCAGGGGTCAGGGTCATGGTTAGGGGTCAGGGATCAGGGTCAGGGTCAGGGGTCTGGGGTGAGTGGTCAGAGGTCAGGAATTAGGGGTCAGGGGTCAGAGTCAGGGGTCAGGGGTCAGTGGTCAGGGGTCAGGGTTAGGGATTAGGGGGCAGGGTCAGGGGTCAAAGGTCAGGGGTCAGGGGTCATTGTTAGGGGTCAGGGGACATGGTTAGGGGTCAGGGGTCATGAGGTCAGGGGGTCAGGGGTCATGGCTAGGGGTCAGGGGTCAAGGGTCAGGGGTCAGGGATAGAGTCAGGGGTCTGGGGTCAGGGGTCAGGGATCAGGGGGTCAGGGGTCAGGGTTAGGGATCAGGGGTCAGGAGTCAGGGGTCAGGGGTCAGAGTCAGGGGTCGGTGGTCAGGGGTCAGGAGTCAGGGGTAATGGTTAGCGGTCAGGGGTCAGAGTCACTGTCAGGGGTCATGGTCAGGGTTCATGGTTAGGGGTCAGGGGTCAAGGGTCAGGTGTCAGGGGTCAGGGGTGATGGTTAGGGGTCAGGGGTCAGGGGTCAGGCATCAGGCATCAGGGGTTAGGGGTTAGGGTTAGGGATCAGGAGTCAGGGGTCAGAGTCAGGGATCAGGAGTCAGGGGTCAGGGGTCAGGGGTCAGGGGTCAAAGGTCAGGGGTCATTGTCATGGGTCAGGGGTCATTAATAGGGGTCAGGCGTCAAGGGTCAAGGGTCAGGGTCGTGGTTAGGGGTCAGGGGTCGGGGTCAGGGAATGGGGTCATGGTTAGGGGACAGCGGTCAGGCTCAGGCTCAGGGGTCATGGTTAGGGGTCAGGGGTCAGGGGGTCAGGGGTCAGGGGGTATGGGGTCAGGGTCATGGTTAGGGGTCAGGGGTCAGGGGTCAAGGGTCAGGGGTCAGGGGATCAGGGGTCAGGAGGTCAGGAGTCAGGGGGTCAGGTTCATGGTTAGGGGTCAGGGTCAGGGGTCATGGTTAGGGGTCAGGGGTCAGGGTCAGGAGTCAGGGGTCAGGGGTCAGGGAATGGTTAGGGGTCAGTGGTCAGGGAATTGGGTCATGGTTAGTGGTCAGGGGTCAGGGTCAGGGGTCAGTGGTCAAGGGTCAGCGTCATGGTTAGGGGTCAGGTGTCAGGGAATGGGGTCATGGTTAGGGGTCAGGGGTCAGGGGGTCAGGGGGTCAGGGGTCAGAGTTAGGGATCAGGACTCAGGGGTCAGGGGTCAGGAGTCAGTGGTCATGGTTAGCGGTCAGGGATCAGAGTCACTGTCAGGGGTCATGGTCAGGGGTCATGGTTAGGGGTCAGGGGTCAGGGGTCAGGGGTCAGGGTCAGGTGTCAGGGGTCAGGGGTGATGGTTAGGGGTCAGGGGTCAGGGGTCAGGCATCAGGCATCAGGGGTTAGGGGTTAGGGTTAGGGATCAGGAGTCAGGGGTCAGGGGTCAGAGTCAGGGATCAGGGGTCAGGGGTCAGAGTCAGGGATCAAAGTTCAGGGGTCATGGTCATGGGTCATGGTCAGGGGTCATTAGTAGGGGTCAGGGGTCAGTGGTCAAGGGTCAGCGTCATGGTCAGGGGTCGGGGTCAGGGTCAGGGGTCAGGGTCAGATGTCATGGTTAGGGGTCAGGGGTCAGGGGTCAGGGGGTCAGGGTCATGGTTAGGGGTCAGGGGTCAGGGTCTGGGGTCATGGTTAGGGGTCAGGGGTCAGGGGTCAGGGGATCAGGGGTCATGGTTAGGGGTCAGGGGTCAGGGGTCAGGGTCATGGTTAGGGGTCAGGGATCAGGGTCAGGGTCAGGGGTCTGGGGTGAGTGGTCAGAGGTCAGGGGTTAGGGGTCAGGGGTCAGAGTCAGGGGTCAGGGGTCAGTGGTCAGGGGTCAGGGTTAGGGATTAGGGGGCAGGGTCAGGGGTCAAAGGTCAGGGGTCAGGGGTCATTGTTAGGGGTCAGGGGACATGGTTAGGGGTCAGGGGTCAGGGGTCAGGAGGTCAGGGGGTTAGGGGTCATGGCTAGGGGTCAGGGGTCAAGGGTCAGGGGTCAGGGATAGAGTCAGGGGTCTGGGGTCAGGGGTCAGGGATCAGGGGGTCAGGGGTCAGGGTTAGGGATCAGGGGTCAGGAGTCAGGGGTCAGGGGTCAGAGTCAGGGGTCGGTGGTCAGGGGTCAGGAGTCAGGGGTCATGGTTAGCGGTCAGGGGTCAGAGTCACTGTCAGGGGTCATGGTCAGGGTTCATGGTTAGGGGTCAGGGGTCAAGGGTCAGGTGTCAGGGGTCAGGGGTGATGGTTAGGGGTCAGGGGTCAGGGGTCAGGCATCAGGCATCAGGGGATAGGGGTTAGGGTTAGGGATCAGGAGTCAGGGGTCAGAGTCAGGGATCAGGAGTCAGGGGTCAGGGGTCAGGGGTCAGGGGTCAAAGGTCAGGGGTCATTGTCATGGGTCAGGGGTCATTAATAGGGGTCAGGCGTCAAGGGTCAAGGGTCAGGGTCGTGGTTAGGGGTCAGGGGTCGGGGTCAGGGAATGGGGTCATGGTTAGGGGACAGCGGTCAGGCTCAGGCTCAGGGGTCATGGTTAGGGGTCAGGGGTCAGGGGGTCAGGGGTCAGGGGGTATGGGGTCAGGGTCATGGTTAGGGGTCAGGGGTCAGGGGTCAAGGGTCAGGGGTCAGGGGATCAGGGGTCAGGAGGTCAGGAGTCAGGGGGTCAGGTTCATGGTTAGGGGTCAGGGTCAGGGGTCATGGTTAGGGGTCAGGGGTCAGGGTCAGGAGTCAGGGGTCAGGGGTCAGGGAATGGTTAGGGGTCAGTGGTCAGGGAATTGGGTCATGGTTAGTGGTCAGGGGTCAGGGTCAGGGGTCAGGGGTCAGGGGTCAGGGTCATGGTTAGGGGTCAGGGGTCAGGGTCAGGGAATGGGGTCATGGTTAGGGGTCAGCGGTCAGGCTCAGGGTCAGGGGTCATGGTTAGGGGTCAGGGGTCAGGGGGTCAGGGGTCAGGGGGTCAGGGGTCAGTGGTCAGGGTTAGGGATCAGGGGAGAGGGTCAGGGGTCAGGGGTCAAAGGTCAGGGGTCATGGTCATGGGTCATGGTCAGGGGTCATTAGTAGGGGTCAGGGTTCAGTGGTCAAGGGTCAGCGTCATGGTTAGGGGTCAGGTGTCAGGGAATGGGGTCATGGTTAGGGGTCAGGGGTCAGGGGGTCAGGGGGTCAGGGGTCAGAGTTAGGGATCAGGACTCAGGGGTCAGGGGTCAGGAGTCAGTGGTCATGGTTAGCGGTCAGGGATCAGAGTCACTGTCAGGGGTCATGGTCAGGGGTCATGGTTAGGGGTCAGGGGTCAGGGGTCAGGGTCAGGTGTCAGGGGTCAGGGGTGATGGTTAGGGGTCAGGGGTCAGGGGTCAGGCATCAGGCATCAGGGGTTAGGGGTTAGGGTTAGGGATCAGGAGTCAGGGGTCAGGGGTCAGAGTCAGGGATCAGGGGTCAGGGGTCAGAGTCAGGGATCAAAGTTCAGGGGTCATGGTCATGGGTCATGGTCAGGGGTCATTAGTAGGGGTCAGGGGTCAGTGGTCAAGGGTCAGCGTCATGGTCAGGGGTCGGGGTCAGGGTCAGGGGTCAGGGTCAGATGTCATGGTTAGGGGTCAGGGGTCAGGGGTCAGGGGGTCAGGGTCATGGTTAGGGGTCAGGGGTCAGGGTCTGGGGTCATGGTTAGGGGTCAGGGGTCAGGGGTCAGGGGATCAGGGGTCATGGTTAGGGGTCAGGGGTCAGGGGTCAGGGTCATGGTTAGGGGTCAGGGATCAGGGTCAGGGTCAGGGGTCTGGGGTGAGTGGTCAGAGGTCAGGGGTTAGGGGTCAGGGGTCAGAGTCAGGGGTCAGGGGTCAGTGGTCAGGGGTCAGGGTTAGGGATTAGGGGGCAGGGTCAGGGGTCAAAGGTCAGGGGTCAGGGGTCATTGTTAGGGGTCAGGGGTCATGGTTAGGGGTCAGGGGTCAGGGGTCAGGAGGTCAGGGGGTCAGGGGTCATGGCTAGGGGTCAGGGGTCAAGGGTCAGGGGTCAGGGATAGAGTCAGGGGTCTGGGGTCAGGGGTCAGGGATCAGGGGGTCAGGGGTCAGGGTTAGGGATCAGGGGTCAGGAGTCAGGGGTCAGGGGTCAGAGTCAGGGGTCGGTGGTCAGGGGTCAGGAGTCAGGGGTCATGGTTAGCGGTCAGGGGTCAGAGTTACTGTCAGGGGTCATGGTCAGGGTTCATGGTTAGGGGTCAGGGGTCAGGGGTCAAGGGTCAGGTGTCAGGGGTCAGGGGTGATGGTAAGGGGTCAGGGGTCAGGGGTCAGGCATCAGGCATCAGGGGTTAGGGGTTAGGGTTAGGGATCAGGAGTCAGGGGTCAGGGGTCAGAGTCAGGGATCAGGGGTCAGGGGTCAGAGTCAGGGATCAGGAGTCAGGGGTCAGGGGTCAGGGGTCAGGGGTCAGGGGTCAAAGGTCAGGGGTCATTGTCATGGGTCAGGGGTCATTAATAGGGGTCAGGCGTCAAGGGTCAAGGGTCAGGGTCGTGGTTAGGCGTCAGGGGTCGGGGGTCAGGGAATGGGGTCATGGTTAGGGGACAGCGGTCAGGCTCAGGCTCAGGGGTCATGGTTAGGGGTCAGGGGTCAGGGGTCATGGTTAGGGGTCAGGGGTCTGGGGTCAAGGGTCAGGGGATCAGGGGTCAGGAGGTCAGGAGTCAGGGGGTCAGGTTCGTGGTTAGGGGTCAGGGTCAGGGGTCATGGTTAGGGGTCAGGGGTCAGGGTCAGGGGTCAGGGGTCAGGGGTCAGGGAATGGTTAGGGGTCAGGGGTCAGGGAATTGGGTCATGGTTAGTGGACAGGGGTCAGGGTCAGGGTCAGGGGTCAGGGGTCAGGGGTCATGGTTAGGGGTCAGGGGTCAGGGGTCAGGAGGTCAGGGGGTCAGGGGTCTGGGGTCATTGTCATGGGTCAGGGGTCATTAATAGGGGTCAGGCGTCAAGGGTCAAGGGTCAGGGTCGTGGTTAGGGGTCAGGGGTCGGGGTCAGGGAATGGGGTCATGGTTAGGGGTCAGCGGTCAGGCTCAGCCTCAGGGGTCATGGTTAGGGGTCAGGGGTCAGGGGGTCAGGGGTCAGGGGGTATGGGGTCAGGGTCATGGTTAGGGGTCAGGGGTCAAGGGTCAAGGGTCAGGGGTCAGGGGATCAGGGGTCAGGAGGTCTGGAGTCAGGGGGTCAGGTTCATGGTCAGGGGTCAGGGGTCAGGGGTCATGGTTAGGGGTCAGGGGTCAGGGTCAGGGGTCAGGGGTCAGGGGTCAGGGAATGGTTAGGGGTCAGGGGTCAGGGAATTGGGTCATGGTTAGTGGTCAGGGGTCAGGGTCAGGAGTCAGGGGTCATGGTTAGCGGTCAGGGATCAGAGTCACTGTCAGGGGTCATGGTCAGGGGTCATGGTTAGGGGTCAGGGGTCAGGGGTCAGGGGTCAGGGTCAGGTGTCAGGGGTCAGGGGTGATGGTTAGGGGTCAGGGGTCAGGGGTCAGGCATCAGGCATCAGGGGTTAGGGGTTAGGGTTAGGGATCAGGAGTCAGGGGTCAGGGGTCAGAGTCAGGGATCAGGGGTCAGGGGTCAGAGTCAGGGATCAAAGTTCAGGGGTCATGGTCATGGGTCATGGTCAGGGGTCATTAGTAGGGGTCAGGGGTCAGTGGTCAAGGGTCAGCGTCATGGTCAGGGGTCGGGGTCAGGGTCAGGGGTCAGGGTCAGGTGTCATGGTTAGGGGTCAGGGGTCAGGGGTCAGGGGGTCAGGGTCATGGTTAGGGGTCAGGGGTCAGGGTCTGGGGTCATGGTTAGGGGTCAGGGGTCAGGGGTCAGGGGATCAGGGGTCATGGTTAGGGGTCAGGGGTCAGGGGTCAGGGTCATGGTTAGGGGTCAGGGATCAGGGTCAGGGTCAGGGGTCTGGGGTGAGTGGTCAGAGGTCAGGGGTTAGGGGTCAGGGGTCAGAGTCAGGGGTCAGGGGTCAGTGGTCAGGGGTCAGGGTTAGGGATTAGGGGGCAGGGTCAGGGGTCAAAGGTCAGGGGTCAGGGGTCATTGTTAGGGGTCAGGGGTCATGGTTAGGGGTCAGGGGTCAGGGGTCAGGAGGTCAGGGGGTCAGGGGTCATGGCTAGGGGTCAGGGGTCAAGGGTCAGGGGTCAGGGATAGAGTCAGGGGTCTGGGGTCAGGGGTCAGGGATCAGGGGGTCAGGGGTCAGGGTTAGGGATCAGGGGTCAGGAGTCAGGGGTCAGGGGTCAGAGTCAGGGGTCGGTGGTCAGGGGTCAGGAGTCAGGGGTCATGGTTAGCGGTCAGGGGTCAGAGTCACTGTCAGGGGTCATGGTCAGGGTTCATGGTTAGGGGTCAGGGGTCAGGGGTCAAGGGTCAGGTGTCAGGGGTCAGGGGTGATGGTTAGGGGTCAGGGGTCAGGGGTCAGGGGGTCAGGGGGTTAGGGGTCAGAGTTAGGGATCAGGACTCTGGGGTCAGGGGTCAGGGGTCAGGGTCATGGTTAGGGGTCAGGGGTCAGAGTCAGGGATCAGGAGTCAGGGGTCAGGGGTCAGGGGTCAGGGGTCAGGGGTCAGGGGTCAGGGGTCAAAGGTCAGGGGTCATTGTCATGGGTCAGGGGTCATTAATAGGGGTCAGGCGTCAAGGGTCAAGGGTCAGGGTCGTGGTTAGGGGTCAGGGGTCGGGGTCAGGGAATGGGGTCATGGTTAGGGGACAGCGGTCAGGCTCAGGCTCAGGGGTCATGGTTAGGGGTCAGGGGTCAGGGGGTCAGGGGTCAGGGGGTATGGGGTCAGGGTCATGGTTAGGGGTCAGGGGTCAGGGGTCAAGGGTCAGGGGTCAGGGGATCAGGGGTCAGGAGGTCAGGAGTCAGGGGGTCAGGTTCATGGTTAGGGGTCAGGGTCAGGGGTCATGGTTAGGGGTCAGGGGTCAGGGTCAGGAGTCAGGGGTCAGGGGTCAGGGAATGGTTAGGGGTCAGTGGTCAGGGAATTGGGTCATGGTTAGTGGTCAGGGGTCAGGGTCAGGGGTCAGGGGTCAGGGGTCAGGGTCATGGTTAGGGGTCAGGGGTCAGGGTCAGGGAATGGGGTCATGGTTAGGGGTCAGCGGTCAGGCTCTGGGTCAGGGGTCATGGTTAGGGGTCAGGGGTCAGGGGGTCAGGGGTCAGGGGGTCAGGGGTCAGTGGTCAGGGTTAGGGATTAGGGGGGCATGGTCAGGGGTCAAAGGTCAGGGGTCAGGGGTCAGGGGTCATTGTTAGGGGTCAGGGGTCAGAGTCAGGGGTCAGGGGTCAGTGGTCAGTGGTCAGGGGTCAGGGTTAGGGATTAGGGGGCAGGGTCAGGGGTCAAAGGTCAGGGGTCAAAGGTCAGGGGTCGGGGTCAGGGGTCATTGTTAGGGATCAGGGGTCATGGTTAGGGGTCAGGGGTCAGGGGTCAGGAGGTCAGGGGGTCAGGGGTCATGGCTAGGGGTCAGGGGTCAAGGGTCAGGGGTCAGGGATCAGGGGGTCAGGGGTCAGGGTTAGGGATCAGCGGTCAGGGGTCGGGGGTCAGGGTCAGGGTTAGGGGTCAAAGGTCAGGGGTCATGGTTAGGGGTCAGGGGTCAGGGGTCAGGAGTCAGGGGTCATGGTTAGCGGTCAGGGATCAGAGTCACTGTCAGGGGTCATGGTCAGGGGTCATGGTTAGGGGTCAGGGGTCAGGGGTCAGGGGTCAGGGTCAGGTGTCAGGAGTCAGGGGTGATGGTTAGGGGTCAGGGGTCAGGGGTCAGGCATCAGGCATCAGGGGTTACGGGTTAGGGTTAGGGATCAGGAGTCAGGGGTCAGGGGTCAGAGTCAGGGATCAGGGGTCAGGGGTCAGAGTCAGGGATCAAAGTTCAGGGGTCATGGTCATGGGTCATGGTCAGGGGTCATTAGTAGGGGTCAGGGGTCAGTGGTCAAGGGTCAGCGTCATGGTCAGGGGTCGGGGTCAGGGTCAGGGGTCAGGGTCAGGTGTCATGGTTAGGGGTCAGGGGTCAGGGGTCAGGGGGTCAGGGTCATGGTTAGGGGTCAGGGGTCAGGGTCTGGGGTCATGGTTAGGGGTCAGGGGTCAGGGGTCAGGGGATCAGGGGTCATGGTTAGGGGTCAGGGGTCAGGGGTCAGGGTCATGGTTAGGGGTCAGGTATCAGGGTCAGGGTCAGGGGTCTGGGGTGAGTGGTCAGAGGTCAGGGGTTAGGGGTCAGGGGTCAGAGTCAGGGGTCAGGGGTCAGGGGTCAGGGGTCAGGGGTCAGGGTTAGGGATTAGGGGGCAGGGTCAGGGGTCAAAGGTCAGGGGTCAGGGGGTCATTGTTAGGGGTCAGGGGTCATGGTTAGGGGTCAGGGGTCAGGGGTCAGGAGGTCAGGGGGTCAGGGGTCATGGCTAGGGGTCAGGGGTCAAGGGTCAGGGGTCAGGGATAGAGTCAGGGGTCTGGGGTCAGGGGTCAGGGATCAGGGGGTCAGGGGTCAGGGTTAGGGATCAGGGGTCAGGAGTCAGGGGTCAGGGGTCAGAGTCAGGGGTCGGTGGTCAGGGGTCAGGAGTCAGGGGTCATGGTTAGCGGTCAGGGGTCAGAGTCACTGTCAGGGGTCATGGTCAGGGTTCATGGTTAGGGGTCAGGGGTCAGGGGTCAAGGGTCAGGTGTCAGGGGTCAGGGGTGATGGTTAGGGGTCAGGGGTCAGGGGTCAGGCATCAGGCATCAGGGGTTAGGGGTTAGGGTTAGGGATCAGGAGTCAGGGGTCAGGGGTCAGAGTCAGGGATCAGGGGTCAGGGGTCAGAGTCAGGGATCAGGAGTCAGGGGTCAGGGGTCAGGGGTCAGGGGTCAGGGGTCAAAGGTCAGGGGTCATTGTCATGGGTCAGGGGTCATTAATAGGGGTCAGGCGTCAAGGGTCAAGGGTCAGGGTCGTGGTTAGGGGTCAGGGGTCGGGGTCAGGGAATGGGGTCATGGTTAGGGGACAGCGGTCAGGCTCAGGCTCAGGGGTCATGGTTAGGGGTCAGGGGTCAGGGGGTCAGGGGTCAGGGGGTATGGGGTCAGGGTCATGGTTAGGGGTCAGGGGTCAGGGGTCAACGGTCAGGGGTCAGGGGATCAGGGGTCAGGAGGTCAGGAGTCAGGGGGTCAGGTTCATGGTTAGGGGTCAGGGTCAGGGGTCATGGTTAGGGGTCAGAGGTCAGGGTCAGGAGTCAGGGGTCAGGGGTCAGGGAATGGTTAGGGGTCAGTGGTCAGGGAATTGGGTCATGGTTAGTGGTCAGGGGTCAGGGTCAGGGGTCAGGGGTCAGGGGTCAGGGTCATGGATAGGGGTCAGGGGTCAGGGTCAGGGAATGGGTCATGGTTAGGGGTCAGCGGTCAGGCTCAGGGGTCATGGTTAGGGGTCAGGGGTCAGGGGGTCAGGGGTCAGGGGGTCAGGGGTCAGCGGTCAGGGTTAGGGATCAGGGGACAGGGTCAGGGGTCAGGGGTCAAAGGTCAGGGGTCATGGTCATGGGTCATGGTCAGGGGTCATTAGTAGGGGTCAGGGTTCAGTGGTCAAGGGTCAGCGTCATGGTTAGGGGTCAGGTGTCAGGGAATGGGGTCATGGTTAGGGGTCAGGGGTCAGGGGGTCAGGGGGTCAGGGGTCAGAGTTAGGGATCAGGACTCAGGGGTCAGGGGTCAGGGGTCAGGGTCATGGTTAGGGGTCAGGTATCAGGGTCAGGGTCAGGGGTCATGGTTAGGGGTCAGGGGTCAGGGGTCATGGTTAGGGGTCAGGGGTCTGGGGTCAAGGGTCAGGGGTCAGGGGTCAGGGGATCAGGGGTCAGGAGGTCAGGAGTCAGGGGGTCAGGTTCATGGTTAGGGGTCAGGGTCAGGGATCAGGGTCAGGGGTCAGGGGTCAGGGGTCTGGGGTGAGTGGTCAGAGGTCAGGGCACAGGGGTCAGGGGTCAGGGGTCATTGTCAGGGCTCAGGGGTCATGGTCAGGGGTCAGGGGTCAAAGGTCAGGAGTCATGGTTAGGGGTCAGTGTTCAAGGGTCAGCGTCATGGTTAGGGGTCGGGGTCAGGGTCAGGGAATGGGGTCATGGTTAGGGGTCAGCGGTCAGGGTCAGGGGCCATGGTTAGGGGTCAGGGGTCAGGGGTCAGGGGGTCCGGGGGTTAGGGGTCAGAGTTAGGGATCAGGACTCTGGGGTCAGGGGTCAGGGGTCAGGGTCATGGTTAGGGGTCAGGGGTCAGGGTCAGGATCAGGGGTCATGGTTAGGGGTCAGGGGTCAGGGGTCATGGTTAGGGGTCAGGGGTCTGGGGTCAAGGGTCAGGGGTCAGGGGATCAGGGGTCAGGAGGTCAGGAGTCAGGGGGTCAGGTTCATGGTTAGGGGTCAGGGTCAGGGGTCATGGTTAGGGGTCAGGGGTCAGGGTCATGGTTTGGGGTCAGGGTCAGGGATCAGAGGTCAGCTGTCTGGGGTGAGTGGTCGGGGGTCAGAGTCAGGGCTCAGGGGTCGGGGGTCAGGGGTCAGGGTTAGGGATCAGGGGTCAGGGGTCAAAGGTAAGGGGTCATGGTAAGGGGTCATGGGTCAGGCGTCAAGGGTCAGGTGTCAGGGGGTCAGGGGGTCAGAGGGTCAGGGGGTCAGGGGTCAGGGGTCAGGCGTAGGGGTCAGGGGTCAGGGTCATGGTTAGGGGTCAGGGGTCAGGGTCAGGGTCAGGGGTCAGGGTCAGGTGTCATGGTTAGGGGTCAGGGGTCAGGGGTCAGGGGGTCAGGGTCATGGTTAGGGGTCAGGGGTCAGGGTCTGGGGTCATGGTTAGGGGTCAGGGGTCAGGGTCTGGGTCAGGGGTCATGGTTAGGGGTCAGGGGTCATTGTCATGGTTAGGGGTCAGGGGTCAGGGTCAGGGTCAGGGGTCTGGGGTGAGTGGTCAGAGGTCAGGGGTTAGGGGTCAGGGGTCAGAGTCAGGGGTCAGGGGTCAGTGGTCAGGGGTCAGGGTTAGGGATTAGGGGGGCATGGTCAGGGGTCAAAGGTCAGGGGTCAAAGGTCAGGGGTCAGGGGTCAGGGGTCATTGTTAGGGGTCAGGGGTCATGGTTAGGGGTCAGGGGTCAGGAGGTCAGGGGTCATGGCTAGGGGTCAGGGGTCAAGGGTCAGGGGTGAGGGATAGAGTCAGGGGTCTGGGGTCAGGGCTCAGGGATCAGGGGGTCAGTGGTCAGGGTTAGGGATCAGGGGTCAGGGGTCGGGGGTCAGGGTCAGGGTCAGGGGTCAAAGGTCAGGGGTCATGGTCAGCGTCAGGGGTCAAGGGTCCGGGGTCAAGGGTCATGGTCTGGGGTGAGTGGTCAGGGGTCAGGGTCATGGTTAGGCGTCAGGGAATGGGGTCATGGTTAGGGGTCAGGGGTCAGGGGTCAGAGTCAGGGATCAGGGGTCAGGGGTCAGAGTCAGGGATCAGGGATCAGAGTCAGGGGATCAGGGGTCAGGAGGTCAGGAGTCAGGGGGTCAGGTTCATGGTTAGGGGTCAGGGTCAGGGGTCATGGTTAGGGGTCAGGGGTCAGGGTCAGGGGTCAGGGGTCAGGGGTCAGGGAATGGTTAGTGGTCAGGGGTCAGGGAATTGGGTCATGGTTAGTGGTCAGGGGTCAGGGTCAGGGGTCAGGGGTCAGGGGTCAGGGTCATGGTTAGGGGTCAGCGGTCAGGGTCAGGGAATGGGGTCATGGTTAGGGGTCAGCGGTCAGGCTCAGGGTCAGGGGTCATGGTTAGGGGTCAGGGGTCAGGGGGTCAGGGGTCAGGGGGTCAGGGGTCAGGGGGTCAGGAGTCAGGGGTCAGGGTTAGGGATCAGGGGTCAGGGTCAGGGGTCAGGGGTCAAAGGTCAGGGGTCATGGTCATGGATCATAGTCAGGGGTCATTAGTAGGGGTCAGGGGTCAGTGGTCAAGGGTCAGCGTCATGGTTAGGGGTCAGGTGTCAGGGAATGGGTTCATGGTTAGGGGTCAGGGGTCAGGGGGTCAGGGGGTCAGGGGTCATAGTTAGGGATCAGGACTCAGGGGTCAGGGGTCAGGGGTCAGGGTCATGGTTAGGGGTCAGGTATCAGGGTCAGGGTCAGGGGTCATGGTTAGGGGTCAAGGGTCAGGGGTCAGGGGATCAGGGGTCAGGAGGTCAGGAGTCAGGGGGTCAGGTTCATGGTTAGGGGTCAGGGTCAGGGGTCATGGTTAGGGGTCAGGGGTCAGGGTCAGGGATCAGGGGTCAGCTGTCTGGGGTGAATGGTCGGGGTCAGAGTCAGGGATCAGGGGTCAGGGGTCAGGGGTCAGGGGTCAGGGGTCAGGGGTCAGGGGGTCAAAGGTCAGGGGTCATTGTCATGGGTCAGGGGTCATTAATAGGGGTCAGGTGTCAGGGGTCAAGGGTCAGGGTCGTGGTTAGGGGTCAGGGGTCAGGGAATGGGGTCATGGTTAGGGGTCAGCGGTCAGGCTCAGGGTCAGGGGTCATGGTTAGGGGTCAGGGGTCAGGGGGTCAGGGGTCAGGGGGTATGGGGTCAGGGTCATGGTTATGGGTCAGGGGTCAGGGTCTGGGGTCATGGTTAGGGGTCAGGGGTCAGGGGTCATGGTTAGGGGTCAGGGGTCAGGGGTCAAGGGTCAGGGGTCAGGGGATCAGGGGTCAGGAGGTCAGGAGTCAGGGGGTCAGGTTCATGGTTAGGGGTCAGGGTCAGGGGTCATGGTTAGGGGTCAGGGGTCAGGGTCAGGGGTCAGGGGTCAGGGGTCAGGGAATGGTTAGGGGTCAGGGGTCAGGGAATTGGGTCATGGTTAGTGGACAGGGGTCAGGGTCAGGGTCAGGGGTCAGGGGTCAGGGGTCATGGTTAGGGGTCAGGGGTCAGGGTCATGGTTTGGGGTCAGGGTCAGGGATCAGGGGTCAGCTGTCTGGGGTGAGTGGTCGGGGGTCAGAGTCAGGGCTCAGGGGTCGGGGGTCAGGGGTCAGGGGTCAGGGTCAGGGGTCAGGGGTCAGGGTCAGGGGTCAGGGGTCAGGGTTTGGGATCAGGACTCAGGGGTCGGGGATCAGGGGTCAGGGGTCAGGGGTCAAAGGTAAGGGGTCATGGTTAGGGGTCAGGGGTCAGGGGTCTAGGGTCAGGGGTCAGGAGGTCAGGGGTCAAGGGTCAGGGGGTCAGGGGTCAGGCGTCAGGCGTCAGGGGTCAGGGGTCGGGGTCAGGGGTCAAAAATCAGGGGTCAAGGTCAGGGGTCAAAGGTCAGGTGTCAGGGGTCAGGTGTCAGGGTCAGGAGTCAGGGGTCAGGGGTCAAGGGAATGGGGCCATGGTTAGGGGTCAGGGGTCAGGGGTCAGAGTCAGGGGTCGGTGGTCAGGGGTCAGGAGTCAGGGTTAGGGATCAGGGGGCAGGGTGAGGGGTCAAAGGTCAGGGGTCAGGGTTAGGGGTCAGGGGTCAGGGGTCAGGGGTCATTGTTAGGGGTCAGGGGTCAGGGGTCATGGTTAGGGGTTAGGGGTCAGGGGTCAGGAGTCAGGGGTCATGGTTAGCGGTCAGGGGTCAGAGTCACTGTCAGGGGTCATGGTCAGGGGTCATGGTTAGGGGTCAGGGTTCAGGGGTCAAGGGTCAGGTGTCAGGGGTCAGGGGTGATGGTTAGGGGTCAGGGGTCAGGGGTCAGGCATCAGGCATCAGGGGTTAGGGGTTACGGTTAGGGATCAGGAGTCAGGGGTCAGGGGTCAGAGTCAGGGATAAGGAGTCAGGGGTCAGGGTCTGGGGTCATGGTTAGGGGTCAGGGGTTAGGGGTCATGGTTAGGGGTCAGGGGTCTGGGGTCAAGGGTCAGGGGTCAGGGGATCAGGGGTCAGGAGGTCAGGCGTCAGGGGGTCAGGTTCATGGTCAGGGGTCAGGGTCAGGGGTCATGGTTAGGGGTCAGGGGTCAGGGTCAGGGGTCAGGGGTCAGGAGGTCAGGGGTCAAGGGTCATGGGGTCAGGGGTCAGGCGTCAGGGGTCAGGGGTCAGGGGTCAGGGGTCGGGGTCAGGGGTCAAAGATCAGGGGTCAGGGTCAGGGGTCAAAGGTCAGGTGTCAGGGGTCAGGTGTCAGGATCAGGAGTCAGGGGTCAGGGGTCAAGGGAATGGGGCCATGGTTAGGGGTCAGGGGTCAGGGGTCAGAGTCAGGGGTCGGTGGTCAGGGGTCAGGAGTCAGGGTTAGGGATCAGGGGGCAGGGTGAGGGGTCAAAGGTGAGGGGTCAGGGTTAGGGGTCAGGGGTCAGGGGTCAGGGGTCATTGTTAGGGGTCAGGGGTCAGGGGTCATGGTTAGGGGTTAGGGGTCTGGGGTCAGGAGTCAGGGGTCATGGTTAGCGGTCAGGGGTCAGGGGTCAGAGTCAGGGGTCATGGTCAGGGGTCATGGTTAGGGGTCAGGGTTCAGGGGTCAAGGGTCAGGTGTCAGGGGTCAGGGGTGATGGTTAGGGGTCAGGGGTCAGGGGTCAGGGGTCATTGTTAGGGGTCAGGGGTCATGGTTAGGGGTCAGGGGTCAGGGGTCAGGAGTCAGGGGTCATGGTTAGCGGTCAGGGGTCAGAGTCACTGTCAAGGGTCATGGTCAGGGGTCATGGTTAGGGGTCAGGGGTCAGGGGTCAAGGGTCAGGGGGTCAGGGGTCAGGCGTCAGGGGTCAGGGGTCATGGTCAGGGGTCAGGGGTCAAAGATCAGGGGTCAGGGTCAGGGGTCAAGGGTCAGGTGTCAGGGGTCAGGGGTGATGGTTAGGGGTCAGGGGTCAGGGGTCAGGCATCAGGGGTTAGGGGTCAGGGTTAGGGATCAGGAGTCAGGGGTCAGGGGTCAGAGTCAGGGATCAGGGGTCAGGGGTCGGGGGTCAGGGGTCAGGGGTCAGGGGTCAGGGGTCAGGGGTCAGGGGTCAGGGGTCAGGGGTCAGGGGTCAGGGTCATGGTTAGGGGTCAAGGGTCAGGGTCAGGGAATGGGGTCATGGTTAGGGGTCAGCGGTCCGGCTCAGGGTCAGGGGTCATGGGTTTAGGGGTCAGGGGTCAGGGGGTCAAAGGTCAGGGGGTCAGGGGTCAGGGGTCAGGGGTCAGGCTTAGGGATCAGGGTCAGGGGTCAGGGGTCAAAGGTCAGGGGTCATGGTCATGGGTCATGGTCAGGGGTGATTAGTAGGGGTCAGGGGTCAGTGGTCAAGGGTCAGCGTCATGGTCAGGGGTCGGGGTCAGGGTCAGGGGTCAGGGTCAGGTGTCATGGTTAGGGGTCAGGGGTCAGGGGTCAGGGGGTCAGGGTCATGGTTAGGGGTCAGGGGTCAGGGTCTGGGGTCATGGTTAGGGGTCAGGGGTCAGGGGTCAGGGGATCAGGGGTCATGGTTAGGGGTCAGGGGTCAGGGGTCAGGGTCATGGTTAGGGGTCAGGGATCAGGGTCAGGGTCAGGGGTCTGGGGTGAGTGGTCAGAGGTCAGGGGTTAGGGGTCAGGGGTCAGAGTCAGGGGTCAGGGGTCAGTGGTCAGTGGTCAGGGGTCAGGGTTAGGGATTAGGGGGCAGGGTCAGGGGTCAAAGGTCAGGGGTCAAAGGTCAGGGGTCGGGGTCAGGGGTCATGGTTAGGGGTCAGGGGTCAGGGGTCAGGAGGTCAGGGGGTCAGGGGTCATGGCTAGGGGTCAGGGGTCAAGGGTCAGGGGTCAGGGATAGAGTCAGGGGTCTGGGGTCAGGGGTCAGGGATCAGGGGGTCAGGGGTCAGGGTTAGGGATCAGCGGTCAGGGGTCGGGGGTCAGGGTCAGGGTTAGGGGTCAAAGGTCAGGGGTCATGGTTAGGGGTCAGGGGTCAGGGGTCAAGGGTCAGGGGTCAAGGGTCATGGTCTGGGGTGAGTGGTCAGGGGTCAGGGTCATGGTTAGGCGTCAGGGAATGGGGTCATGGTTAGGGGTCAGGGGTCAGGGGTCAGGAGTCAGGGGTCATGGTTAGCGGTCAGGGATCAGAGTCACTGTCAGGGGTCATGGTCAGGGGTCATGGTTAGGGGTTAGGGGTCAGGGGTCAGGGGTCAGGGTCAGGTGTCAGGGGTCAGGGGTGATGGTTAGGGGTCAGGGGTCAGGGGTCAGGCATCAGGCATCAGGGGTTAGGGGTTAGGGTTAGGGATCAGGAGTCAGGGGTCAGGGGTCAGAGTCAGGGATCAGGGGTCAGGGGTCAGAGTCAGGGATCAAAGTTCAGGGGTCATGGTCATGGGTCATGGTCAGGGGTCATTAGTAGGGGTCAGGGGTCAGTGGTCAAGGGTCAGCGTCATGGTCAGGGGTCGGGGTCAGGGTCAGGGGTCAGGGTCAGGTGTCATGGTTAGGGGTCAGGGGTCAGGGGTCAGGGGGTCAGGGTCATGGTTAGGGGTCAGGGGTCAGGGTCTGGGGTCATGGTTAGGGGTCAGGGGTCAGGGTCTGGGTCAGGGGTCATGGTTAGGGGTCAGGGGTCAGGGTCATGGTTAGGGGTCAGGGATCAGGGTCAGGGTCAGGGGTCTGGGGTGAGTGGTCAGAGGTCAGGAATTAGGGGTCAGGGGTCAGAGTCAGGGGTCAGGGGTCAGTGGTCAGGGGTCAGGGTTAGGGATTAGGGGGCAGGGTCAGGGGTCAAAGGTCAGGGGTCAGGGGTCATTGTTAGGGGTCAGGGGACATGGTTAGGGGTCAGGGGTCATGAGATCAGGGGGTCAGGGGTCATGGCTAGGGGTCAGGGGTCAAGGGTCAGGGGTCAGGGATAGAGTCAGGGGTCTGGGGTCAGGGGTCAGGGATCAGGGGGTCAGGGGTCAGGGTTAGGGATCAGGGGTCAGGAGTCAGGGGTCAGGGGTCAGAGTCAGGGGTCGGTGGTCAGGGGTCAGGAGTCAGGGGTAATGGTTAGCGGTCAGGGGTCAGAGTCACTGTCAGGGGTCATGGTCAGGGTTCATGGTTAGGGGTCAGGGGTCAAGGGTCAGGTGTCAGGGGTCAGGGGTGATGGTTAGGGGTCAGGGGTCAGGGGTCAGGCATCAGGCATCAGGGGTTAGGGGTTAGGGTTAGGGATCAGGAGTCAGGGGTCAGAGTCAGGGATCAGGAGTCAGGGGTCAGGGGTCAGGGGTCAGGGGTCAAAGGTCAGGGGTCATTGTCATGGGTCAGGGGTCATTAATAGGGGTCAGGCGTCAAGGGTCAAGGGTCAGGGTCGTGGTTAGGGGTCAGGGGTCGGGGTCAGGGAATGGGGTCATGGTTAGGGGACAGCGGTCAGGCTCAGGCTCAGGGGTCATGGTTAGGGGTCAGGGGTCAGGGGGTCAGGGGTCAGGGGGTATGGGGTCAGGGTCATGGTTAGGGGTCAGGGGTCAGGGGTCAAGGGTCAGGGGTCAGGGGATCAGGGGTCAGGAGGTCAGGAGTCAGGGGGTCAGGTTCATGGTTAGGGGTCAGGGTCAGGGGTCATGGTTAGGGGTCAGGGGTCAGGGTCAGGAGTCAGGGGTCAGGGGTCAGGGAATGGTTAGGGGTCAGTGGTCAGGGAATTGGGTCATGGTTAGTGGTCAGGGGTCAGGGTCAGGGGTCAGGGGTCAGGGGTCAGGGTCATGGTTAGGGGTCAGGGGTCAGGGTCAGGGAATGGGGTCATGGTTAGGGGTCAGCGGTCAGGCTCAGGGTCAGGGGTCATGGTTAGGGGTCAGGGGTCAGGGGGTCAGGGGTCAGGGGTCAGGGGTCAGTGGTCAGGGTTAGGGATCAGGGGACAGGGTCAGGGGTCAGGGGTCAAAGGTCAGGGGTCATGGTCATGGGTCATGGTCAGGGGTCATTAGTAGGGGTCAGGGTTCAGTGGTCAAGGGTCAGCGTCATGGTTAGGGGTCAGGTGTCAGGGAATGGGGTCATGGTTAGGGGTCAGGGGTCAGGGGGTCAGGGGGTCAGGGGTCAGAGTTAGGGATCAGGACTCAGGGGTCAGGGGTCAGGAGTCAGTGGTCATGGTTAGCGGTCAGGGATCAGAGTCACTGTCAGGGGTCATGGTCAGGGGTCATGGTTAGGGGTCAGCGGTCAGGCTCAGGGTCAGGGGTCATGGTTAGGGGTCAGGGGTCAGGGGGTCAGGGGTCAGGGGTCAGGGGTCAGGGGTCAGGGTCAGGTGTCAGGGGTCAGGGGTGATGGTTAGGGGTCAGGGGTCAGGGGTCAGGCATCAGGCATCAGGGGTTAGGGGTTAGGGTTAGGGATCAGGAGTCAGGGGTCAGGGGTCAGAGTCAGGGATCAGGGGTCAGGGGTCAGAGTCAGGGATCAAAGTTCAGGGGTCATGGTCATGGGTCATGGTCAGGGGTCATTAGTAGGGGTCAGGGGTCAGTGGTCAAGGGTCAGCGTCATGGTCAGGGGTCGGGGTCAGGGTCAGGGGTCAGGGTCAGATGTCATGGTTAGGGGTCAGGGGTCAGGGGTCAGGGGGTCAGGGTCATGGTTAGGGGTCAGGGGTCAGGGTCTGGGGTCATGGTTAGGGGTCAGGGGTCAGGGGTCAGGGGATCAGGGGTCATGGTTAGGGGTCAGGGGTCAGGGGTCAGGGTCATGGTTAGGGGTCAGGGATCAGGGTCAGGGTCAGGGGTCTGGGGTGAGTGGTCAGAGGTCAGGGGTTAGGGGTCAGGGGTCAGAGTCAGGGGTCAGGGGTCAGTGGTCAGGGGTCAGGGTTAGGGATTAGGGGGCAGGGTCAGGGGTCAAAGGTCAGGGGTCAGGGGTCATTGTTAGGGGTCAGGGGACATGGTTAGGGGTCAGGGGTCAGGGGTCAGGAGGTCAGGGGGTCAGGGGTCATGGCTAGGGGTCAGGGGTCAAGGGTCAGGGGTCAGGGATAGAGTCAGGGGTCTGGGGTCAGGGGTCAGGGATCAGGGGGTCAGGGGTCAGGGTTAGGGATCAGGGGTCAGGAGTCAGGGGTCAGGGGTCAGAGTCAGGGGTCGGTGGTCAGGGGTCAGGAGTCAGGGGTCATGGTTAGCGGTCAGGGGTCAGAGTCACTGTCAGGGGTCATGGTCAGGGTTCATGGTTAGGGGTCAGGGGTCAAGGGTCAGGTGTCAGGGGTCAGGGGTGATGGTTAGGGGTCAGGGGTCAGGGGTCAGGCATCAGGCATCAGGGGATAGGGGTTAGGGTTAGGGATCAGGAGTCAGGGGTCAGAGTCAGGGATCAGGAGTCAGGGGTCAGGGGTCAGGGGTCAGGGGTCAAAGGTCAGGGGTCATTGTCATGGGTCAGGGGTCATTAATAGGGGTCAGGCGTCAAGGGTCAAGGGTCAGGGTCGTGGTTAGGGGTCAGGGGTCGGGGTCAGGGAATGGGGTCATGGTTAGGGGACAGCGGTCAGGCTCAGGCTCAGGGGTCATGGTTAGGGGTCAGGGGTCAGGGGGTCAGGGGTCAGGGGGTATGGGGTCAGGGTCATGGTTAGGGGTCAGGGGTCAGGGGTCAAGGGTCAGGGGTCAGGGGATCAGGGGTCAGGAGGTCAGGAGTCAGGGGGTCAGGTTCATGGTTAGGGGTCAGGGTCAGGGGTTATGGTTAGGGGTCATGGGTCAGGGTCAGGAGTCAGGGGTCAGGGGTCAGGGAATGGTTAGGGGTCAGTGGTCAGGGAATTGGGTCATGGTTAGTGGTCAGGGGTCAGGGTCAGGGGTCAGGGGTCAGGGGTCAGGGTCATGGTTAGGGGTCAGGGGTCAGGGTCAGGGAATGGGGTCATGGTTAGGGGTCAGCGGTCAGGCTCAGGGTCAGGGGTCATGGTTAGGGGTCAGGGGTCAGGGGGTCAGGGGTCAGGGGGTCAGGGGTCAGTGGTCAGGGTTAGGGATCAGGGGAGAGGGTCAGGGGTCAGGGGTCAAAGGTCAGGGGTCATGGTCATGGGTCATGGTCAGGGGTCATTAGTAGGGGTCAGGGTTCAGTGGTCAAGGGTCAGCGTCATGGTTAGGGGTCAGGTGTCAGGGAATGGGGTCATGGTTAGGGGTCAGGGGTCAGGGGGTCAGGGGGTCAGGGGTCAGAGTTAGGGATCAGGACTCAGGGGTCAGGGGTCAGGAGTCAGTGGTCATGGTTAGCGGTCAGGGATCAGAGTCACTGTCAGGGGTCATGGTCAGGGGTCATGGTTAGGGGTCAGGGGTCAGGGGTCAGGGTCAGGTGTCAGGGGTCAGGGGTGATGGTTAGGGGTCAGGGGTCAGGGGTCAGGCATCAGGCATCAGGGGTTAGGGGTTAGGGTTAGGGATCAGGAGTCAGGGGTCAGGGGTCAGAGTCAGGGATCAGGGGTCAGGGGTCAGAGTCAGGGATCAAAGTTCAGGGGTCATGGTCATGGGTCATGGTCAGGGGTCATTAGTAGGGGTCAGGGGTCAGTGGTCAAGGGTCAGCGTCATGGTCAGGGGTCGGGGTCAGGGTCAGGGGTCAGGGTCAGATGTCATGGTTAGGGGTCAGGGGTCAGGGGTCAGGGGGTCAGGGTCATGGTTAGGGGTCAGGGGTCAGGGTCTGGGGTCATGGTTAGGGGTCAGGGGTCAGGGGTCAGGGGATCAGGGGTCATGGTTAGGGGTCAGGGGTCAGGGGTCAGGGTCATGGTTAGGGGTCAGGGATCAGGGTCAGGGTCAGGGGTCTGGGGTGAGTGGTCAGAGGTCAGGGGTTAGGGGTCAGGGGTCAGAGTCAGGGGTCAGGGGTCAGTGGTCAGGGGTCAGGGTTAGGGATTAGGGGGCAGGGTCAGGGGTCAAAGGTCAGGGGTCAGGGGTCATTGTTAGGGGTCAGGGGTCATGGTTAGGGGTCAGGGGTCAGGGGTCAGGAGGTCAGGGGGTCAGGGGTCATGGCTAGGGGTCAGGGGTCAAGGGTCAGGGGTCAGGGATAGAGTCAGGGGTCTGGGGTCAGGCGTCAGGGATCAGGGGGTCAGGGGTCAGGGTTAGGGATCAGGGGTCAGGAGTCAGGGGTCAGGGGTCAGAGTCAGGGGTCGGTGGTCAGGGGTCAGGAGTCAGGGGTCATGGTTAGCGGTCAGGGGTCAGAGTCACTGTCAGGGGTCATGGTCAGGGTTCATGGTTAGGGGTCAGGGGTCAGGGGTCAAGGGTCAGGTGTCAGGGGTCAGGGGTGATGGTAAGGGGTCAGGGGTCAGGGGTCAGGCATCAGGCATCAGGGGTTAGGGGTTAGGGTTAGGGATCAGGAGTCAGGGGTCAGGGGTCAGAGTCAGGGATCAGGGGTCAGGGGTCAGAGTCAGGGATCAGGAGTCAGGGGTCAGGGGTCAGGGGTCAGGGGTCAGGGGTCAAAGGTCAGGGGTCATTGTCATGGGTCAGGGGTCATTAATAGGGGTCAGGCGTCAAGGGTCAAGGGTCAGGGTCGTGGTTAGGCGTCAGGGGTCGGGGTCAGGGAATGGGGTCATGGTTAGGGGACAGCGGTCAGGCTCAGGCTCAGGGGTCATGGTTAGGGGTCAGGGGTCAGGGGTCATGGTTAGGGGTCAGGGGTCTGGGGTCAAGGGTCAGGGGATCAGGGGTCAGGAGGTCAGGAGTCAGGGGGTCAGGTTCGTGGTTAGGGGTCAGGGTCAGGGGTCATGGTTAGGGGTCAGGGGTCAGGGTCAGGGGTCAGGGGTCAGGGGTCAGGGAATGGTTAGGGGTCAGGGGTCAGGGAATTGGGTCATGGTTAGTGGACAGGGGTCAGGGTCAGGGTCAGGGGTCAGGGGTCAGGGGTCATGGTTAGGGGTCAGGGGTCAGGGTCATGGTTTGGGGTCAGGGTCAGGGATCAGGGGTCAGCTGTCTGGGGTGAGTGGTCGGGGGTCAGAGTCAGGGCTCAGGGGTCGGGGGTCAGGGGTCAGGGTCAGGGGTCAGGGGTCAGGGTCAGGGGTCAGGGTTTGGGATCAGGACTCAGGGGTCGGGGATCAGGGGTCAGGGGTCAGGGGTCAAAGGTAAGGGGTCATGGTTAGGGGTCAGGGGTCTAGGGTCAGGGGTCACGGGGTCAGGGGTCAAGGGTCAGGAAGTCAGGGGTCAGGGGTCAGGGGTCAGGGGTCAGTGGTCGGGGGTCAGGGGTCAAAGATCAGGGGTCAGGGTCAGGGGTCAAAGGTCAGGTGTCAGGGTCAGGAGTCAGGGGTCAGGGGTCAAGGGAATGGGGCCATGGTTAGGGGTCAGGGGTCAGGGGTCAGAGTCAGGGGTCGGTTGTCAGCGGTCAGGAGTCAGGGTTAGGGATCAGGGGGCAGGGTGAGGGGTCAAAGGTCAGGGGTCAGGGTTAGGGGTCAGGGGTCAGGAGTCAGGGGTCATGGTTAGCGGTCAGGGGTCAGAGTCACTGTCAGGGGTCATGGTCAGGGGTCATGGTTAGGGGTCAGGGTTCAGGGGTCAAGGGTCAGGTGTCAGGGGTCAGGGGTGATGGTTAGGGGTCAGGGGTCAGGGGTCAGGCATCAGGCATCAGGGGTTAGGGGTCAGGGTTAGGGATCAGGAGTCAGGGGTCAGGGGTCAGCCTCAGGGATCAGGAGTCAGGGGTCAGGGGTCAGGGGTCAGGGGTCAGGGGTCAAAGGTCAAAGGGCAGGGGTCATTGTCATGGGTCAGGGGTCATTATTAGGGGTCAGGGGTCAGGGGTCAAGGGTCAGGGTCATGGTTAGGGGTCAGGGGTCAGGGTCAGGGAATGGGGTCATGGTTAGGGGTCAGCGGTCAGGCTCAGGGTCAGGGGTCATGGTTAGGGGTCAGGGGTCAGGGCGTCAGGGGTCAGGGGGTCAGAGGTCAGGGGTCAGAGTTAGGGATCAGGACTCAGGGGTCAGGGGTCAGGGGTCAGGGTCATGGTTAGGGGTCAGGTATCAGGGTCAGGGAATGGGGTCATGGTTACGGGTCAGCGGTCAGGGAATGGGGTCATGGTTAGGGGTCAGGGGTCAGGGGGTCAGGGGGTCAGGGGTCAGAGTTAGGGATCAGGACTCAGGGGTCAGGGGTCAGGGGTCAGGGTCATGGTTAGGGGTCAGGTATCAGGGTCAGGGTCAGGGGTCATGGTTAGGGGTCAGGGGTCAGGGGTCAGGGGTCAGAGTCAGGGGTCGGTGGTCAGGGGTCAGGAGTCAGGGGTCATGGTTAGCGGTCAGGGATCAGAGTCACTGTCAGGGGTCATGGTCAGGGGTCATGGTTAGGGGTCAGGGGTCAGGGGTCAAGGGTCAGGTGTCAGGGGTCAGGGGTGATGGTTAGGGGTCAGGGGTCAGGGGTCAGGCATCAGGGGTTAGGGGTTAGGGTTAGGGATCAGGAGTCAGGGGTCAGGGGTCAGAGTCAGGGATCAGGGGTCAGGGGTCAGAGTCAGGGATCAGGAGTCTGGGGTCAGGGGTCAGGGGTCAAAAGTCAGGGGTCATTGTCATAGGTCAGGGGTCATTAATAGGGGTCAGGGGTCAGGGGTCAAGGGTCAGGGTCGTGGTTAGGGGTCAGGGGTCGGGGTCAGGGAATGGGGTCATGGTTAGGGGTCAGCGGTCAGGCTCAGGCTCAGGGGTCATGGTTAGGGGTCAGGGGTCAGGGGGTCAGGGGTCAGGGGGTATGGGGTCAGGGTCATGGTTAGGGGTCAGGGGTCAGGGTCTGGGGTCATGGTTAGGGGTCAGGGGTTAGGGGTCATGGTTAGGGGTCAGGGGTCTGGGGTCAAGGGTCAGGGGTCAGGGGATCAGGGGTCAGGAGGTCAGGAGTCAGGGGGTCAGGTTCATGGTTAGGGGTCAGGGTCAGGGGTCATGGTTAGGGGTCAGGGGTCAGGGTCAGGGGTCAGGGGTCAGGGGTCAGGGAATGGTTAGGGGTCAGGGGTCAGGGAATTGGGTCATGGTTAGTGGTCAGGGGTCAGGGTCAGGGGTCAGGGGTCAGGGGTCATGGTTAGGGGTCAGGGGTCAGGGTCATGGTTTGGGGTCAGGGTCAGGGATCAGGGTCAGGGTCAGGGGTCAGGGGTCTGGGGTGAGTGGTCAGAGGTCAGGGCACAGGGGTCAGGGGTCAGGGGTCATTGTCAGGGCTCAGGGGTCATGGTCAGGGGTCAGGGGTCAAAGGTCAAGAGTCATGGTTAGGGGTCAGTGGTCAAGGGTCAGCGTCATGGTTAGGGGTCGGGGTCAGGGTCAGGGAATGGGGTCATGGTTAGGGGTCAGCGGTCAGGGTCAGGGGCCATGGTTAGTGGTCAGGGGTCAGGGGTCAGGGGGTCAGGGGGTCAGGGGTCAGAGTTAGGGATCAGGACTCTGGGGTCAGGGGTCAGGGGTCAGGGTCATGGTTAGGGGTCAGGGGTCAGGGTCAGGGTCAGGGGTCATGGTTAGGGGTCAGGGGTCAGGGGTCATGGTTAGGGGTCTGGGGTCTGGGGTCAAGGGTCAGGGGTCAGGGGATCAGGGGTCAGAAGGTCAGGAGTCAGGGGGTCAGGTTCATGGTTAGGGGTCAGGGTCAGGGGTCATGGTTAGGGGTCAGGGGTCTGGGGTCAAGGGTCAGGGGTCAGGGGATCAGGGGTCAGGAGGTCAGGAGTCAGGGGGTCAGGTTCATGGTTAGGGGTCAGGGTCAGGGGTCATGGTTAGGGGTCATGGTTAGGGGTCAGGGGTCAGGGTCAGGGTCAGGGGTCATGGTTAGGGGTCAGGGGTCAGGGGTCATGGTTAGGGGTCAGGGGTCTGGGGTCAAGGGTCAGGGGTCAGGGGATCAGGGGTCAGGAGGTCAGGAGTCAGGGGGTCAGGTTCATGGTTAGGGGTCAGGGTCAGGAGTCATGGTTAGGGGTCAGGGGTCTGGGGTCAAGGGTCAGGGGTCAGGGGATCAGGGGTCAGGAGGTCAGGAGTCAGGGGGTCAGGTTCATGGTTAGGGGTCAGGGTCAGGGGTCATGGTTAGGGGTCATGGTTAGGGGTCAGGGGTCAGGGTCATGGTTTGGGGTCAGGGTCAGGGATCAGAGGTCAGCTGTCTGGGGTGAGTGGTCGGGGGTCAGAGTCAGGGCTCAGGGGTCGGGGGTCAGGGGTCAGGGTTAGGGATCAGGGGTCAGGGGTCAAAGGTAAGGGGTCATGGTAAGGGGTCATGGGTCAGGCGTCAAGGGTCAGGTGTCAGGGGGTCAGGGGGTCAGGGGTCAGGGGTCAGGCGTAGGGGTCAGGGGTCAGGGTCATGGTTAGGGGTCAGGGGTCAGGGTCAGGGTCAGGGGTCAGGGTCAGGTGTCATGGTTAGGGGTCAGGGGTCAGGGGTCAGGGGGTCAGGGTCATGGTTAGGGGTCAGGGGTCAGGGTCTGGGGTCATGGTTAGGGGTCAGGGGTCAGGGTCTGGGTCAGGGGTCATGGTTAGGGGTCAGGGGTCATTGTCATGGTTAGGGGTCAGGGATCAGGGTCAGGGTCAGGGGTCTGGGGTGAGTGGTCAGAGGTCAGGGGTTAGGGGTCAGGGGTCAGAGTCAGGGGTCAGGGGTCAGGGTTAGGGATTAGGGGGCAGGGTCAGGGGTCAAAGGTCAGGGGTCAAAGGTCAGGGGTCAGGGGTCAGGGGTCATTGTTAGGGGTCAGGGGTCATGGTTAGGGGTCAGGGGTCAGGGGTCAGGAGGTCAGGGGGTCAGGGGTCATGGCTAGGGGTCAGGGGTCAAGGGTCAGGGGTCAGGGATAGAGTCAGGGGTCTGGGGTCAGGGGTCAGGGATCAGTGGGTCAGGGGTCAGGGTTAGGGATCAGGGGTCAGGGGTCGGGGGTCAAGGGTCAGGTGTGAGGGGTCAGGGGTGATGGTTAGGGGTCAGGGGTCAGGCATCAGGCATCAGGGATTAGGGGTTAGGGTTAGGGATCAGGAGTCAGGGGTCTGGGGTCAGAGTCAGGGATCAGGAGTCTGGGGTCAAGGGTCAGGGGTCAGGGGTCAGGGGTCAAAGGTCAGGGGTCATTGTCATGGGTCAGGGGTCATTAATAGGGGTCAGGGGTCAGGGGTCAAGGGTCAGGGTCGTGGTTAGGGGTCAGGGGTCAGGGAATGGGGTCATGGTTAGGGGTCAGCGGTCAGGCTCAGGGTCAGGGGTCATGGTTAGGGGTCAGGGGTCAGGGGGTCAGGGGTCAGGGGGTATGGGGTCAGGGTCATGGTTAGGGGTCAGGGGTCAGGGTCTGGGGTCATGGTTAGGGGTCAGGGGTCAGGGGTCATGGTTAGGGGTCAGGGGTCTGGGGTCAAGGGTCAGGGGTCAGGGGATCAGGGGTCAGGGGTCAGGGGTCAAAGGTCAGGGGTCATTGTCATGGGTCAGGGGTCATTAATAGGGGTCAGGCGTCAATGGTCAAGGGTCAGGGTCGTGGTTATGGGTCAGGGGTCAGGGAATTGGGTCATGGTTAGTGGTCAGGGGTCAGGGTCAGGGGTCAGGGGTCAGGGTCAGGGGTCATGGTTAGGGGTCAGGGGTCAGGGTCAGGGGTCAGGGGTCAGGGGTCAGGGAATGGTTAGGGGTCAGGGGTCAGGGAATTGGGTCATGGTTAGTGGACAGGGGTCAGGGTCAGGGTCAGGGGTCATGGTTAGGGGTCAGGGGTCAGGGTCATGGTTTGGGGTCAGGGTCAGGGATCAGGGGTCAGCTGTCTGGGGTGAGTGGTCGGGGGTCAGAGTCAGGGATCAGGGGTCAGGGGTCAGGGGTCAGGGGTCAGGGGTCAGGGGTCAAGGGTCATGGTTAGGGGTCAGGGGTCGGGGTCATGGTTTGGGGTCAGGGTCAGGGATCAGGGGTCAGCTGTCTGGGGTGAGTGGTCGGCGGTCAGAGTCAGGGGTCAGGGGTCAGGGGTCAGGGGTCAGGGGTCAGGGGGTCAAAGGTCAGGGGTCATTGACATGGGTCAGGGGTCATTAATAGGGGTCAGGGGTCAGGGGTGAGTGGTCAGGGTCGTGGTTAGGGGTCAGGGGTCAGGGAATGGGGTCATGGTTAGGGGTCAGCGGTCAGGCTCAGGGTCAGGGGTCATGGTTAGGGGTCAGGGGTCAGGGGGTCGGGGGTCAGGGGGTATGGGGTCAGGGTCATGGTTAGGGGTCAGGGGTCAGGGTCTGGGGTCATGGTTAGGGGTCTGGGGTCAGGGGTCATGGTTAGGGGTCAGGGGTCTGGGGTCAAGGGTCAGGGGATCAGGGGTCAGGAGGTCAGGAGTCAGGGGGTCAGGTTCGTGGTTAGGGGTCAGGGTCAGGGGTCATGGTTAGGGGTCAGGCGTCAGGGTCAGGGGTCAGGGGTCAGGGGTCAGGGAATGGTTAGGGGTCAGGGGTCAGGGAATTGGGTCATGGTTAGTGGACAGGGGTCAGGGTCAGGGTCAGGGGTCAGGGGTCAGGGGTCATGGTTAGGGGTCAGGGGTCAGGGTCATGGTTTGGGGTCAGGGTCAGGGATCAGGGGTCAGCTGTCTGGGGTGAGTGGTCAGAGGTCAGGGGTTAGGGGTCAGGGGTCAGAGTCAGGGGTCAGGGGCCAGTGGTCAGGGGTCAGTGGTCGGGGGTCAGGGGTCAAAGATCAGGGGTCAGGGTCAGGGGTCAAAGGTCAGGGGTCCGGGGTCATTGTTAGGGGTCAGGGGTCATGGTTAGGGGTCAGGGGTCAGGGGTCAGGAGGTCAGGGGGTCAGGGGTCATGGCTAGGGGTCAGGGGTCATGGGTCAGGGGTCAGGGATAGAGTCAGGGGTCTGGGGTCAGGGGTCAGGGATCAGGAGGTCAGGGGTCAGGGTTAGGGATCAGGGGTCAGGGGTCGGGGGTCAGGGTCAGGGGTCAAGGGTCAGGGGTCATGGTTAGGGGTCAGGGGTCAAGGGTCAGGGGTCAAGGGTCATGGTCTGGGGTGAGTGGTCAGGGGTCAGGGTCATGGTTAGGCGTCAGGGAATGGGGTCATGGTTAGGGGTCAGGGGTCAGGGGTCAGGGGTCAGAGTCAGGGGTCGGTGGTCAGGGGTCAGGAGTCAGGGGTCATGATTAGCGGTCAGGGATCAGGGGGTCGGGGGTCAGGGGGTATGGGGTCAGGGTCATGGTTAGGGGTCAGGGGTCAGGGTCTGGGGTCATGGTTAGGGGTCAGGGGTCAGGGGTCATGGTTAGGGGTCAGGGGTCTGGGGTCAAGGGTCAGGGGATCAGGGGTCAGGAGGTCAGGAGTCAGGGGGTCAGGTTCGTGGTTAGGGGTCAGGGTCAGGGGTCATGGTTAGGGGTCAGGGGTCAGGGTCAGGGGTCAGGGGTCAGGGGTCAGGGAATGGTTAGGGGTCAGGGGTCAGGGAATTGGGTCATGGTTAGTGGACAGGGGTCAGGGTCAGGGTCAGGGGTCAGGGGTCAGGGGTCATGGTTAGGGGTCAGGGGTCAGGGTCATGGTTTGGGGTCAGGGTCAGGGATCAGGGGTCAGCTGTCTGGGGTGAGTGGTCGGGGGTCAGAGTCAGGGCTCAGGGGTCGGGGGTCAGGGGTCAGGGTCAGGGGTCAGGGGTCAGGGTCAGGGGTCAGGGTTTGGGATCAGGACTCAGGGGTCGGGGATCAGGGGTCAGGGGTCAGGGGTCAAAGGTAAGGGGTCATGGTTAGGGGTCAGGGGTCTAAGGTCAGGGGTCACGGGGTCAGGGGTCAAGGGTCAGGAAGTCAGGGGTCAGGGGTCAGGGGTCAGGGGTCAGTGGTCGGGGGTCAGGGGTCAAAGATCAGGGGTCAGGGTCAGGGGTCAAAGGTCAGGTGTCAGGGTCAGGAGTCAGGGGTCAGGGGTCAAGGGAATGGGGCCATGGTTAGGGGTCAGGGGTCAGGGGTCAGAGTCAGGGGTCGGTGGTCAGCGGTCAGGAGTCAGGGTTAGGGATATGGGGGCAGGGTGAGGGGTCAAAGGTCAGGGGTCAGGGTTAGGGGTCAGGGGTCAGGAGTCAGGGGTCATGGTTAGCGGTCAGGGGTCAGAGTCACTGTCAGGGGTCATGGTCAGGGGTCATGGTTAGGGGTCAGGGTTCAGGGGTCAAGGGTCAGGTGTCAGGGGTCAGGGGTGATTGTTAGGGGTCAGGGGTCAGGGGTCAGGCATCAGGCATCAGGGGTTAGGGGTCAGGGTTCGGGATCAGGGGTCAGGGGTCAGGGGTCAGGGGTCAGGGGTCAAAGGTCAAAGGTCAGGGGTCATTGTCATGGGTCAGGGGTCATTATTAGGGGTCAGGGGTCAGGGGTCAAGGGTCAGGGTCATGGTTAGGGGTCAGGGGTCAGGGTCAGGGAATGGGGTCATGGTTAGGGGTCAGCGGTCAGGCTCAGGGTCAGGGGTCATGGTTAGGGGTCAGGGGTCAGGGCGTCAGGGGTCAGGGGGTCAGAGGTCAGGGGTCAGGGTTAGGGATCAGGGGTCATTAGTAGGGGTCAGGGGTCAAGGGTCAGCGTCATGGTTAGGGGTCAGGGTCAGGGTCAGGGAATGGGGTCATGGTTAGGGGTCAGCGGTCAGGGAATGGGGTCATGGTTAGGGGTCAGGGGTCAGGGGGTCAGGGGGTCAGGGGTCAGAGTTAGGGATCAGGACTCAGGGGTCAGGGGTCAGGGGTCAGGGTCATGGTTAGGGGTCAGGTATCAGGGTCAGGGTCAGGGGTCATGGTTAGGGGTCAGGGGTCAGGGAATTGGGTCATGGTTAGTGGACAGGGGTCAGGGTCAGGGTCAGGGGTCAGGGGTCAGGGGTCATGGTTAGGGGTCAGGGGTCAGGGTCATGGTTTGGGGTCAGGGTCAGGGATCAGGGTCAGGGTCAGGGGTCAGGGGTCTGGGGTGAGTGGTCAGAGGTCAGGGCACAGGGGTCAGGGGTCAGGGGTCATTGTCAGGGCTCAGGGGTCATGGTCAGGGGTCAGGGGTCAAAGGTCAAGAGTCATGGTTAGGGGTCAGTGGTCAAGGGTCAGCGTCATGGTTAGGGGTCGGGGTCAGGGTCAGGGAATGGGGTCATGGTTAGGGGTCAGCGGTCAGGGTCAGGGGCCATGGTTAGTGGTCAGGGGTCAGGGGTCAGGGGGTCAGGGGGTCAGGGGTCAGAGTTAGGGATCAGGACTCTGGGGTCAGGGGTCAGGGGTCAGGGTCATGGTTAGGGGTCAGGGGTCAGGGTCAGGGTCAGGGGTCATGGTTAGGGGTCAGGGGTCAGGGGTCATGGTTAGGGGTCTGGGGTCTGGGGTCAAGGGTCAGGGGTCAGGGGATCAGGGGTCAGAAGGTCAGGAGTCAGGGGGTCAGGTTCATGGTTAGGGGTCAGGGTCAGGGGTCATGGTTAGGGGTCAGGGGTCTGGGGTCAAGGGTCAGGGGTCAGGGGATCAGGGGTCAGGAGGTCAGGAGTCAGGGGGTCAGGTTCATGGTTAGGGGTCAGGGTCAGGGGTCATGGTTAGGGGTCATGGTTAGGGGTCAGGGGTCAGGGTCAGGGTCAGGGGTCATGGTTAGGGGTCAGGGGTCAGGGGTCATGGTTAGGGGTCAGGGGTCTGGGGTCAAGGGTCAGGGGTCAGGGGATCAGGGGTCAGGAGGTCAGGAGTCAGGGGGTCAGGTTCATGGTTAGGGGTCAGGGTCAGGGGTCATGGTTAGGGGTCATGGTTAGGGGTCAGGGGTCAGGGTCATGGTTTGGGGTCAGGGTCAGGGATCAGAGGTCAGCTGTCTGGGGTGAGTGGTCGGGGGTCAGAGTCAGGGCTCAGGGGTCGGGGGTCAGGGGTCAGGGTTAGGGATCAGGGGTCAGGGGTCAAAGGTAAGGGGTCATGGTAAGGGGTCATGGGTCAGGCGTCAAGGGTCAGGTGTCAGGGGGTCAGGGGGTCAGGGGTCAGGGGTCAGGCGTAGGGGTCAGGGGTCAGGGTCATGGTTAGGGGTCAGGGGTCAGGGTCAGGGTCAGGGGTCAGGGTCAGGTGTCATGGTTAGGGGTCAGGGGTCAGGGGTCAGGGGGTCAGGGTCATGGTTAGGGGTCAGGGGTCAGGGTCTGGGGTCATGGTTAGGGGTCAGGGGTCAGGGTCTGGGTCAGGGGTCATGGTTAGGGGTCAGGGGTCATTGTCATGGTTAGGGGTCAGGGATCAGGGTCAGGGTCAGGGGTCTGGGGTGAGTGGTCAGAGGTCAGGGGTTAGGGGTCAGGGGTCAGAGTCAGGGGTCAGGGGTCAGGGTTAGGGATTAGGGGGCAGGGTCAGGGGTCAAAGGTCAGGGGTCAAAGGTCAGGGGTCAGGGGTCAGGGGTCATTGTTAGGGGTCAGGGGTCATGGTTAGGGGTCAGGGGTCAGGGGTCAGGAGGTCAGGGGGTCAGGGGTCATGGCTAGGGGTCAGGGGTCAAGGGTCAGGGGTCAGGGATAGAGTCAGGGGTCTGGGGTCAGGGGTCAGGGATCAGTGGGTCAGGGGTCAGGGTTAGGGATCAGGGGTCAGGGGTCGGGGGTCAAGGGTCAGGTGTGAGGGGTCAGGGGTGATGGTTAGGGGTCAGGGGTCAGGCATCAGGCATCAGGGATTAGGGGTTAGGGTTAGGGATCAGGAGTCAGGGGTCTGGGGTCAGAGTCAGGGATCAGGAGTCTGGGGTCAAGGGTCAGGGGTCAGGGGTCAGGGGTCAAAGGTCAGGGGTCATTGTCATGGGTCAGGGGTCATTAATAGGGGTCAGGGGTCAGGGGTCAAGGGTCAGGGTCGTGGTTAGGGGTCAGGGGTCAGGGAATGGGGTCATGGTTAGGGGTCAGCGGTCAGGCTCAGGGTCAGGGGTCATGGTTAGGGGTCAGGGGTCAGGGGGTCAGGGGTCAGGGGGTATGGGGTCAGGGTCATGGTTAGGGGTCAGGGGTCAGGGTCTGGGGTCATGGTTAGGGGTCAGGGGTCAGGGGTCATGGTTAGGGGTCAGGGGTCTGGGGTCAAGGGTCAGGGGTCAGGGGATCAGGGGTCAGGGGTCAGGGGTCAAAGGTCAGGGGTCATTGTCATGGGTCAGGGGTCATTAATAGGGGTCAGGCGTCAATGGTCAAGGGTCAGGGTCGTGGTTATGGGTCAGGGGTCAGGGAATTGGGTCATGGTTAGTGGTCAGGGGTCAGGGTCAGGGGTCAGGGGTCAGGGTCAGGGGTCATGGTTAGGGGTCAGGGGTCAGGGTCAGGGGTCAGGGGTCAGGGGTCAGGGAATGGTTAGGGGTCAGGGGTCAGGGAATTGGGTCATGGTTAGTGGACAGGGGTCAGGGTCAGGGTCAGGGGTCATGGTTAGGGGTCAGGGGTCAGGGTCATGGTTTGGGGTCAGGGTCAGGGATCAGGGGTCAGCTGTCTGGGGTGAGTGGTCGGGGGTCAGAGTCAGGGATCAGGGGTCAGGGGTCAGGGGTCAGGGGTCAGGGGTCAGGGGTCAAGGGTCATGGTTAGGGGTCAGGGGTCGGGGTCATGGTTTGGGGTCAGGGTCAGGGATCAGGGGTCAGCTGTCTGGGGTGAGTGGTCGGCGGTCAGAGTCAGGGGTCAGGGGTCAGGGGTCAGGGGTCAGGGGTCAGGGGGTCAAAGGTCAGGGGTCATTGACATGGGTCAGGGGTCATTAATAGGGGTCAGGGGTCAGGGGTGAGTGGTCAGGGTCGTGGTTAGGGGTCAGGGGTCAGGGAATGGGGTCATGGTTAGGGGTCAGCGGTCAGGCTCAGGGTCAGGGGTCATGGTTAGGGGTCAGGGGTCAGGGGGTCGGGGGTCAGGGGGTATGGGGTCAGGGTCATGGTTAGGGGTCAGGGGTCAGGGTCTGGGGTCATGGTTAGGGGTCTGGGGTCAGGGGTCATGGTTAGGGGTCAGGGGTCTGGGGTCAAGGGTCAGGGGATCAGGGGTCAGGAGGTCAGGAGTCAGGGGGTCAGGTTCGTGGTTAGGGGTCAGGGTCAGGGGTCATGGTTAGGGGTCAGGCGTCAGGGTCAGGGGTCAGGGGTCAGGGGTCAGGGAATGGTTAGGGGTCAGGGGTCAGGGAATTGGGTCATGGTTAGTGGACAGGGGTCAGGGTCAGGGTCAGGGGTCAGGGGTCAGGGGTCATGGTTAGGGGTCAGGGGTCAGGGTCATGGTTTGGGGTCAGGGTCAGGGATCAGGGGTCAGCTGTCTGGGGTGAGTGGTCAGAGGTCAGGGGTTAGGGGTCAGGGGTCAGAGTCAGGGGTCAGGGGCCAGTGGTCAGGGGTCAGTGGTCGGGGGTCAGGGGTCAAAGATCAGGGGTCAGGGTCAGGGGTCAAAGGTCAGGGGTCCGGGGTCATTGTTAGGGGTCAGGGGTCATGGTTAGGGGTCAGGGGTCAGGGGTCAGGAGGTCAGGGGGTCAGGGGTCATGGCTAGGGGTCAGGGGTCATGGGTCAGGGGTCAGGGATAGAGTCAGGGGTCTGGGGTCAGGGGTCAGGGATCAGGAGGTCAGGGGTCAGGGTTAGGGATCAGGGGTCAGGGGTCGGGGGTCAGGGTCAGGGGTCAAGGGTCAGGGGTCATGGTTAGGGGTCAGGGGTCAAGGGTCAGGGGTCAAGGGTCATGGTCTGGGGTGAGTGGTCAGGGGTCAGGGTCATGGTTAGGCGTCAGGGAATGGGGTCATGGTTAGGGGTCAGGGGTCAGGGGTCAGGGGTCAGAGTCAGGGGTCGGTGGTCAGGGGTCAGGAGTCAGGGGTCATGATTAGCGGTCAGGGATCAGGGGGTCGGGGGTCAGGGGGTATGGGGTCAGGGTCATGGTTAGGGGTCAGGGGTCAGGGTCTGGGGTCATGGTTAGGGGTCAGGGGTCAGGGGTCATGGTTAGGGGTCAGGGGTCTGGGGTCAAGGGTCAGGGGATCAGGGGTCAGGAGGTCAGGAGTCAGGGGGTCAGGTTCGTGGTTAGGGGTCAGGGTCAGGGGTCATGGTTAGGGGTCAGGGGTCAGGGTCAGGGGTCAGGGGTCAGGGGTCAGGGAATGGTTAGGGGTCAGGGGTCAGGGAATTGGGTCATGGTTAGTGGACAGGGGTCAGGGTCAGGGTCAGGGGTCAGGGGTCAGGGGTCATGGTTAGGGGTCAGGGGTCAGGGTCATGGTTTGGGGTCAGGGTCAGGGATCAGGGGTCAGCTGTCTGGGGTGAGTGGTCGGGGGTCAGAGTCAGGGCTCAGGGGTCGGGGGTCAGGGGTCAGGGTCAGGGGTCAGGGGTCAGGGTCAGGGGTCAGGGTTTGGGATCAGGACTCAGGGGTCGGGGATCAGGGGTCAGGGGTCAGGGGTCAAAGGTAAGGGGTCATGGTTAGGGGTCAGGGGTCTAAGGTCAGGGGTCACGGGGTCAGGGGTCAAGGGTCAGGAAGTCAGGGGTCAGGGGTCAGGGGTCAGGGGTCAGTGGTCGGGGGTCAGGGGTCAAAGATCAGGGGTCAGGGTCAGGGGTCAAAGGTCAGGTGTCAGGGTCAGGAGTCAGGGGTCAGGGGTCAAGGGAATGGGGCCATGGTTAGGGGTCAGGGGTCAGGGGTCAGAGTCAGGGGTCGGTGGTCAGCGGTCAGGAGTCAGGGTTAGGGATATGGGGGCAGGGTGAGGGGTCAAAGGTCAGGGGTCAGGGTTAGGGGTCAGGGGTCAGGAGTCAGGGGTCATGGTTAGCGGTCAGGGGTCAGAGTCACTGTCAGGGGTCATGGTCAGGGGTCATGGTTAGGGGTCAGGGTTCAGGGGTCAAGGGTCAGGTGTCAGGGGTCAGGGGTGATTGTTAGGGGTCAGGGGTCAGGGGTCAGGCATCAGGCATCAGGGGTTAGGGGTCAGGGTTCGGGATCAGGGGTCAGGGGTCAGGGGTCAGGGGTCAGGGGTCAAAGGTCAAAGGTCAGGGGTCATTGTCATGGGTCAGGGGTCATTATTAGGGGTCAGGGGTCAGGGGTCAAGGGTCAGGGTCATGGTTAGGGGTCAGGGGTCAGGGTCAGGGAATGGGGTCATGGTTAGGGGTCAGCGGTCAGGCTCAGGGTCAGGGGTCATGGTTAGGGGTCAGGGGTCAGGGCGTCAGGGGTCAGGGGGTCAGAGGTCAGGGGTCAGGGTTAGGGATCAGGGGTCATTAGTAGGGGTCAGGGGTCAAGGGTCAGCGTCATGGTTAGGGGTCAGGGTCAGGGTCAGGGAATGGGGTCATGGTTAGGGGTCAGCGGTCAGGGAATGGGGTCATGGTTAGGGGTCAGGGGTCAGGGGGTCAGGGGGTCAGGGGTCAGAGTTAGGGATCAGGACTCAGGGGTCAGGGGTCAGGGGTCAGGGTCATGGTTAGGGGTCAGGTATCAGGGTCAGGGTCAGGGGTCATGGTTAGGGGTCAGGGGTCAGGGGTCATGGTTAGGGGTCAGGGGTCTGGGGTCAAGGGTCAGGGGTCAGGGGATCAGGGGTCAGGAGGTCAGGAGTCAGGGGGTCAGGTTCATGGTTAGGGGTCAGGGTCAGGGATCAGGGTCAGGGTCAGGGGTCAGGGGTCTGGGGTGAGTGGTCAGAGGTCAGGGCACAGGGGTCAGGGGTCGGGGACATTGTCAGGGCTCAGGGGTCATGGTCAGGGGTCAGGGGTCAAAGGTCAGGAGTCATGGTTAGGGGTCAGTGGTCAAGGGTCAGCGTCATGGTTAGGGGTCGGGGTCAGGGTCAGGGAATGGGGTCATGGTTAGGGGTCAGCGGTCAGGGTCAGGGGCCATTGTTAGTGGTCAGGGGTCAGGGGTCAGGGGGTCAGGGGGTCAGGGGTCAGAGTTAGGGATCAGGACTCTGGGGTCAGGGGTCAGGGGTCAGGGTCATGGTTAGGGGTCAGGGGTCAGGGTCAGGGTCATGGTTAGGGGTCAGGGGTCAGGGGTCATGGTTAGGGGTCAGGGGTCTGGGGTCAAGGGTCAGGGGTCAGGGGATCAGGGGTCAGGAGGTCAGGAGTCAGGGGGTCAGGTTCATGGTTAGGGGTCAGGGACAGGGGTCATGGTTAGGGGTCAGGGGTCAGGGGTCAGGGTCATGGTTTGGGGTCAGGGTCAGGGATCAGAGGTCAGCTGTCTGGGGTGAGTGGTCGGGGGTCAGAGTCAGGGCTCAGGGGTCGGGGGTCAGGGGTCAGGGTTAGGGATCAGGGGTCAGGGGTCAAAGGTAAGGGGTCATGGTAAGGGGTCATGGGTCAGGCGTCAAGGGTCAGGTGTCAGGGGGTCAGGGGGTCAGAGGGTCAGGGGGTCAGGGGTCAGGGGTCAGGCGTAGGGGTCAGGGGTCAGGGTCATGGTTAGGGGTCAGGGGTCAGGGTCAGGGTCAGGGGTCAGGGACAGGTGTCATGGTTAGGGGTCAGGGGTCAGGGGTCAGGGGGTCAGGGTCATGGTTAGGGGTCAGGGGTCAGGGTCTGGGGTCATGGTTAGGGGTCAGGGGTCAGGGTCTGGGTCAGGGGTCATGGTTAGGGGTCAGGGGTCAGGGTCATGGTTAGGGGTCAGGGATCAGGGTCAGGGTCAGGGGTCTGGGGTGAGTGGTCAGAGGTCAGGGGTTAGGGGTCAGGGGTCAGAGTCAGGGGTCAGGGGCCAGTGGTCAGGGGTCAGGGTTAGGGATTAGGGGGCAGGGTCAGGGGTCAAAGGTCAGGGGTCAAAGGTCAGGGGTCCGGGGTCATTGTTAGGGGTCAGGGGTCATGGTTAGGGGTCAGGGGTCAGGGGTCAGGAGGTCAGGGGGTCAGGGGTCATGGCTAGGGGTCAGGGGTCATGGGTCAGGGGTCAGGGATAGAGTCAGGGGTCTGGGGTCAGGGGTCAGGGATCAGGAGGTCAGGGGTCAGGGTTAGGGATCAGGGGTCAGGGGTCGGGGGTCAGGGTCAGGGGTCAAAGGTCAGGGGTCATGGTTAGGGGTCAGGGGTCAAGGGTCAGGGGTCAAGGGTCATGGTCTGGGGTGAGTGGTCAGGGGTCAGGGTCATGGTTAGGCGTCAGGGAATGGGGTCATGGTTAGGGGTCAGGGGTCAGGGGTCAGAGTCAGGGGTCGGTGGTCAGGGGTCAGGAGTCAGGGGTCATGGTTAGCGGTCAGGGATCAGAGTCACTGTCAGGGGTCATGGTCAGGGGTCATGGTTAGGGGTCAGGGGTCAGGGGTCAAGGGTCAGGTGTCAGGGGTCAGGGGTGATGGTTAGGGGTCAGGGGTCAGGGGTCAGGCATCAGGGGTTAGGGGTTAGGGTTAGGGATCAGGAGTCAGGGGTCAGGGGTCAGAGTCAGGGATCAGGGGTCAGGGGTCAGAGTCAGGGATCAGGAGTCTGGGGTCAGGGGTCAGGGGTCAAAAGTCAGGGGTCATTGTCATGGGTCAGGGGTCATTAATAGGGGTCAGGGGTCAGGGGTCAAGGGTCAGGGTCGTGGTTAGGGGTCAGGGGTCGGGGTCAGGGAATGGGGTCATGGTTAGGGGTCAGCGGTCAGGCTCAGGCTCAGGGGTCATGGTTAGGGGTCAGGGGTCAGGGGGTCAGGGGTCAGGGGGTATGGGGTCAGGGTCATGGTTAGGGGTCAGGGGTCAGGGTCTGGGGTCATGGTTAGGGGTCAGGGGTTAGGGGTCATGGTTAGGGGTCAGGGGTCTGGGGTCAAGGGTCAGGGGTCAGGGGATCAGGGGTCAGGAGGTCAGGAGTCAGGGGGTCATGTTCATGGTTAGGGGTCAGGGTCAGGGGTCATGGTTAGGGGTCAGGGGTCAGGGTCAGGGGTCAGGGGTCAGGGGTCAGGGAATGGTTAGGGGTCAGGGGTCAGGGAATTGGGTCATGGTTAGTGGTCAGGGGTCAGGGTCAGGGTTCAGGGGTCAGGGGTCATGGTTAGGGGTCAGGGGTCAGGGTCATGGTTTGGGGTCAGGGTCAGGGATCAGGGTCAGGGTCAGGGGTCAGGTGTCTGGGGTGAGTGGTCAGAGGTCAGGGCACAGGGGTCAGGGGTCAGGGGTCATTGTCAGGGCTCAGGGGTCATGGTCAGGGGTCAGGGGTCAAAGGTCAGGAGTCATGGTTAGGGGTCAGTGGTCAAGGGTCAGCGTCATGGTTAGGGGTCGGGGTCAGGGTCAGGGAATGGGGTCATGGTTAGGGGTCAGCGGTCAGGGTCAGGGGCCATGGTTAGTGGTCAGGGGTCAGGGGTCAGGGGGTCAGGGGGTCAGGGGTCAGAGTTAGGGATCAGGACTCTGGGGTCAGGGGTCAGGGATCAGGGTCATGGTTAGGGGTCAGGGGTCAGGGTCAGGGTCAGGGGTCATGGTTAGGGGTCAGGGGTCAGGGGTCATGGTTAGGGGTCAGGGGTCTGGGGTCAAGGGTCAGGGGTTAGGGGATCAGGGGTCAGGAGGTCAGGAGTCAGGGGGTCAGGTTCATGGTTAAGGGTCAGGGTCAGGAGTCATGGTTAGGGGTCAGGGGTCTGGGGTCAAGGGTCAGGGGTCAGGGGATCAGGGGTCAGGAGGTCAGGAGTCAGGGGGTCAGGTTCATGGTTAGGGGTCAGGGTCAGGGGTCATGGTTAGGGGTCATGGTTAGGGGTCAGGGGTCAGGGTCATGGTTTGGGGTCAGGGTCAGGGATCAGAGGTCAGCTGTCTGGGGTGAGTGGTCGTGGGTCAGAGTCAGGGCTCAGGGGTCTGGGGTCAGGGGTCAGGGTTAGGGATCAGGGGTCAGGGGTCAAAGGTAAGGGGTCATGGTAAGGGGTCATGGGTCAGGCGTCAAGGGTCAGGTGTCAGGGGGTCAGGGGGTCAGAGGGTCAGGGGGTCAGGGGTCAGGGGTCAGGCGTAGGGGTCAGGGGTCAGGGTCATGGTTAGGGGTCAGGGGTCAGGGTCAGGGTCAGGGGTCAGGGTCAGGTGTCATGGTTAGGGGTGAGGGGTCAGGGGTCAGGGGGTCAGGGTCATGGTTAGGGGTCAGGGGTCAGGGTCTGGGGTCATGGTTAGGGGTCAGGGGTCAGGGTCTGGGTCAGGGGTCATGGTTAGGGGTCAGGGGTCAGGGGTCAGGGTCATGGTTAGGGGTCAGGGATCAGGGTCAGGGTCAGGGGTCTGGGGTGAGTGGTCAGAGGTCAGGGGTTAGGGGTCAGGGGTCAGAGTCAGGGGTCAGGGGTCAGTGGTCAGGGGTCAGGGTTAGGGATTAGGGGGCAGGGTCAGGGGTCAAAGGTCAGGGGTCAAAGGTCAGGGGTCGGGGTCAGGGGTCATTGTTAGGGGTCAGGGGTCATGGTTAGGGGTCAGGGGTCAGGGGTCAGGAGGTCAGGGGGTCAGGGGTCATGGCTAGGGGTCAGGGGTCAAGGGTCAGGGGTCAGGGATAGAGTCAGGGGTCTGGGGTCAGGGGTCAGGGATCAGGGGGTCAGGGGTCAGGGTTAGGGATCAGGGGTCAGGGGTCGGGGGTCAGGGTCAGGGTCAGGGGTCAAAGGTCAGGGGTCATGGTTAGGGGTCAGGGGTCAGAGTCACTGTCAGGGGTCATGGTCAGGGGTCATGGTTAGGGGTCAGGGGTCAGGGGTCAGGGGTCAAGGGTCAGGTGTCAGGGGTCAGGGGTGATGGTTAGGGGTCAGGGGTCAGGCATCAGGCATCAGGGATTAGGGGTTAGGGTTAGGGATCAGGAGTCAGGGGTCTGGGGTCAGAGTCAGGGATCAGGGGTCAGGGGTCAGAGTCAGGGATCAGGAGTCTGGGGTCAAGGGTCAGGGGTCAGGGGTCAGGGGTCAAAGGTCAGGGGTCATTGTCATGGGTCAGGGGTCATTAATAGGGGTCAGGGGTCAGGGGTCAAGGGTCAGGGTCGTGGTTAGGGGTCAGGGGTCAGGGAATGGGGTCATGGTTAGGGGTCAGGGGTCAGGCTCAGGGTCAGGGGTCATGGTTAGGGGTCAGGGGTCAGGGGGTCAGGGGTCAGGGGGTATGGGGTCAGGGTCATGGTTAGGGGTCAGGGGTCAGGGTCTGGGGTCATGGTTAGGGGTCAGGGGTCAGGGGTCATGGTTAGGGGTCAGGGGTCTGGGGTAAAGGGTCAGGGGTCAGGGGTCAGGGGTCAGGGGGTCAAAGGTCAGGGGTCATTGTCATGGGTCAGGGGTCATTAATAGGGGTCAGGGGTCAGGGGTCAAGGGTCAGGGTCGTGGTTAGGGGTCAGGGGTCAGGGAATGGGGTCATGGTTAGGGGTCAGAGGTCAGGCTCAGGGTCAGGGGTCATGGTTAGGGGTCAGGGGTCAGGGGGTCAGGGGTCAGGGGGTCAGGGGTCAGGGGTCAGGGTTAGGGATCAGGGGTCAGGGTCAGGGGTCAGGGGTCAAAGTTCAGGGGTCATGGTCATGGGTCATGGTCAGGGGTCATTAGTAGGGGTCAGGGGTCAGTGGTCAAGGGTCAGCGTCATGGTCAGGGGTCGGGGTCAGGGTCAGGGGTCAGGGTCAGGTGTCATGGTTAGGGGTCAGGGGTCAGGGGTCAGGGGGTCAGGGTCATGGTTAGGGGTCAGGGGTCATGGTCAGGGTCAGGGGTCATGGTTAGGGGTCAGGGGTCAGGGTCATGGTTAGGGGTCAGGGATCAGGGTCAGGGTCAGGGGTCTGGGGTGAGTGGTCAGAGGTCAGGGGTTAGGGGTCAGGGGTCAGAGTCAGGGGTCAGGGGTCAGTGGTCAGGGGTCAGGGTTAGGGATTAGGGGGCAGGGTCAGGGGTCAAAGGTCAGGGGTCAAAGGTCAGGGGTCCGGGGTCATTGTTAGGGGTCAGGGGTCATGGTTAGGGGTCAGGGGTCAGGGGTCAGGAGGTCAGGGGGTCAGGGGTCATGGCTAGGGGTCAGGGGTCAAGGGTCAGGGGTCAGGGATAGAGTCAGGGGTCTGGGGTCAGGGGTCAGGGATCAGGGGGTCAGGGGTCAGGGTTAGGGATCAGGGGTCAGGGGTCAGGGGTCAGGGGTCAGAGTCAGGGGTCGGTGGTCAGGGGTCAGGAGTCAGGGGTCATGGTTAGCGGTCAGGGGTCAGAGTCACTGTCAGGGGTCATGGTCAGGGGTCATGGTTAGGGGTCAGGGGTCAGGGGTCAGGGGTCAAGGGTCAGGTGTCAGGGGTCAGGGGTGATGGTTAGGGGTCAGGGGTCAGGGGTCAGGCATCAGGCATCAGGGGTTAGGGGTTAGGGTTAGGGATCAGGAGTCAGGGGTCAGGGGTCAGAGTCAGGGATCAGGAGTCAGGGGTCAGGGGTCAGGGGTCAGGGGTCAGGGGTCAGGGGTCAGGGGTCATTGTCATGGGTCAGGGGTCATTAATAGGGGTCAGGCGTCAAGGGTCAAGGGTCAGGGTCGTGGTTAGGGGTCAGGGGTCGGGGTCAGGGAATGGGGTCATGGTTAGGGGTCAGCGGTCAGGCTCAGGCTCAGGGGTCATGGTTAGGGGTCAGGGGTCAGGGGGTCAGGGGTCAGGGGGTATGGGGTCAGGGTCATGGTTAGGGGTCAGGGGTCAGGGGTCAAGGGTCAGGGGTCAGGGGATCAGGGGTCAGGAGGTCAGGAGTCAGGGGGTCAGGTTCATGGTTAGGGGTCAGGGTCAGGGGTCATGGTTAGGGGTCAGGGGTCAGGGTCAGGGGTCAGGGGTCAGGGGTCAGGGAATGGTTAGGGGTCAGGGGTCAGGGAATTGGGTCATGGTTAGTGGTCAGGGGTCAGGGTCAGGGGTCAGGGGTCAGGGGTCAGGGGTCATGGTTAGGGGTCAGGGGTCGGGGTCATGGTTTGGGGTCAGGGTCAGGGATCAGGGGTCAGCTGTCTGGGGTGAGTGGTCGGCGGTCAGAGTCAGGGGTCAGGGGTCAGGGGTCAGGGGTCAGGGGTCAGGGGGTCAAAGGTCAGGGGTCATTGTCATGGGTCAGGGGTCATTAATAGGGGTCAGGGGTCAGGGGTCAAGGGTCAGGGTCGTGGTTAGGGGTCAGGGGTCAGGGAATGGGGTCATGGTTAGGGGTCAGCGGTCAGGCTCAGGGTCAGGGGTCATGGTTAGGGGTCAGGGGTCAGGGGGTCAGGGGTCAGGGGGTATGGGGTCAGGGTCATGGTTAGGGGTCAGGGGTCAGGGTCTGGGGTCATGGTTAGGGGTCAGGGGTCAGGGGTCATGGTTAGGGGTCAGGGGTCTGGGGTAAAGGGTCAGGGGTCAGGGGTCAGGGGTCAGGGGGTCAAAGGTCAGGGGTCATTGTCATGGGTCAGGGGTCATTAATAGGGGTCAGGGGTCAGGGGTCAAGGGTCAGGGTCGTGGTTAGGGGTCAGGGGTCAGGGAATGGGGTCATGGTTAGGGGTCAGAGGTCAGGCTCAGGGTCAGGGGTCATGGTTAGGGGTCAGGGGTCAGGGGGTCAGGGGTCAGGGGGTCAGGGGTCAGGGGTCAGGGTTAGGGATCAGGGGTCAGGGTCAGGGGTCAGGGGTCAAAGTTCAGGGGTCATGGTCATGGGTCATGGTCAGGGGTCATTAGTAGGGGTCAGGGGTCAGTGGTCAAGGGTCAGCGTCATGGTCAGGGGTCGGGGTCAGGGTCAGGGGTCAGGGTCAGGTGTCATGGTTAGGGGTCAGGGGTCAGGGGTCAGGGGGTCAGGGTCATGGTTAGGGGTCAGGGGTCATGGTCAGGGTCAGGGGTCATGGTTAGGGGTCAGGGGTCAGGGTCATGGTTAGGGGTCAGGGATCAGGGTCAGGGTCAGGGGTCTGGGGTGAGTGGTCAGAGGTCAGGGGTTAGGGGTCAGGGGTCAGAGTCAGGGGTCAGGGGTCAGTGGTCAGGGGTCAGGGTTAGGGATTAGGGGGCAGGGTCAGGGGTCAAAGGTCAGGGGTCAAAGGTCAGGGGTCCGGGGTCATTGTTAGGGGTCAGGGGTCATGGTTAGGGGTCAGGGGTCAGGGGTCAGGAGGTCAGGGGGTCAGGGGTCATGGCTAGGGGTCAGGGGTCAAGGGTCAGGGGTCAGGGATAGAGTCAGGGGTCTGGGGTCAGGGGTCAGGGATCAGGGGGTCAGGGGTCAGGGTTAGGGATCAGGGGTCAGGGGTCAGGGGTCAGGGGTCAGAGTCAGGGGTCGGTGGTCAGGGGTCAGGAGTCAGGGGTCATGGTTAGCGGTCAGGGGTCAGAGTCACTGTCAGGGGTCATGGTCAGGGGTCATGGTTAGGGGTCAGGGGTCAGGGGTCAGGGGTCAAGGGTCAGGTGTCAGGGGTCAGGGGTGATGGTTAGGGGTCAGGGGTCAGGGGTCAGGCATCAGGCATCAGGGGTTAGGGGTTAGGGTTAGGGATCAGGAGTCAGGGGTCAGGGGTCAGAGTCAGGGATCAGGGGTCAGGGGTCAGAGTCAGGGATCAGGAGTCAGGGGTCAGGGGTCAGGGGTCAGGGGTCAGGGGTCAGGGGTCAGGGGTCATTGTCATGGGTCAGGGGTCATTAATAGGGGTCAGGCGTCAAGGGTCAAGGGTCAGGGTCGTGGTTAGGGGTCAGGGGTCGGGGTCAGGGAATGGGGTCATGGTTAGGGGTCAGCGGTCAGGCTCAGGCTCAGGGGTCATGGTTAGGGGTCAGGGGTCAGGGGGTCAGGGGTCAGGGGGTATGGGGTCAGGGTCATGGTTAGGGGTCAGGGGTCAGGGGTCAAGGGTCAGGGGTCAGGGGATCAGGGGTCAGGAGGTCAGGAGTCAGGGGGTCAGGTTCATGGTTAGGGGTCAGGGTCAGGGGTCATGGTTAGGGGTCAGGGGTCAGGGTCAGGGGTCAGGGGTCAGGGGTCAGGGAATGGTTCGGGGTCAGGGGTCAGGGAATTGGGTCATGGTTAGTGGTCAGGGGTCAGGGTCAGGGGTCAGGGGTCAGGGGTCAGGGGTCATGGTTAGGGGTCAGGGGTCGGGGTCATGGTTTGGGGTCAGGGTCAGGGATCAGGGGTCAGCTGTCTGGGGTGAGTGGTCGGCGGTCAGAGTCAGGGGTCAGGGGTCAGGGGTCAGGGGTCAGGGGTCAGGGGTCAGGGGGTCAAAGGTCAGGGGTCATTGTCATGGGTCAGGGGTCATTAATAGGGGTCAGGGGTCAGGGGTCAAGGGTCAGGGTCGTGGTTAGGGGTCAGGGGTCAGGGAATGGGGTCATGGTTAGGGGTCAGCGGTCAGGCTCAGGGTCAGGGGTCATGGTTAGGGGTCAGGGGTCAGGGGGTCAGGGGTCAGGGGGTATGGGGTCAGGGTCATGGTTAGGGGTCAGGGGTCAGGGTCTGGGGTCATGGTTAGGGGTCAGGGGTCAGGGGTCATGGTTAGGGGTCAGGGGTCTGGGGTCAAGGGTCAGGGGTCAGGGGATCAGGGGTCAGGAGGTCAGGAGTCAGGGGGTCAGGTTCATGGTTAGGGGTCAGGGTCAGGGGTCATGGTTAGGGGTCAGGGGTCAGGGTCAGGGGTCAGGGGTCCGGGATCAGGGAATGGTTAGGGGTCAGGGGTGAGGGAATTGGGTCATGGTTAGTGGACAGGGGTCAGGGTCAGGGTCAGGGGTCAGGGGTCAGGGGTCATGGTTAGGGGTCAGGGGTCAGGGTCATGGTTTGGGGTCAGGGTCAGGGATCAGGGGTCAGCTGTCTGGGGTGAGTGGTCGGGGGTCAGAGTCAGGGATCAGGGGTCGGGGATCAGGGGTCAGGGGTCAGGGGTCAAAGGTAAGGGGTCATGGTTAGGGGTCAGGGGTCAGGGGTCTAGGGTCAGGGGTCACGGGGTCAGGGGTCAAGGCTCAGGGGGTCAGGGGTCAGGGGTCAGGGGTCAGGGGTCAGGGGTCAGTGGTCAGGGTCAGGGGTCAAAGATCAGGGGTCAGGGTCAGGGGTCAAAGGTCAGGGGTCAAAGGTCAGGGGCCAGGGGTCAGGGGTCATGGTTAGGGGTCAGGGGTCAGGGGTCAGGAGGTCAGGGGGTCAGGGGTCATGGCTAGGGGTCAGGGGTCAAGGGTCAGGGGTCAGGGATAGAGTCAGGGGTCTGGGGTCAGGGGTCAGGGATCAGGGGGTCAGGGGTCAGGGTTAGGGATCAGGGGTCAGGGGTCGGGGGTCAGGGTCAGGGTCAGGGATCAAAAGTCAGGGGTCATGGTTAGGGGTCAGGGGTCAGGGGTCAAGGGTCAGGGGTCAAGGGTCATGGTCTGGGGTGAGTGGTCAGGGGTCAGGGTCATGGTTAGGCGTCAGGGAGTGGGGTCATGGTTAGGGGTCAGGGGTCAGGGGTCAGGAGTCAGGGGTCATGGTTAGCAGTCAGGGATCAGAGTCACTGTCAGGGGTCATGGCCAGGGATCATGGTTAGGGGTCAGGGGTCAGGGGTCAAGGGTCAGGTGTCAGGGGTCAGGGGTGATGGTTAGGGGTCAGGGGTCAGGGGTCAGGCATCAGGCATCAGGGGTTAGGGGTTAGGGTTAGGGATCAGGAGTCAGGGGTCAGGGGTCAGAGTCAGGGATCAGGAGTCTGGGGTCAAGGGTCAGGGGTCAGGGGTCAGGGGTCAAAGGTCAAAGGTCAGGGGTCATTGTCATAGGTCAGGGGTCATTAATAGGGGTCAGGGGTCAGGGGTCAAGGGTCAGGGTCGTGGTTAGGGGTCAGGGGTCGGGGTCAGGGAATGGGGTCATGGTTAGGGGTCAGCGGTCAGGCTCAGGCTCAGGGGTCATGGTTAGGGGTCAGGGGTCAGGGGGTCAGGGGTCAGGGGGTATGGGGTCAGGGTCATGGTTAGGGGTCAGGGGTCAGGGTCTGGGGTCATGGTTAGGGGTCAGGGGTTAGGGGTCATGGTTAGGGGTCAGGGGTCTGGGGTCAAGGGTCAGGGGTCAGGGGATCAGGGGTCAGGAGGTCAGGAGTCAGGGGGTCAGGTTCATGGTCAGGGGTCAGGGTCAGGGGTCATGGTTAGGGGTCAGGGGTCAGGGTCAGGGGTCAGGGGTCAGGAGGTCAGGGGTCAAGGGTCAGGGGGTCAGGGGTCAGGGGTCAGGGGTCAGGGGTCAGGGGTCGGGGTCAGGGGTCAAAGATCAGGGGTCAGGGTCAGGGGTCAAAGGTCAGGTGTCAGGGGTGAGGTGTCAGGGTCAGGGGTCAGGGGTCAGGGGTCAAGGGAATGGGGCCATGGTTAGGGGTCAGGGGTCGGTGGTCAGGGGTCAGGAGTCAGGGTTAGGGATCAGGGGGCTGGGGTCAGGGTCAGGGGTCAGGGGTCAGGGTCAGGGGTCAGGGGTCAGGGATCATTGTTAGGGGTCAGGGGTCAGGGGTCATGGTTAGGGGTTAGGGGTCAGGGGTCAGGAGTCAGGGGTCATGGTTAGCGGTCAGGGGTCAGGGGTCAGAGTCAGGGGTCATGGTCAGGGGTCATGGTTAGGGGTCAGGGGTCAGGGTCATGGTTAGGGGTCAGGGATCAGGGTCAGGGTCAGGGGTCTGGGGTGAGTGGTCCGAGGTCAGGGGTTAGGGGTCAGGGGTCAGAGTCAGGGGTCAGGGGTCAGTGGTCAGGGGTCAGGGGTCAGGGTTAGGGATTAGGGGGCAGGGTCAGGGGTCAAAGGTCAGGGGTGAAAGGTCAGGGGTCGGGGTCAGGGGTCATTGTTAGGGGTCAGGGGTCATGGTTAGGGGTCAGGGGTCAGGGGTCAGGAGGTCAGGGGGTCAGGGGTCATGGCTAGGGGTCAGGGGTCAAGGGTCAGGGGTCAGGGATAGAGTCAGGGGTCTGGGGTCAGGGGTCAGGGATCAGGGGGTCAGGGGTCAGGGTTAGGGATCAGCGGTCAGGGGTCGCGGGTCAGGGTCAGGGTTAGGGGTCAAAGGTCAGGGGTCATGGTTAGGGGTCAGGGGTCAGGGGTCAAGGGTCAGGGGTCAAGGGTCATGGTCTGGGGTGAGTGGTCAGGGGTCAGGGTCATGGTTAGGCGTCAGGGAATGGGGTCATGGTTAGGGGTCAGGGGTCAGGAGTCAGGGGTCATGGTTAGCGGTCAGGGATCAGAGTCACTGTCAGGGGTCATGGTCAGGGGTCATGGTTAGGGGTCAGGGGTCAGGGGTCAGGGGTCAGGGTCAGGTGTCAGGGGTCTGGGGTGATGGTTAGGGGTCAGGGGTCAGGGGTCAGGCATCAGGCATCAGGGGTTAGGGGTTAGGGTTAGGGATCAGGAGTCAGGGGTCAGGGGTCAGAGTCAGGGATCAGGGGTCAGGGGTCAGAGTCAGGGATCAAAGTTCAGGGGTCATGGTCATGGGTCATGGTCAGGGGTCATTAGTAGGGGTCAGGGGTCAGTGGTCAAGGGTCAGCGTCATGGTCAGGGGTCGGGGTCAGGGTCAGGGGTAAGGGTCAGGTGTCATGGTTAGGGGTCAGGGGTCAGGGGTCAGGGGGTCAGGGTCATGGTTAGGGGTCAGGGGTCAGGGTCTGGGGTCATGGTTAGGGGTCAGGGGTCAGGGTCTGGGTCAGGGGTCATGGTTAGGGGTCAGGGGTCAGGGTCATGGTTAGGGGTCAAGGATCAGGGATCAGGGTCAGGGTCAGGGGTCTGGGGTGAGTGGTCAGAGGTCTGGGGTTAGGGGTCAGGGGTCAGAGTCAGGGGTCAGGGGTCAGTGGTCAGGGGTCAGGGTTAGGGATTAGGGGGCAGGGTCAGGGGTCAAAGGTCAGGGGTCAGGGGTCATTGTTAGGGGTCAGGGGTCATGGTTAGGGGTCAGGGGTCAGGGGTCAGGAGGTCAGGGGGTCAGGGGTCATGGCTAGGGGTCAGGGGTCAAGGGTCAGGGGTCAGGGATAGAGTCAGGGGTCTGGGGTCAGGGGTCAGGGATCAGGGGGTCAGGGGTCAGGGTTAGGGATCAGGGGTCAGGGGTCAGGGGTCAGGGGTCAGAGTCAGGGGTCGGTGGTCAGGGGTCAGGAGTCAGGGGTAATGGTTAGCGGTCAGGGGTCAGAGTCACTGTCAGGGGTCATGGTCAGGGTTCATGGTTAGGGGTCAGGGGTCAGGGGTCAGGGGTCAAGGGTCAGGTGTCAGGGGTCAGGGGTGATGGTTAGGGGTCAGGGGTCAGGGGTCAGGCATCCGGCATCAGGGGTTAGGGGTTAGGGTTAGGGATCAGGAGTCAGGGGTCAGGGGTCAGAGTCAGGGATCAGGGGTCAGGGGTCAGAGTCAGGGATCAGGAGTCAGGGGTCAGGGGTCAGGGGTCAGGGGTCAGGGGTCAAAGGTCAGGGGTCATTGTCATGGGTCAGGGGTCATTAATAGGGGTCAGGCGTCAATGGTCAAGGGTCAGGGTCGTGGTTATGGGTCAGGGGTCAGGGAATTGGGTCATGGTTAGTGGTGTAGGGGTCAGGGTCAGGGGTCAGGGGTCAGGGTCAGGGGTCATGGTTAGGGGTCAGGGGTCAGGGTCAGGGGTCAGGGGTCAGGGAATGGTTAGGGGTCAGGGGTCAGGGAATTGGGTCATGGTTAGTGGTCAGGGGTCAGGGTCAGGGGTCAGGGGTCATGGTTAGGGGTCAGGGGTCAGGGTCATGGTTTGGGGTCAGGGTCAGGGATCAGGGGTCAGCTGTCTGGGGTGAGTGGTCGGGGGTCAGAGTCAGGGATCAGGGGTCAGGGGTCAGGGGTCAGGGGTCAGGGGTCAGGGGGTCAAAGGTCAGGGGTCATTGTCATGGGTCAGGGGTCATTAATAGGGGTCAGGGGTCAGGGGTCAAGGGTCAGGGTCGTGGTTAGGGGTCAGGGGTCAGGGAATGGGGTCATGGTTAGGGGTCAGAGGTCAGGCTCAGGGTCAGGGGTCATGGTTAGGGGTCAGGGGTCAGGGGGTCAGGGGTCAGGGGGTCAGGGGTCAGGGGTCAGGGTTAGGTATCAGGGGTCAGGGTCAGGGGTCAGGGGTCAAAGTTCAGGGGTCATGGTCATGGGTCATGGTCAGGGGTCATTAGTAGGGGTCAGGGGTCAGTGGTCAAGGGTCAGCGTCATGGTCAGGGGTCGGGGTCAGGGTCAGGGGTCAGGGTCAGGTGTCATGGTTAGGGGTCAGGGGTCAGGGGTCAGGGGGTCAGGGTCATGGTTAGGGGTCAGGGGTCAGGGTCTGGGGTCATGGTTAGGGGTCAGGGGTCATGGTCAGGGTCAGGGGTCATGGTTAGGGGTCAGGGGTCAGGGTCATGGTTAGGGGTCAGGGATCAGGGTCAGGGTCAGGGGTCTGGGGTGAGTGGTCAGAGGTCAGGGGTTAGGGGTCAGGGGTCAGAGTCAGGGGTCAGGGGTCAGTGGTCAGGGGTCAGGGTTAGGGATTAGGGGGCAGGGTCAGGGGTCAAAGGTCAGGGGTCAAAGGTCAGGGGTCCGGGGTCATTGTTAGGGGTCAGGGGTCATGGTTAGGGGTCAGGGGTCAAGGGTCAGGGGTCAGGGATAGAGTCAGGGGTCTGGGGTCAGGGGTCAGGGATCAGGGGGTCAGGGGTCAGGGTTAGGGATCAGGGGTCAGGGGTCAGGGGTCAGGGGTCAGAGTCAGGGGTCGGTGGTCAGGGGTCAGGAGTCAGGGGTCATGGTTAGCGGTCAGGGGTCAGAGTCACTGTCAGGGGTCATGGTCAGGGGTGATGGTTAGGGGTCAGGGGTCAGGGGTCAAGGGTCAGGTGTCAGGGGTCAGGGGTGATGGTTAGGGGTCAGGGGTCAGGGGTCAGGCATCAGGCATCAGGGGTTAGGGGTTAGGGTTAGGGATCAGGAGTCAGGGGTCAGGGGTCAGAGTCAGGGATCAGGAGTCAGGGGTCAGGGGTCAGGGGTCAGGGGTCAGGGGTCAAAGGTCAGGGGTCATTGTCATGGGTCAGGGGTCATTAATAGGGGTCAGGCGTCAAGGGTCAAGGGTCAGGGTCGTGGTTAGGGGTCAGGGGTCGGGGTCAGGGAATGGGGTCATGGTTAGGGGTCAGCGGTCAGGCTCAGGCTCAGGGGTCATGGTTAGGGGTCAGGGGTCAGGGGGTCAGGGGTCAGGGGGTATGGGGTCAGGGTCATGGTTAGGGGTCAGGGGTCAGGGGTCAAGGGTCAGGGGTCAGGGGATCAGGGGTCAGGAGGTCAGGAGTCAGGGGGTCAGGTTCATGGTTAGGGGTCAGGGTCAGGGGTCATGGTTAGGGGTCAGGGGTCAGGGTCAGGGGTCAGGGGTCAGGGGTCAGGGAATGGTTAGGGGTCAGGGGTCAGGGAATTGGGTCATGGTTAGTGGTCAGGGGTCAGGGTCAGGGGTCAGGGGTCAGGGGTCAGGGGTCATGGTTAGGGGTCAGGGGTCGGGGTCATGGTTTGGGGTCAGGGTCAGGGATCAGGGGTCAGCTGTCTGGGGTGAGTGGTCGGCGGTCAGAGTCAGGGGTCAGGGGTCAGGGGTCAGGGGTCAGGGGTCAGGGGTCAGGGGGTCAAAGGTCAGGGGTCATTGTCATGGGTCAGGGGTCATTAATAGGGGTCAGGGGTCAGGGGTCAAGGGTCAGGGTCATGGTTAGGGGTCAGCGGTCAGGCTCAGGGTCAGGGGTCATGGTTAGGGGTCAGGGGTCAGGGGGTCAGGGGTCAGGGGGTATGGGGTCAGGGTCATGGTAAGGGGTCAGGGGTCAGGGTCTGGGGTCATGGTTAGGGGTCAGGGGTCAGGGGTCATGGTTAGGGGTCAGGGGTCTGGGGTCAAGGGTCAGGGGTCAGGGGATCAGGGGTCAGGGGTCAGGGGTCAAAGGTCAGGGGTCATTGTCATGGGTCAGTGGTCGTTAATAGGGGTCAGGCGTCAATGGTCAAGGGTCAGGGTCGTGGTTATGGGTCAGGGGTCAGGGAATTGGGTCATGGTTAGTGGTCAGGGGTCAGGGTCAGGGGTCAGGGGTCAGGGTCAGGGGTCATGGTTAGGGGTCAGGGGTCAGGGTCAGGGGTCAGGGGTCAGGGGTCAGGGAATGGTTAGGGGTCAGGGGTCAGGGAATTGGGTCATGGTTAGTGGTCAGGGGTCAGGGTCAGGGGTCAGGGGTCATGGTTAGGGGTCAGGGGTCAGGGTCATGGTTTGGGGTCAGGGTCAGGGATCAGGGGTCAGCTGTCTGGGGTGAGTGGTCGGCGGTCAGAGTCAGGGGTCAGGGGTCAGGGGTCAGGGGTCAGGGGTCAGGGGTCAGGGGTCAGGGGTCAGGGGGTCAAAGGTCAGGGGTCATTGTCATGGGTCAGGGGTCATTAATAGGGGTCAGGGGTCAGGGGTCAAGGGTCAGGGTCGTGGTTAGGGGTCAGGAGTCAGGGAATGGGGTCATGGTTAGGGGTCAGAGGTCAGGCTCAGGGTCAGGGGTCATGGTTAGGGGTCAGGGGTCAGGGGGTCAGGGGTCAGGGGGTATGGGGTCAGGGTCATGGTTAGGGGTCAGGGGTCAGGGGTCAAGGGTCAGGGGTCAGGGGATCAGGGGTCAGGAGGTCAGGAGTCAGGGGGTCAGGTTCATGGTTAGGGGTCAGGGTCAGGGGTCATGGTTAGGGGTCAGGGGTCAGGGTCAGGGGTCAGGGGTCAGGGGTCAGGGAATGGTTAGGGGTCAGGGGTCAGGGAATTGGGTCATGGTTAGTGGTCAGGGGTCAGGGTCAGGGGTCAGGGGTCAGGGGTCAGGGGTCATGGTTAGGGGTCAGGGGTCGGGGTCATGGTTTGGGGTCAGGGTCAGGGATCAGGGGTCAGCTGTCTGGGGTGAGTGGTCGGCGGTCAGAGTCAGGGGTCAGGGGTCAGGGGTCAGGGGTCAGGGGTCAGGGGGTCAAAGGTCAGGGGGTCATTGTCATGGGTCAGGCGTCATTAATAGGGGTCAGGGGTCAGGGGTCAAGGGTCAGGGTCGTGGTTAGGGGTCAGGGGTCAGGGAATGGGGTCATGGTTAGGGGTCAGCGGTCAGGCTCAGGGTCAGGGGTCATGGTTAGGGGTCAGGGGTCAGGGGGTCAGGGGTCAGGGGGTATGGGGTCAGGGTCATGGTTAGGGGTCAGGGGTCAGGGTCTGGGGTCATGGTTAGGGGTCAGGGGTCAGGGGTCATGGTTAGGGGTCAGGGGTCTGGGGTCAAGGGTCAGGGGTCAGGGGATCAGGGGTCAGGGGTCAGGGGTCAAAGGTCAGGGGTCATTGTCATGGGTCAGGGGTCATTAATAGGGGTCAGGCGTCAATGGTCAAGGGTCAGGGTCGTGGTTATGGGTCAGGGGTCAGGGAATTGGGTCATGGTTAGTGGTCAGGGGTCAGGGTCAGGGGTCAGGGGTCAGGGTCAGGGGTCATGGTTAGGGGTCAGGGGTCAGGGTCAGGGGTCAGGGGTCAGGGGTCAGGGAATGGTTAGGGGTCAGGGGTCAGGGAATTGGGTCATGGTTAGTGGTCAGGGGTCAGGGTCAGGGGTCAGGGGTCAAGGTTAGGGGTCAGGGGTCAGGGTCATGGTTTGGGGTCAGGGTCAGGGATCAGGGGTCAGCTGTCTGGGGTGAGTGGTCGGGGGTCAGAGTCAGGGATCAGGGGTCAGTGGTCAGGGGTCAGGGGTCAGGGGTCAGGGGTCAGGGGGTCAAAGGTCAGGGGTCATTGTCATGGGTCAGGGGTCATTAATAGGGGTCAGGGGTCAGGGGTCAAGGGTCAGGGGTCAAAGGTCAGGGGTCAGGGTTAGGGATCAGGGGTCAGGGTTAGGGGTCAGGGGTCAGAGTCAGGGGTCGGTGGTCAGGGGTCAGGAGTCACGGGTCATGGTTAGGGGTCAGGGGTCAGAGTCACTGTCAGGGGTCATGGTCAGGGGTCATGGTTAGGGGTCAGGGGTCAGGGGTCAGGGGTCAAGGGTCAGGTGTCAGGGGTCAGGGGTGATGGTTAGGGGTCAGGGGTCAGGGGTCAGGCATCAGGCATCAGGGGTTAGGGGTTAGGGTTAGGGATCAGGAGTCAGGGGTCAGGGGTCAGAGTCAGGGATCAGGGGTCAGGGGTCAGAGTCAGGGATCAGGAGTCAGGGGTCAGGGGTCAGGGGTCAGGGGTCAGGGGTCAAAGGTCAGGGGTCATTGTCATGGGTCAGGGGTCATTAATAGGGGTCAGGCGTCAAGGGTCAAGGGTCAGGGTCGTGGTTAGGGGTCAGGGGTCGGGGTCAGGGAATGGGGTCATGGTTAGGGGTCAGCGGTCAGGCTCAGGCTCAGGGGTCATGGTTAGGGGTCAGGGGTCAGGGGGTCAGGGGTCAGGGGGTATGGGGTCAGGGTCATGGTTAGGGGTCAGGGGTCAGGGGTCAAGGGTCAGGGGTCAGGGGATCAGGGGTCAGGAGGTCAGGAGTCAGGGGGTCAGGTTCATGGTTAGGGGTCAGGGTCAGGGGTCATGGTTAGGGGTCAGGGGTCAGGGTCAGGGGTCAGGGGTCAGGGGTCAGGGAATGGTTAGGGGTCAGGGGTCAGGGAATTGGGTCATGGTTAGTGGTCAGGGGTCAGGGTCAGGGGTCAGGGGTCAGGGGTCAGGGGTCATGGTTAGGGGTCAGGGGTCGGGGTCATGGTTTGGGGTCAGGGTCAGGGATCAGGGGTCAGCTGTCTGGGGTGAGTGGTCGGCGGTCAGAGTCAGGGGTCAGGGGTCAGGGGTCAGGGGTCAGGGGGTCAAAGGTCAGGGGGTCATTGTCATGGGTCAGGGGTCATTAATAGGGGTCAGGGGTCAGGGGTCAAGGGTCAGGGTCATGGTTAGGGGTCAGCGGTCAGGCTCAGGGTCAGGGGTCATGGTTAGGGGTCAGGGGTCAGGGGGTCAGGGGTCAGGGGGTATGGGGTCAGGGTCATGGTTAGGGGTCAGGGGTCAGGGTCTGGGGTCATGGTTAGGGGTCAGGGGTCAGGGGTCATGGTTAGGGGTCAGGGGTCTGGGGTCAAGGGTCAGGGGTCAGGGGATCAGGGGTCAGGGGTCAGGGGTCAGGGTCAGGGGTCATGGTTAGGGGTCAGGGGTCAGGGTCAGGGGTCAGGGGTCAGGGGTCAGGGAATGGTTAGGGGTCAGGGGTCAGGGAATTGGGTCATGGTTAGTGGTCAGGGGTCAGGGTCAGGGGTCAGGGGTCATGGTTAGGGGTCAGGGGTCAGGGTCATGGTTTGGGGTCAGGGTCAGGGATCAGGGGTCAGCTGTCTGGGGTGAGTGGTCGGGGGTCAGAGTCAGGGATCAGGGGTCAGGGGTCAGGGGTCAGGGGTCAGGGGTCAGGGGGTCAAAGGTCAGGGGTCATTGTCATGGGTCAGGGGTCATTAATAGGGGTCAGGGGTCAGGGGTCAAGGGTCAGGGTCGTGGTTAGGGGTCAGGGGTCAGGGAATGGGGTCATGGTTAGGGGTCAGAGGTCAGGCTCAGGGTCAGGGGTCATGGTTAGGGGTCAGGGGTCAGGGGGTCAGGGGTCAGGGGGTCAGGGGTCAGGGGTCAGGGTTAGGGATCAGGGGTCAGGGTCAGGGGTCAGGGGTCAAAGTTCAGGGGTCATGGTCATGGGTCATGGTCAGGGGTCATTAGTAGGGGTCAGGGGTCAGTGGTCAAGGGTCAGCGTCATGGTCAGGGGTCGGGGTCAGGGTCAGGGGTCAGGGTCAGGTGTCATGGTTAGGGGTCAGGGGTCAGGGGTCAGGGGGTCAGGGTCATGGTTAGGGGTCAGGGGTCAGGGTCTGGGGTCATGGTTAGGGGTCAGGGGTCATGGTCAGGGTCAGGGGTCATGGTTAGGGGTCAGGGGTCAGGGTCATGGTTAGGGGTCAGGGATCAGGGTCAGGGTCAGGGGTCTGGGGTGAGTGGTCAGAGGTCAGGGGTTAGGGGTCAGAGTCAGGGGTCAGGGGTCAGTGGTCAGGGGTCAGGGTTAGGGATTAGGGGGCAGGGTCAGGGGTCAAAGGTCAGGGGTCAAAGGTCAGGGGTCCGGGGTCATTGTTAGGGGTCAGGGGTCATGGTTAGGGGTCAGGGGTCAGGGGTCAGGAGGTCAGGGGGTCAGGGGTCATGGCTAGGGGTCAGGGGTCAAGGGTCAGGGGTCAGGGATAGAGTCAGGGGTCTGGGGTCAGGGGTCAGGGATCAGGGGGTCAGGGGTCAGGGTTAGGGATCAGGGGTCAGGGTTAGGGGTCAGGGGTCAGAGTCAGGGGTCGGTGGTCAGGGGTCAGGAGTCACGGGTCATGGTTAGGGGTCAGGGGTCAGAGTCACTGTCAGGGGTCATGGTCAGGGGTCATGGTTAGGGGTCAGGGGTCAGGGGTCAGGGGTCAGGGTCAGGTGTCAGGGGTCTGGGGTGATGGTTATGGGTCAGGGGTCAGGGGTCAGGCATCAGGCATCAGGGGTTAGGGGTTAGGGTTAGGGATCAGGAGTCAGGGGTCAGGGGTCAGAGTCAGGGATCAGGGGTCAGGGGTCAGAGTCAGGGATCAAAGTTCAGGGGTCATGGTCATGGGTCATGGTCAGGGGTCATTAGTAGGGGTCAGGGGTCAGTGGTCAAGGGTCAGCGTCATGGTCAGGGGTCGGGGTCAGGGTCAGGGGTAAGGGTCAGGTGTCATGGTTAGGGGTCAGGGGTCAGGGGTCAGGGGGTCAGGGTCATGGTTAGGAGTCAGGGGTCAGGGTCTGGGGTCATGGTTAGGGGTCAGGGGTCAGGGTCTGGGTCAGGGGTCATGGTTAGGGGTCAGGGGTCAGGGTCATGGTTAGGGGTCAAGGATCAGGGATCAGGGTCAGGGTCAGGGGTCTGGGGTGAGTGGTCAGAGGTCAGGGGTTAGGGGTCAGGGGTCAGAGTCAGGGGTCAGGGGTCAGTGGTCAGGGGTCAGGGTTAGGGATTAGGGGGCAGGGTCAGGGGTCAAAGGTCAGGGGTCAGGGGTCATTGTTAGGGGTCAGGGGTCATGGTTAGGGGTCAGGGGTCAGGAGGTCAGGGGGTCAGGGGTCATGGCTAGGGGTCAGGGGTCAAGGGTCAGGGGTCAGGGATAGAGTCAGGGGTCTGGGGTCAGGGGTCAGGGATCAGGGGGTCAGGGGTCAGGGTTAGGGATCAGGGGTCAGGAGTCAGGGGTCAGGGGTCAGAGTCAGGGGTCGGTGGTCAGGGGTCAGGAGTCAGGGGTAATGGTTAGCGGTCAGGGGTCAGAGTCACTGTCAGGGGTCATGGTCAGGGGTCATGGTTAGGGGTCAGGGGTCAGGGGTCAGGGGTCAAGGGTCAGGTGTCAGGGGTCAGGGGTGATGGTTAGGGGTCAGGGGTCAGGGGTCAGGCATCAGGCATCAGGGGTTAGGGGTTAGGGTTAGGGATCAGGAGTCAGGGGTCAGGGGTCAGAGTCAGGGATCAGGGGTCAGGGGTCAGAGTCAGGGATCAGGAGTCAGGGGTCAGGGGTCAGGGGTCAGGGGTCAAAGGTCAGGGGTCATTGTCATGGGTCAGCGGTCATTAATAGGGGTCAGGCGTCAAGGGTCAAGGGTCAGGGTCGTGGTTAGGGGTCAGGGGTCGGGGTCAGGGAATGGGGTCATGGTTAGGGGACAGTGGTCAGGCTCAGGCTCAGGGGTCATGGTTAGGGGTCAGGGGGTCAGGGGTCAGGGGGTATGGGGTCAGGGTCATGGTTAGGGGTCAGGAGTCAGGGGTCAAGGGTCAGGGGTCAGGGGATCAGGGGTCAGGAGGTCAGGAGTCAGGGGGTCAGGTTCATGGTTAGGGGTCAGGGTCAGGGGTCATGGTTAGGGGTCAGGGGTCAGCGTCAGGGGTCAGGGGTCAGGGGTCAGGGGTCAGGGAATGGTTAGGGGTCAGGGGTCAGGGAATTGGGTCATGGTTAGTGGTCAGGGGTCAGGGTCAGGGGTCAGGGGTCAGGGGTCAGGGGTCATGGTTAGGGGTCAGGGGTCGGGGTCATGGTTTGGGGTCAGGGTCAGGGATCAGGGGTCAGCTGTCTGGGGTGAGTGGTGGGCGGTCAGAGTCAGGGGTCAGGGGTCAGGGGTCAGGGGTCAGGGGGTCAAAGGTCAGGGGTCATTGTCATGGGTCAGGGGTCATTAATAGGGGTCAGGGGTCAGGGGTCAAGGGTCAGGGTCGTGGTTAGGGGTCAGGGGTCAGGGAATGGGGTCATGGTTAGGGGTCAGCGGTCAGGCTCAGGGTCAGGGGTCATGGGGTTAGGGGTCAGGGGTCAGGGGGTCAAAGGTCAGGGGGTCAGGGGTCAGGGGTCAGGCTTAGGGATCAGGGGTCAGGGGTCAGGGTCAGGGGTCAGGGGTCAAAGGTCAGGGGTCATGGTCATGGGTCATGGTCAGGGGTCATTAGTAGGGGTCAGGGGTCAGTGGTCAAGGGTCAGCGTCATGGTCAGGGGTCGGGGTCAGGGTCAGGGGTCAGGGTCAGGTGTCATGGTTAGGGGTCAGGGGTCAGGGGGTCAGGGTCATGGTTAGGGGTCAGGGGTCAGGGTCAGGGGTCATGGTTAGGGGTCAGGGGTCAGGGGTCAGGGGATCAGGGGTCATGGTTAGGGGTCAGGGGTCAGGGGTCAGGGTCATGGTTAGGGGTCAGGGATCAGGGTCAGGGTCAGGGGTCTGGGGTGAGTGGTCAGAGGTCAGGGGTTAGGGGTCAGGGGTCAGAGTCAGGGGTCAGGGGTCAGTGGTCAGTGGTCAGGGGTCAGGGTTAGGGATTAGGGGGGAGGGTCAGGGGTCAAAGGTCAGCGGTCAAAGGTCAGGGGTCGGGGTCAGGGGTCATTGTTAGGGGTCAGGGGTCATGGTTAGGGGTCAGGGGTCAGGGGTCAGGAGGTCAGGGGGTCAGGGGTCATGGCTAGGGGTCAGGGGTCAAGGGTCAGGGGTCAGGGATAGAGTCAGGGGTCTGGGGTCAGGGATCAGGGATCAGGGGGTCAGGGGTCAGGGTTAGGGATCAGCGGTCAGGGGTCGGGGGTCAGGGTCAGGGTTAGGGGTCAAAGGTCAGGGGTCATGGCTAGGGGTCAGGGGTCAGGGGTCAAGGGTCAGGGGTCAAGGGTCATGGTCTGGGGTGAGTGGTCAGGGGTCAGGGTCATGGTTAGGCGTCAGGGAATGGGGTCATGGTTAGGGGTCAGGGGTCAGGGGTCAGGAGTCAGGGGTCATGGTTAGCGGTCAGGGATCAGAGTCACTGTCAGGGGTCATGGTCAGGGGTCATGGTTAGGGGTCAGGGGTCAGGGGTCAGGGGTCAGGGTCAGGTGTCAGGGGTCTGGGGTGATGGTTAGGGGTCAGGGGTCAGGGGTCAGGCATCAGGCATCAGGGGTTAGGGGTTAGGGTTAGGGATCAGGAGTCAGGGGTCAGGGGTCAGAGTCAGGGATCAGGGGTCAGGGGTCAGAGTCAGGGATCAAAGTTCAGGGGTCATGGTCATGGGTCATGGTCAGGGGTCATTAGTAGGGGTCAGGGGTCAGTGGTCAAGGGTCAGCGTCATGGTCAGGGGTCGGGGTCAGGGTCAGGGGTAAGGGTCAGGTGTCATGGTTAGGGGTCAGGGGTCAGGGGTCAGGGGGTCAGGGTCATGGTTAGGAGTCAGGGGTCAGGGTCTGGGGTCATGGTTAGGGGTCAGGGGTCAGGGTCTGGGTCAGGGGTCATGGTTAGGGGTCAGGGGTCAGGGTCATGGTTAGGGGTCAAGGATCAGGGATCAGGGTCAGGGTCAGGGGTCTGGGGTGAGTGGTCAGAGGTCAGGGGTTAGGGGTCAGGGGTCAGAGTCAGGGGTCAGGGGTCAGTGGTCAGGGGTCAGGGTTAGGGATTAGGGGGCAGGGTCAGGGGTCAAAGGTCAGGGGTCAGGGGTCATTGTTAGGGGTCAGGGGTCATGGTTAGGGGTCAGGGGTCAGGGGTCAGGAGGTCAGGGGGTCAGGGGTCATGGCTAGGGGTCAGGGGTCAAGGGTCAGGGGTCAGGGATAGAGTCAGGGGTCTGGGGTCAGGGGTCAGGGATCAGGGGGTCAGGGGTCAGGGTTAGGGATCAGGGGTCAGGAGTCAGGGGTCAGGGGTCAGAGTCAGGGGTCGGTGGTCAGGGGTCAGGAGTCAGGGGTAATGGTTAGCGGTCAGGGGTCAGAGTCACTGTCAGGGGTCATGGTCAGGGGTCATGGTTAGGGGTCAGGGGTCAGGGGTCAGGGGTCAAGGGTCAGGTGTCAGGGGTCAGGGGTGATGGTTAGGGGTCAGGGGTCAGGGGTCAGGCATCAGGCATCAGGGGTTAGGGGTTAGGGTTAGGGATCAGGAGTCAGGGGTCAGGGGTCAGAGTCAGGGATCAGGGGTCAGGGGTCAGAGTCAGGGATCAGGAGTCAGGGGTCAGGGGTCAGGGGTCAGGGGTCAAAGGTCAGGGGTCATTGTCATGGGTCAGGGGTCATTAATAGGGGTCAGGCGTCAAGGGTCAAGGGTCAGGGTCGTGGTTAGGGGTCAGGGGTCGGGGTCAGGGAATGGGGTCATGGTTAGGGGACAGGGGTCAGGCTCAGGCTCAGGGGTCATGGTTAGGGGTCAGGGGTCAGGGGGTCAGGGGTCAGGGGGTATGGGGTCAGGGTCATGGTTAGGGGTCAGGAGTCAGGGGTCAAGGGTCAGGGGTCAGGGGATCAGGGGTCAGGAGGTCAGGAGTCAGGGGGTCAGGTTCATGGTTAGGGGTCAGGGTCAGGGGTCATGGTTAGGGGTCAGGGGTCAGGGTCAGGGGTCAGGGGTCAGGGGTCAGGGGTCAGGGAATGGTTAGGGGTCAGGGGTCAGGGAATTGGGTCATGGTTAGTGGTCAGGGGTCAGGGTCAGGGGTCAGGGGTCAGGGGTCAGGGGTCAGGGGTCATGGTTAGGGGTCAGGGGTCGGGGTCATGGTGTGGGGTCAGGGTCAGGGATCAGGGGTCAGCTGTCTGGGGTGAGTGGTCGGCGGTCAGAGTCAGGGGTCAGGGGTCAGGGGTCAGGGGTCAGGGTCAGGTGTCAGGGGTCTGGGGTGATGGTTATGGGTCAGGGGTCAGGGGTCAGGCATCAGGCATCAGGGGTTAGGGGTTAGGGTTAGGGATCAGGAGTCAGGGGTCAGGGGTCAGAGTCAGGGATCAGGGGTCAGGGGTCAGAGTCAGGGATCAAAGTTCAGGGGTCATGGTCATGGGTCATGGTCAGGGGTCATTAGTAGGGGTCAGGGGTCAGTGGTCAAGGGTCAGCGTCATGGTCAGGGGTCGGGGTCAGGGTCAGGGGTAAGGGTCAGGTGTCATGGTTAGGGGTCAGGGGTCAGGGGTCAGGGGGTCAGGGTCATGGTTAGGAGTCAGGGGTCAGGGTCTGGGGTCATGGTTAGGGGTCAGGGGTCAGGGTCTGGGTCAGGGGTCATGGTTAGGGGTCAGGGGTCAGGGTCATGGTTAGGGGTCAAGGATCAGGGATCAGGGTCAGGGTCAGGGGTCTGGGGTGAGTGGTCAGAGGTCAGGGGTTAGGGGTCAGGGGTCAGAGTCAGGGGTCAGGGGTCAGTGGTCAGGGGTCAGGGTTAGGGATTAGGGGGCAGGGTCAGGGGTCAAAGGTCAGGGGTCAGGGGTCATTGTTAGGGGTCAGGGGTCATGGTTAGGGGTCAGGGGTCAGGGGTCAGGAGGTCAGGGGGTCAGGGGTCATGGCTAGGGGTCAGGGGTCAAGGGTCAGGGGTCAGGGATAGAGTCAGGGGTCAGGGATCAGGGGGTCAGGGGTCAGGGTTAGGGATCAGGGGTCAGGAGTCAGGGGTCAGGGGTCAGAGTCAGGGGTCGGTGGTCAGGGGTCAGGAGTCAGGGGTAATGGTTAGCGGTCAGGGGTCAGAGTCACTGTCAGGGTTCATGGTCAGGGGTCATGGTTAGGGGTCAGGGGTCAGGGGTCAGGGGTCAAGGGTCAGGTGTCAGGGGTCAGGGGTGATGGTTAGGGGTCAGGGGTCAGGGGTCAGGCATCAGGCATCAGGGGTTAGGGGTTAGGGTTAGGGATCAGGAGTCAGGGGTCAGGGGTCAGAGTCAGGGATCAGGGGTCAGGGGTCAGAGTCAGGGATCAGGAGTCAGGGGTCAGGGGTCAGGGGTCAGGGGTCAAAGGTCAGGGGTCATTGTCATGGGTCAGCGGTCATTAATAGGGGTCAGGCGTCAAGGGTCAAGGGTCAGGGTCGTGGTTAGGGGTCAGGGGTCGGGGTCAGGGAATGGGGTCATGGTTAGGGGACAGTGGTCAGGCTCAGGCTCAGGGGTCATGGTTAGGGGTCAGGGGGTCAGGGGTCAGGGGTATGGGGTCAGGGTCATGGTTAGGGGTCAGGAGTCAGGGGTCAAGGGTCAGGGGTCAGGGGATCAGGGGTCAGGAGGTCAGGAGTCAGGGGGTCAGGTTCATGGTTAGGGGTCAGGGTCAGGGGTCATGGTTAGGGGTCAGGGGTCAGCGTCAGGGGTCAGGGGTCAGGGGTCAGGGGTCAGGGAATGGTTAGGGGTCAGGGGTCAGGGAATTGGGTCATGGTTAGTGGTCAGGGGTCAGGGTCAGGGGTCAGGGGTCAGGGTCAGGGGTCAGGGGTCATGGTTAGGGGTCAGGGGTCAGGGTCAGGGGTCAGGGGTCAGGGTCAGGGATCAGGGGTCAGCTGTCTGGGGTGAGTGGTCGGGGGTCAGAGTCAGGGATCAGGGGTCAGGGGTCAGGGGTCAGGGGTCAGGGGTCAGGGGGTCAAAGGTCAGGGGTCATTGTCATGGGTCAGGGGTCATTAATAGGGGTCAGGGGTCAGGGGTCAAGGGTCAGGGTCGTGGTTAGGGGTCAGGGGTCAGGGAATGGGGTCATGGTTAGGGGTCAGAGGTCAGGCTCAGGGTCAGGGGTCATGGTTAGGGGTCAGGGGTCAGGGGGTCAGGGGTCAGGGGGTCAGGGGTCAGGGGTCAGGGTTAGGGATCAGGGGTCAGGGGTCAGGGGTCAGGGGTCAAAGTTCAGGGGTCATGGTCATGGGTCATGGTCAGGGGTCATTAGTAGGGGTCAGGGGTCAGTGGTCAAGGGTCAGCGTCATGGTCAGGGGTCGGGGTCAGGGTCAGGGGTCAGGGTCAGGTGTCATGGTTAGGGGTCAGGGGTCAGGGGTCAGGGGGTCAGGGTCATGGTTAGGGGTCAGGGGTCAGGGTCTGGGGTCATGGTTAGGGGTCAGGGGTCATGGTCAGGGTCAGGGGTCATGGTTAGGGGTCAGGGGTCAGGGTCATGGTTAGGGGTCAGGGATCAGGGTCAGGGTCAGGGGTCTGGGGTGAGTGGTCAGAGGTCAGGGGTTAGGGGTCAGAGTCAGGGGTCAGGGGTCAGTGGTCAGGGGTCAGGGTTAGGGATTAGGGGGCAGGGTCAGGGGTCAAAGGTCAGGGGTCAAAGGTCAGGGGTCCGGGGTCATTGTTAGGGGTCAGGGGTCATGGTTAGGGGTCAGGGGTCAGGGGTCAGGAGGTCAGGGGGTCAGGGGTCATGGCTAGGGGTCAGGGGTCAAGGGTCAGGGGTCAGGGATAGAGTCAGGGGTCTGGGGTCAGGGGTCAGGGATCAGGGGGTCAGGGGTCAGGGTTAGGGATCAGGGGTCAGGGTTAGGGGTCAGGGGTCAGAGTCAGGGGTCGGTGGTCAGGGGTCAGGAGTCACGGGTCATGGTTAGGGGTCAGGGGTCAGAGTCACTGTCAGGGGTCATGGTCAGGGGTCATGGTTAGGGGTCAGGGGTCAGGGGTCAGGGGTCAGGGTCAGGTGTCAGGGGTCTGGGGTGATGGTTATGGGTCAGGGGTCAGGGGTCAGGCATCAGGCATCAGGGGTTAGGGGTTAGGGTTAGGGATCAGGAGTCAGGGGTCAGGGGTCAGAGTCAGGGATCAGGGGTCAGGGGTCAGAGTCAGGGATCAAAGTTCAGGGGTCATGGTCATGGGTCATGGTCAGGGGTCATTAGTAGGGGTCAGGGGTCAGTGGTCAAGGGTCAGCGTCATGGTCAGGGGTCGGGGTCAGGGTCAGGGGTAAGGGTCAGGTGTCATGGTTAGGGGTCAGGGGTCAGGGGTCAGGGGGTCAGGGTCATGGTTAGGAGTCAGGGGTCAGGGTCTGGGGTCATGGTTAGGGGTCAGGGGTCAGGGTCTGGGTCAGGGGTCATGGTTAAGGGTCAGGGGTCAGGGTCATGGTTAGGGGTCAAGGATCAGGGATCAGGGTCAGGGTCAGGGGTCTGGGGTGAGTGGTCAGAGGTCAGGGGTTAGGGGTCAGGGGTCAGAGTCAGGGGTCAGGGGTCAGTGGTCAGGGGTCAGGGTTAGGGATTAGGGGGCAGGGTCAGGGGTCAAAGGTCAGGGGTCAGGGGTCATTGTTAGGGGTCAGGGGTCATGGTTAGGGGTCAGGGGTCAGGAGGTCAGGGGGTCAGGGGTCATGGCTAGGGGTCAGGGGTCAAGGGTCAGGGGTCAGGGATAGAGTCAGGGGTCTGGGGTCAGGGGTCAGGGATCAGGGGGTCAGGGGTCAGGGTTAGGGATCAGGGGTCAGGAGTCAGGGGTCAGGGGTCAGAGTCAGGGGTCGGTGGTCAGGGGTCAGGAGTCAGGGGTAATGGTTAGCGGTCAGGGATCAGAGTCACTGTCAGGGGTCATGGTCAGGGGTCATGGTTAGGGGTCAGGGGTCAGGGGTCAAGGGTCAGGTGTCAGGGGTCAGGGGTGATGGTTAGGGGTCAGGGGTCAGGGGTCAGGCATCAGGCATCAGGGGTTAGGGGTTAGGGTTAGGGATCAGGAGTCAGGGGTCAGGGGTCAGAGTCAGGGATCAGGGGTCAGGGGTCAGAGTCAGGGATCAGGAGTCAGGGGTCAGGGGTCAGGGGTCAGGGGTCAAAGGTCAGGGGTCATTGTCATGGGTCAGCGGTCATTAATAGGGGTCAGGCGTCAAGGGTCAAGGGTCAGGGTCGTGGTTAGGGGTCAGGGGTCGGGGTCAGGGAATGGGGTCATGGTTAGGGGACAGTGGTCAGGCTCAGGCTCAGGGGTCATGGTTAGGGGTCAGGGGGTCAGGGGTCAGGGGGTATGGGGTCAGGGTCATGGTTAGGGGTCAGGAGTCAGGGGTCAAGGGTCAGGGGTCAGGGGATCAGGGGTCAGGAGGTCAGGAGTCAGGGGGTCAGGTTCATGGTTAGGGGTCAGGGTCAGGGGTCATGGTTAGGGGTCAGGGGTCAGCGTCAGGGGTCAGGGGTCAGGGGTCAGGGGTCAGGGAATGGTTAGGGGTCAGGGGTCAGGGAATTGGGTCATGGTTAGTGGTCAGGGGTCAGGGTCAGGGGTCAGGGGTCAGGGGTCAGGGGTCATGGTTAGGGGTCAGGGGTCGGGGTCATGGTTTGGGGTCAGGGTCAGGGATCAGGGGTCAGCTGTCTGGGGTGAGTGGTCGGCGGTCAGAGTCAGGGGTCAGGGGTCAGGGGTCAGGGGTCAGGGGTCAGGGGGTCAAAGGTCAGGGGTCATTGTCATGGGTCAGGGGTCATTAATAGGGGTCAGGGGTCAGGGGTCAAGGGTCAGGGTCGTGGTTAGGGGTCAGGGAATGGGGTCATGGTTAGGGGTCAGCGGTCAGGCTCAGGGTCAGGGGTCATGGGGTTAGGGGTCAGGGGTCAGGGGGTCAAAGGTCAGGGGGTCAGGGGTCAGGGCTCAGGCTTAGGGATCAGGGGTCAGGGTCAGGGGTCAGGGGTCAAAGGTCAGGGGTCATGGTCATGGGTCATGGTCAGGGGTGATTAGTAGGGGTCAGGGGTCAGTGGTCAAGGGTCAGCGTCATGGTCAGGGGTCGGGGTCAGGGTCAGGGGTCAGGGTCAGGTGTCATGGTTAGGGGTCAGGGGTCAGGGGTCAGGGGTCAGGGATAGAGTCAGGGGTCTGGGGTCAGGGGATCAGGGGTCATGGTTAGGGGTCAGGGGTCAGGGGTCAGGGTCATGGTTAGGGGTCAGGGATCAGGGTTCAGGGGTCAGCTGTCTGGGGTGAGTGGTGGGCGGTCAGAGTCAGGGGTCAGGGGTCAGGGGTCAGGGGTCAGGGGGTCAAAGGTCAGGGGTCATTGTCATGGGTCAGGGGTCATTAATAGGGGTCAGGGGTCAGGGGTCAAGGGTCAGGGTCGTGGTTAGGGGTCAGGGGTCAGGGAATGGGGTCATGGTTAGGGGTCAGCGGTCAGGCTCAGGGTCAGGGGTCATGGGGTTAGGGGTCAGGGGTCAGGGGGTCAAAGGTCAGGGGGTCAGGGGTCAGGGGTCAGGCTTAGGGATCAGGGGTCAGGGGTCAGGGCCAGGGGTCAGGGGTCAAAGGTCAGGGGTCATGGTCATGGGTCATGGTCAGGGGTCATTAGTAGGGGTCAGGGGTCAGTGGTCAAGGGTCAGCGTCATGGTCAGGGGTCGGGGTCAGGGTCAGGGGTCAGGGTCAGGTGTCATGGTTAGGGGTCAGGGGTCAGGGGTCAGGGGGTCAGGGTCATGGTTAGGGGTCAGGGGTCAGGGTCTGGGGTCATGGTTAGGGGTCAGGGGTCAGGGGTCAGGGGATCAGGGGTCATGGTTAGGGGTCAGGGGTCAGGGGTCAGGGTCATGGTTAGGGGTCAGGGATCAGGGTCAGGGTCAGGGGTCTGGGGTGAGTGGTCAGAGGTCAGGGGTTAGGGGTCAGGGGTCAGAGTCAGGGGTCAGGGGTCAGTGGTCAGTGGTCAGGGGTCAGGGTTAGGGATTAGGGGGGAGGGTCAGGGGTCAAAGGTCAGCGGTCAAAGGTCAGGGGTCGGGGTCAGGGGTCATTGTTAGGGGTCAGGGGTCATGGTTAGGGGTCAGGGGTCAAGGGTCAGGGGTCAGGGATAGAGTCAGGGGTCTGGGGTCAGGGATCAGGGATCAGGGGGTCAGGGGTCAGGGTTAGGGATCAGCGGTCAGGGGTCGGGGGTCAGGGTCAGGGTTAGGGGTCAAAGGTCAGGGGTCATGGTTAGGGGTCAGGGTTCAGGGGTCAAGGGTCAGGGGTCAAGGGTCATGGTCTGGGGTGAGTGGTCAGGGGTCAGGGTCATGGTTAGGCGTCAGGGAATGGGGTCATGGTTAGGGGTCAGGGGTCAGGGGTCAGGAGTCAGGGGTCATGGTTAGCGGTCAGGGATCAGAGTCACTGTCAGGGGTCATGGTCAGGGGTCATGGTTAGGGGTCAGGGGTCAGGGGTCAGGGGTCAGGGTCAGGTGTCAGGGGTCTGGGGTGATGGTTAGGGGTCAGGGGTCAGGGGTCAGGCATCAGGCATCAGGGGTTAGGGGTTAGGGTTAGGGATCAGGAGTCAGGGGTCAGGGGTCAGAGTCAGGGATCAGGGGTCAGGGGTCAGAGTCAGGGATCAAAGTTCAGGGGTCATGGTCATGGGTCATGGTCAGGGGTCATTAGTAGGGGTCAGGGGTCAGTGGTCAAGGGTCAGCGTCATGGTCAGGGGTCGGGGTCAGGGTCAGGGGTAAGGGTCAGGTGTCATGGTTAGGGGTCAGGGGTCAGGGGTCAGGGGGTCAGGGTCATGGTTAGGAGTCAGGGGTCAGGGTCTGGGGTCATGGTTAGGGGTCAGGGGTCAGGGTCTGGGTCAGGGGTCATGGTTAGGGGTCAGGGGTCAGGGTCATGGTTAGGGGTCAAGGATCAGGGATCAGGGTCAGGGTCAGGGGTCTGGGGTGAGTGGTCAGAGGTCAGGGGTTAGGGGTCAGGGGTCAGAGTCAGGGGTCAGGGGTCAGTGGTCAGGGGTCAGGGTTAGGGATTAGGGGGCAGGGTCAGGGGTCAAAGGTCAGGGGTCAGGGGTCATTGTTAGGGGTCAGGGGTCATGGTTAGGGGTCAGGGGTCAGGGGTCAGGAGGTCAGGGGGTCAGGGGTCATGGCTAGGGGTCAGGGGTCAAGGGTCAGGGGTCAGGGATAGAGTCAGGGGTCTGGGGTCAGGGGTCAGGGATCAGGGGGTCAGGGGTCAGGGTTAGGGATCAGGGGTCAGGAGTCAGGGGTCAGGGGTCAGAGTCAGGGGTCGGTGGTCAGGGGTCAGGAGTCAGGGGTAATGGTTAGCGGTCAGGGGTCAGAGTCACTGTCAGGGGTCATGGTCAGGGGTCATGGTTAGGGGTCAGGGGTCAGGGGTCAGGGGTCAAGGGTCAGGTGTCAGGGGTCAGGGGTGATGGTTAGGGGTCAGGGGTCAGGGGTCAGGCATCAGGCATCAGGGGTTAGGGGTTAGGGTTAGGGATCAGGAGTCAGGGGTCAGGGGTCAGAGTCAGGGATCAGGGGTCAGGGGTCAGAGTCAGGGATCAGGAGTCAGGGGTCAGGGGTCAGGGGTCAGGGGTCAAAGGTCAGGGGTCATTGTCATGGGTCAGGGGTCATTAATAGGGGTCAGGCGTCAAGGGTCAAGGGTCAGGGTCGTGGTTAGGGGTCAGGGGTCGGGGTCAGGGAATGGGGTCATGGTTAGGGGACAGGGGTCAGGCTCAGGCTCAGGGGTCATGGTTAGGGGTCAGGGTCATGGTTAGGGGTCAGGGGTCAGGGGGTATGGGGTCAGGGTCATGGTTAGGGGTCAGGAGTCAGGGGTCAAGGGTCAGGGGTCAGGGGATCAGGGGTCAGGAGGTCAGGAGTCAGGGGGTCAGGGTCAGGGGTCTGGGGTGAGTGGTCAGAGGTCAGGGGTTAGGGGTCAGGGGTCAGAGTCAGGGGTCAGGGGTCAGTGGTCAGTGGTCAGGGGTCAGGGTTAGGGATTAGGGGGGAGGGTCAGGGGTCAAAGGTCAGCGGTCAAAGGTCAGGGGTCAGGGTCAGGGGTCATTGTTAGGGGTCAGGGGTCATGGTTAGGGGTCAGGGGTCAAGGGTCAGGGGTCAGGGATAGAGTCAGGGGTCTGGGGTCAGGGATCAGGGATCAGGGGGTCAGGGGTCAGGGTTAGGGATCAGCGGTCAGGGGTCGGGGGTCAGGGTCAGGGTTAGGGGTCAAAGGTCAGGGGTCATGGTTAGGGGTCAGGGGTCAGGGGTCAAGGGTCAGGGGTCAAGGGTCATGGTCTGGGGTGAGTGGTCAGGGGTCAGGGTCATGGTTAGGCGTCAGGGAATGGGGTCATGGTTAGGGGTCAGGGGTCAGGGGTCAGGAGTCAGGGGTCATGGTTAGCGGTCAGGGATCAGAGTCACTGTCAGGGGTCATGGTCAGGGGTCATGGTTAGGGGTCAGGGGTCAGGGGTCAGGGGTCAGGGTCAGGTGTCAGGGGTCTGGGGTGATGGTTAGGGGTCAGGGGTCAGGGGTCAGGCATCAGGCATCAGGGGTTAGGGGTTAGGGTTAGGGATCAGGAGTCAGGGGTCAGGGGTCAGAGTCAGGGATCAGGGGTCAGGGGTCAGAGTCAGGGATCAAAGTTCAGGGGTCATGGTCATGGGTCATGGTCAGGGGTCATTAGTAGGGGTCAGGGGTCAGTGGTCAAGGGTCAGCGTCATGGTCAGGGGTCGGGGTCAGGGTCAGGGGTAAGGGTCAGGTGTCATGGTTAGGGGTCAGGGGTCAGGGGTCAGGGGGTCAGGGTCATGGTTAGGAGTCAGGGGTCAGGGTCTGGGGTCATGGTTAGGGGTCAGGGGTCAGGGTCTGGGTCAGGGGTCATGGTTAGGGGTCAGGGGTCAGGGTCATGTTTAGGGGTCAAGGATCAGGGATCAGGGTCAGGGTCAGGGGTCTGGGGTGAGTGGTCAGAGGTCAGGGGTTAGGGGTCAGGGGTCAGAGTCAGGGGTCAGGGGTCAGTGGTCAGGGGTCAGGGTTAGGGATTAGGGGGCAGGGTCAGGGGTCAAAGGTCAGGGGTCAGGGGTCATTGTTAGGGGTCAGGGGTCATGGTTAGGGGTCAGGGGTCAGGGGTCAGGAGGTCAGGGGGTCAGGGGTCATGGCTAGGGGTCAGGGGTCAAGGGTCAGGGGTCAGGGATAGAGTCAGGGGTCTGGGGTCAGGGGTCAGGGATCAGGGGGTCAGGGGTCAGGGTTAGGGATCAGGGGTCAGGAGTCAGGGGTCAGGGGTCAGAGTCAGGGGTCGGTGGTCAGGGGTCAGGAGTCAGGGGTAATGGTTAGCGGTCAGGGGTCAGAGTCACTGTCAGGGGTCATGGTCAGGGGTCATGGTTAGGGGTCAGGGGTCAGGGGTCAGGGGTCAAGGGTCAGGTGTCAGGGGTCAGGGGTGATGGTTAGGGGTCAGGGGTCAGGGGTCAGGCATCAGGCATCAGGGGTTAGGGGTTAGGGTTAGGGATCAGGAGTCAGGGGTCAGGGGTCAGAGTCAGGGATCAGGGGTCAGGGGTCAGAGTCAGGGATCAGGAGTCAGGGGTCAGGGGTCAGGGGTCAGGGGTCAAAGGTCAGGGGTCATTGTCATGGGTCAGGGGTCATTAATAGGGGTCAGGCGTCAAGGGTCAAGGGTCAGGGTCGTGGTTAGGGGTCAGGGGTCAGGGATCAGGGAATGGGGTCATGGTTAGGGGACAGCGGTCAGGCTCAGGCTCAGGGGTCATGGTTAGGGGTCAGGGGTCAGGGGGTCAGGGGTCAGGGGGTATGGGGTCAGGGTCATGGTTAGGGGTCAGGAGTCAGGGGTCAAGGGTCAGGGGTCAGGGGATCAGGGGTCAGGAGGTCAGGAGTCAGGGGGTCAGGTTCATGGTTAGGGGTCAGGGTCAGGGGTCATGGTTAGGGGTCAGGGGTCAGGGTCAGGGGTCAGGGGTCAGGGGTCAGGGGTCAGGGAATGGTTAGGGGTCAGGGGTCAGGGAATTGGGTCATGGTTAGTGGTCAGGGGTCAGGGTCAGGGGTCAGGGGTCAGGGGTCAGGGGTCATGGTTAGGGGTCAGGGGTCGGGGTCATGGTTTGGGGTCAGGGTCAGGGATCAGGGGTCAGCTGTCTGGGGTGAGTGGTCGGCGGTCAGAGTCAGGGGTCAGGGGTCAGGGGTCAGGGGTCAGGGGTCAGGGGGTCAAAGGTCAGGGGTCATTGTCATGGGTCAGGGGTCATTAATAGGGGTCAGGGGTCAGGGGTCAAGGGTCAGGGTCGTGGTTAGGGGTCAGGGGTCAGGGAATGGGGTCATGGTTAGGGGTCAGCGGTCAGGCTCAGGGTCAGGGGTCATGGTTAGGGGTCAGGGGTCAGGGGGTCAAAGGTCAGGGGGTCAGGGGTCAGGGGTCAGGCTTAGGGATCAGGGGTCAGGGGTCAGGGTCAGGGGTCAGGGGTCAAAGGTCAGGGGTCATGGTCATGGGTCATGGTCAGGGGTCATTAGTAGGGGTCAGGGGTCAGTGGTCAAGGGTCAGCGTCATGGTCAGGGGTCGGGGTCAGGGTCAGGGGTCAGGGTCAGGTGTCATGGTTAGGGGTCAGGGGTCAGGGGTCAGGGGGTCAGGGTCATGGTTAGGGGTCAGGGGTCAGGGTCTGGGGTCATGGTTAGGGGTCAGGGGTCAGGGGTCAGGGGATCAGGGGTCATGGTTAGGGGTCAGGGGTCAGGGGTCAGGGTCATGGTTAGGGGTCAGGGATCAGGGTCAGGGTCAGGGGTCTGGGGTGAGTGGTCAGAGGTCAGGGGTTAGGGGTCAGGGGTCAGAGTCAGGGGTCAGGGGTCAGTGGTCAGGGGTCAGGGTTAGGGATTAGGGGGGAGGGTCAGGGGTCAAAGGTCAGCGGTCAAAGGTCAGGGGTCGGGGTCAGGGGTCATTGTTAGGGGTCAGGGGTCATGGTTAGGGGTCAGGGGTCAGGGGTCAGGAGGTCAGGGGGTCAGGGGTCATGGCTAGGGGTCAGGGGTCAAGGGTCAGGGGTCAGGGATAGAGTCAGGGGTCTGGGGTCAGGGATCAGGGATCAGGGGGTCAGGGGTCAGGGTTAGGGATCAGCGGTCAGGGGTCGGGGGTCAGGGTCAGGGTTAGGGGTCAAAGGTCAGGGGTCATGGTTAGGGGTCAGGGGTCAGGGGTCAAGGGTCAGGGGTCAAGGGTCATGGTCTGGGGTGAGTGGTCAGGGGTCAGGGTCATGGTTAGGCGTCAGGGAATGGGGTCATGGTTAGGGGTCAGGGGTCAGGGGTCAGGAGTCAGGGGTCATGGTTAGCGGTCAGGGGTCAGGGGTGATGGTTAGGGGTCAGGGGTCAGGGGTCAGGGGTCAGGGTCAGGTGTCAGGGGTCAGGGGTGATGGTTAGGGGTCAGGGGTCAGGGGTCAGGCATCAGGCATCAGGGGTTAGGGGTTAGGGTTAGGGATCAGGAGTCAGGGGTCAGGGGTCAGAGTCAGGGATCAGGGGTCAGGGGTCAGAGTCAGGGATCAAAGTTCAGGGGTCATGGTCATGGGTCATGGTCAGGGGTCATTAGTAGGGGTCAGGGGTCAGTGGTCAAGGGTCAGCGTCATGGTCAGGGGTCGGGGTCAGGGTCAGGGGTCAGGGTCAGGTGTCATGGTTAGGGGTCAGGGGTCAGGGGTCAGGGGGTCAGGGTCATGGTTAGGGGTCAGGGGTCAGGGTCTGGGGTCATGGTTAGGGGTCAGGGGTCAGGGTCTGGGTCAGGGGTCATGGTTAGGGGTCAGGGGTCAGGGTCATGGTTAGGGGTCAGGGATCAGGGTCAGGGTCAGGGGTCTGGGGTGAGTGGTCAGAGGTCAGGAATTAGGGGTCAGGGGTCAGAGTCAGGGGTCAGGGGTCAGTGGTCAGGGGTCAGGGTTAGGGATTAGGGGGCAGGGTCAGGGGTCAAAGGTCAGGGGTCAGGGGTCATTGTTAGGGGTCAGGGGTCATGGTTAGGGGTCAGGGGTCAGGGGTCAGGAGGTCAGGGGGTCAGGGGTCATGGCTAGGGGGCAGGGGTCAAGGGTCAGGGGTCAGGGATAGAGTCAGGCGTCTGGGGTCAGGGGTCAGGGATCAGGGGGTCAGGGGTCAGGGTTAGGGATCAGGGGTCAGGAGTCAGGGGTCAGGGGTCAGAGTCAGGGGTCGGTGGTCAGGGGTCAGGAGTCAGGGGTAATGGTTAGCGGTCAGGGGTCAGAGTCACTGTCAGGGGTCATGGTCAGGGTTCATGGTTAGGGGTCAGGGGTCAGAGGTCAGGGGTCAAGGGTCAGGTGTCAGGGGTCAGGGGTGATGGTTAGGGGTCAGGGGTCAGGGGTCAGGCATCAGGCATCAGCGGTTAGGGGTTAGGGTTAGGGATCAGGAGTCAGGGGTCAGGGGTCAGAGTCAGGGATCAGGGGTCAGGGGTCAGAGTCAGGGATCAGGAGTCAGGGGTCAGGGGTCAGGGGTCAGGGGTCAGGGGTCAGGGGTCAGGGGTCAAAGGTCAGGGGTCAAAGGTCAGGGGTCATTGTCATGGGTCAGGGGTCATTAATAGGGGTCAGGCTTCAAGGGTCAAGGGTCAGGGTCGTGGTTAGGGGTCAGGGGTCAGGGGGTCAGGGGTCAGGGGGTCAGGGGTCAGGGGGTCAGGGGTCAGGGGTCAGGGTTAGGGATCAGGGGTCAGGGTCAGGGGTCAGGGGTCAAAGGTCAGGGGTCATGGTCATGGGTCATGGTCAGGGGTCATTAGTAGGGGTCAGGGGTCAGTGGTCAAGGGTCAGCGTCATGGTTAGGGGTCAGGTGTCAGGGAATGGGGTCATGGTTAGGGGTCAGGGGTCAGGGGGTCAGGGGGTCAGGGGTCAGAGTTAGGGATCAGGACTCAGGGGTCAGGGGTCAGGGGTCAGGGTCATGGTTAGGGGTCAGGGATCAGGGTCAGGGTCAGGGGTCAGGGGTCTGGGGTGAGTGGTCAGAGGTCAGGGCACAGGGGTCAGGGGTCAGGGGTCATTGTCAGGGCTCAGGGGTCATGGTCAGGGGTCAGGGGTCAAAGGTCAGGAGTCATGGTTAGGCGTCAGTGGTCAAGGGTCAGCGTCATGGTTAGGGGTCGGGGTCAGGGTCAGGGAATGGGGTCATGGTTAGGGGTCAGCGGTCAGGGTCAGGGGCCATGGTTAGGGGTCAGGGGTCAGGGGTCAGGGGGTCAGGGGGTCAGGGGTCAGAGTTAGGGATCAGGACTCTGGGGTCAGGGGTCAGGGGTCAGGGTCATGGTTAGGGGTCAGGGGTCAGGGTCAGGGTCAGGGGTCATGGTTAGGGGTCAGGGGTCAGGGGTCATGGTTAGCGGTCAGGGGTCTTGGGTCAAGGGTCAGGGGTCAGGGGATCAGGGGTCAGGAGGTCAGGAGTCAGGGGGTCAGGTTCATGGTTAGGGGTCAGGGTCAGGGGTCATGGTTAGGGGTCAGGGGTCAGGGTCATGGTTTGGGGTCAGGGTCAGGGATCAGAGGTCAGCTGTCTGGGGTGAGTGGTCGGGGGTCAGAGTCAGGGCTCAGGGGTCGGGGGTCAAAGGTAAGGGGTCATGGTAAGGGGTCATGGGTCAGGCATCAAGGGTCATTGTTAGGGGTCAGGGGGTCAGAGGGTCAGGGGGTCAGGGGTCAGGGGTCAGGCGTAGGGGTCAGGGGTCAGGGTCATGGTTAGGGGTCAGGGGTCAGGGTCAGGGTCAGGGGTCAGGGACAGGTGTCATGGTTAGGGGTCAGGGGTCAGGGGTCAGGGGGTCAGGGTCATGGTTAGGGGTCAGGGGTCAGGGTCTGGGGTCATGGTTAGGGGTCAGGGGTCAGGGTCTGGGTCAGGGGTCATGGTTAGGGGTCAGGGGTCAGGGTCATGGTTAGGGGTCAGGGATCAGGGTCAGGGTCAGGGGTCATGGTTAGGGGTCAGGGGTCAGGGGTCATGGTTAGGGGTCAGGGGTCTGGGGTCAAGGGTCAGGGGTCAGGGGATCAGGGGTCAGGAGGTCAGGAGTCAGGGGGTCAGGTTCATGGTTAGGGGTCAGGGTCAGGTTCATGGTTAGGGGTCATGGTTAGGGGTCAGGGGTCAGGGTCATGGTTTGGGGTCAGGGTCAGGGATCAGAGGTCAGCTGTCTGGGGTGAGTGGTCGGGGGTCAGAGTCAGGGCTCAGGGGTCGGGGGTCAGGGGTCAGGGTTAGGGATCAGGGGTCAGGGGTCAAAGGTAAGAGGTCATGGTTAGGGGTAAGGGGTCAGGGGTCAAGGGTCAGGGGTCAAGGGTCATGGTCTGGGGTGAGTGGTCAGGGGTCAGGGTCATGGTTAGGCGTCAGGGAATGGGGTCATGGTTAGGGGTCAGGGGTCAGGGGTCAGAGTCAGGGGTCAGGGGTCAGGGGTCAGGAGTCAGGGGTCATGGTTAGCGGTCAGGGATCAGAGTCACTGTCAGGGGTCATGGTCAGGGGTCATGGTTAGGGGTCAGGGGTCAGGGGTCAGGGGTCAAGGGTCAGGTGTCAGGGGTCAGGGGTGATGGTTAGGGGTCAGGGGTCAGGGGTCAGGCATCAGGCATCAGGGGTTAGGGGTTAGGGTTAGGGATCAAGAGTCAGGGGTCAGGGGTCAGAGTCAGGGATCAGGGGTCAGGGGTCAGAGTCAGGGATCAGGAGTCTGGGGTCAAGGGTCAGGGGTCAGGGGTCAGGGGTCAAAGGTCAGGGGTCATTGTCATGGGTCAGGGGTCATTAATAGGGGTCAGGGGTCAGGGGTCAAGGGTCAGGGTCGTGGTTAGGGGTCAGGGGTCGGGGTCAGGGAATGGGGTCATGGTTAGGGGTCAGCGGTCAGGCTCAGGCTCAGGGGTCATGGTTAGGGGTCAGGGGTCAGGGGGTCAGGGGTCAGGGGGTATGGGGTCAGGGTCATGGTTAGGGGTCAGGGGTCAGGGTCTGGGGTCATGGTTAGGGGTCAGGTGTTAGGGGTCATGGTTAGGGGTCAGGGGTCTGGGGTCAAGGGTCAGGGGTCAGGGGATCAGGGGTCAGGAGGTCAGGAGTCAGGGGGTCAGGTTCATGGTTAGGGGTCAGGGTCAGGGGTCATGGTTAGGGGTCAGGGGTCAGGGTCAGGGGTCAGGGGTCAAGGGTCAGGGAATGGTTAGGGGTCAGGGGTCAGGGAATTGGGTCATGGTTAGTGGTCAGGGGTCAGGGTCAGGGGTCAGGGGTCAGGGGTCATGGTTAGGGGTCAGGGGTCAGGGTCATGGTTTGGGGTCAGGGTCAGGGATCAGGGGTCAGCTGTCTGGGGTGAGTGGTCGGGGGTCAGAGTCAGGGCTCAGGGGTCGGGGGTCAGGGGTCAGGGGTCAGGGGTCAGGGTCAGGGGTCAGGGTCAGGGGTCAGGGGTCAGGGTTTGGGATCAGGACTCAGGGGTCGGGGATCAGGGGTCAGGGGTCAGGGGTCAAAGGTAAGGGGTCATGGTTAGGGGTCAGGGGTCAGGGGTCTAGGGTCAGGGGTCAGGAGGTCAGGGGTCAAGGGTCAGGGGGTCAGGGGTCAGGGGTCAAGCGTCAGGGGTCAGGGGTCAGGGGTCGGGGTCAGGGGTCAAAGATCAGGTGTCAGGGGTCAGGGGTCATGGTTAGGGGTTAGGGGTCAGGGGTCAGGAGTCAGGGGTCATGGTTAGCGGTCAGGGGTCAGAGTCACAGTCAGGGGTCATGGTCAGGGGTCATGGTTAGGGGTCAGGGTTCAGGGGTCAAGGGTCAGGTGTCAGGGGTCAGGGGTGATGGTTAGGGGTCAGGGGTCAGGGGTCAGGCATCAGGCATCAGGGGTTAGGGGTTAGGGTTAGGGATCAGGAGTCAGGCGTCAGGGGTCAGAGTCAGGGATCAGGAGTCAGGGTTCAGTGGTCAGGGGTCAGGGGTCAGGGGTCAGGGGTCAGGGGTCAGGCTTAGGGATCAGGGGTCAGGGTCAGGGGTCAGGGGTCAAAGGTCAGGGGTCATGGTCATGGGTCATGGTCAGGGGTCATTAGTAGGGGTCAGGGGTCAGTGGTCAAGGGTCAGCGTCATGGTCAGGGGTCGGGGTCAGGGTCAGGGGTCAGGGTCAGGTGTCATGGTTAGGGGTCAGGGGTCAGGGGTCAGGGGGTCAGGTGTCAGGGGTCAGGGGTGATGGTTAGGGGTCAGGGGTCAGGGGTCAGGCATCAGGCATCAGGGGTTAGGGGTTAGGGTTAGGGATCAGGAGTCAGGGGTCAGGGGTCAGAGTCAGGGGTCAGGGGTCAGGGGTCAAAGGTCAGGGGTCATTGTCATAGGTCAGGGGTCATTAATAGGGGTCAGGGGTCAGGGGTCAAGGGTCAGGGTCGTGGTTAGGGGTCAGGGGTCGGGGTCAGGGAATGGGGTCATGGTTAGGGGTCAGCGGTCAGGCTCAGGCTCAGGGGTCATGGTTAGGGGTCAGGGGTCAGGGGGTCAGGGGTCAGGGGGTATGGGGTCAGGGTCATGGTTAGGGGTCAGGGGTCAGGGTCTGGGGTCATGGTTAGGGGTCAGGGGTTAGGGGTCATGGTTAGGGGTCAGGGGTCTGGGGTCAAGGGTCAGGGGTCAGGGGATCAGGGGTCAGGAGGTCAGGAGTCAGGGGGTCAGGTTCATGGTCAGGGGTCAGGGTCAGGGGTCATGGTTAGGGGTCAGGGGTCAGGGTCAGGGGTCAGGGGTCAGGAGGTCAGGGGTCAAGGGTCAGGGGGTCAGGGGTCAGGGGTCAGGCGTCAGGGGTCAGGGGTCAGGGGTCGGGGTCAGGGGTCAAAGATCAGGAGTCAGGGTCAGGGGTCAAAGGTCAGGTGTCAGGGGTCAGGGGTCAGGGTCAGGAGTCAGGGGTCAGGGGTCAAGGGAATGGGGCCATGGTTAGGGGTCAGGGGTCAGGGGTCAGAGTCAGGGGTCGGTGGTCAGGGGTCAGGAGTCAGGGTTAGGGATCAGGGGGCAGGGTGAGGGGTCAAAGGTCAGGGGTCAGGGTTAGGGGTCAGGGGTCAGGGGTCAGGGGTCATTGTTAGGGGTCAGGGGTCAGGGGTCATGGTTAGGGGTTAGGGGTCAGGGGTCAGGAGTCAGGGGTCATGGTTAGCGGTCAGGGGTCAGAGTCACTGTCAGGGGTCATGGTCAGGGGTCATGGTTAGGGGTCAGGGTTCAGGGGTCAAGGGTCAGGTGTCAGGGGTCAGGGGTGATGGTTAGGGGTCAGGGGTCAGGGGTCAGGCATCAGGCATCAGGGGTTAGGGGTTAGGGTTAGGGATCAGGAGTCAGGGGTCAGGGGTCAGAGTCAGGGATCAGGAGTCAGGGGTCAGGGGTCAGGGGTCAGGGGTCAGGGGTCAGGGGTCAGGGGTCAGGGGTCAGGGGTCAGGCTTAGGGATCAGGGGTCAGGGTCAGGGGTCAGGGGTCAAAGGTCAGGGGTCATGGTCATGGGTCATGGTCAGGGGTCATTAGTAGGGGTCAGGGGTCAGTGGTCAAGGGTCAGCGTCATGGTCAGGGGTCGGGGTCAGGGTCAGGGGTCAGGGTCAGGTGTCATGGTTAGGGGTCAGGGGTCAGGGGTCAGGGGGTCAGGGTCATGGTTAGGGGTCAGGGGTCAGGGTCTGGGGTCATGGTTAGGGGTCAGGGGTCAGGGGTCAGGGGATCAGGTGTCATGGTTAGGGGTCAGGGGTCAGGGTCATGGTTAGGGGTCAGGGATCAGGGTCAGGGTCAGGGGTCTGGGGTGAGTGGTCAGAGGTCAGGGGTTAGGGGTCAGGGGTCAGAGTCAGGGGTCAGGGGTCAGTGGTCAGGGGTCAGGGTTAGGGATTAGGGGGCAGGGTCCGGGGTAAAAGGTCAGGGGTCAAAGGTCAGGGGTCAGGGGTCATTGTTAGGGGTCAGGGGTCATGGTGAGGGGTCAGGGGTCAGGGATCAGGGGGTCAGGGGTCAGGGTTAGGGATCAGGGGTCAGGGGTCGGGGGTCAGGGTCAGGGTCAGGGGTCAGGGGTCAGGGGTCATGGTTAGGGGTCAGGGGTCAGGGGTCAAAGGTCAGGGGTCAAGGGTCATGGTCTGGGGTGAGTGGTCAGGGGTCAGGGTCATGGTTAGGCGTCAGGGAATGGGGTCATGGTTAGGGGTCAGGGGTCAGGGGTCAGGAGTCAGGGGTCATGGTTAGCGGTCAGGGATCAGAGTCACTGTCAGGGGTCATGGCCAGGGGTCATGGTTAGGGGTCAGGGGTCAGGGGTCAGGGGTCAAGGGTCAGGTGTCAGGGGTCAGGGGTGATGGTTAGGGGTCAGGGGTCAGGGATCAGGCATCAGGCATCAGGGGTTAGGGGTTAGGGTTAGGGATCAGGAGTCAGGGGTCAGGGGTCAGAGTCAGGGATCAGGGGTCAGGGGTCAGAGTCAGGGATCAGGAGTCTGGGGTCAAGGGTCAGGGGTCAGGGGTCAGGGGTCAGGGGTCAAAGGTCAGGGGTCATTGTCATAGGTCAGGGGTCATTAATAGGGGTCAGGGGTCAGGGGTCAAGGGTCAGGGTCGTGGTTAGGGGTCAGGGGTCGGGGTCAGGGAATGGGGTCATGGTTAGGGGTCAGCGGTCAGGCTCAGGCTCAGGGGTCATGGTTAGGGGTCAGGGGTCAGGGGGTCAGGGGTCAGGGGGTATGGGGTCAGGGTCATGGTTAGGGGTCTGGGGTCAGGGTCTGGGGTCATGGTTAGGGGTCAGGGGTTAGGGGTCATGGTTAGGGGTCAGGGGTCTGGGGTCAAGGGTCAGGGGTCAGGGGATCAGGGGTCAGGAGGTCAGGAGTCAGGGGGTCATGTTCATGGTCAGGGGTCAGGGTCAGGGGTCATGGTTAGGGGTCAGGGGTCAGGGTCAGGGGTCAGGGGTCAGGAGGTCAGGGGTCAGGGGTCAGGGGTCAGGGGTCAGGGGTCAGGCTTAGGGATCAGAGGTCAGGGTCAGGGGTCAGGGGTCAAAGGTCCGGGGTCATGGTCATGGGTCATGGTCAGGGGTCATTAGTAGGGCTCAGGGGTCAGTGGTCAAGGGTCAGGGTCGTGGTTAGGGGCAGGGGTCGGGGTCAGGGAATGGGGTCATGGTTAGGGGTCAGCGGTCAGGCTCAGGCTCAGGGGTCATGGTTAGGGGTCAGGGGTCAGGGGGTCAGGGGTCAGGGGGTATGGGGTCAGGGTCATGGTTAGGGGTCAGGGGTCAGGGGTCAGGGTCATGGTTAGGGGTCAGGGATCAGGGTCAGGGTCAGGGGTCTGGGGTGAGTGGTCAGAGGTCAGGGGTTAGGGGTCAGGGGTCAGAGTCAGGGGTCAGGGGTCAGTGGTCAGGGGTCAGGGTTAGGGATTAGGGGGCAGGGTCCGGGGTAAAAGGTCAGGGGTCAAAGGTCAGGGGTCAGGGGTCAGGGGTCATTGTTAGGGGTCAGGGGTCATGGTTAGGGGTCAGGGGTCAGGGGTCAGGAGGTCAGGGGGTCAGGGGTCATGGCTAGGGGTCAGGGGTCAAGGGTCAGGGGTCAGGGATAGAGTCAGGGGTCTGGGGTCAGGGGTCAGGGATCAGGGTGTCAGGGGTCAGGGTTAGGGATCGGGGGTCAGGGGTCGGGGGTCAGGGGTCAGGGTCAGGGGTCAAAGGTCAGGGGTCATGGTTAGGGGTCAGGGGTCAGGGGTCAAGGCTCAGGGGTCAAGGCTCATGGTCTGGGGTGAGTGGTCAGGGGTCAGGGTCATGGTTAGGCGTCAGGGAATGGGGTCATGGCTAGGGGTCAGGGGTCAAGGGTCAGGGGTCAGGGGATCAGGGGTCAGGAGGTCAGGAGTCAGGGGGTCAGGTTCATGGTCAGGGGTCAGGGTCAGGGGTCATGGTTAGGGGTCAGGGGTCAGGGTCAGGGGTCAGGGGTCAGGAGGTCAGGGGTCAAGGGTCAGGGGTCAGGGGTCAGGGGTCAGGGGTCAGGGGTCAGGCTTAGGGATCAGGGGTCAGGGTCAGGGGTCAGGGGTCAAGGGTCAGGGGTCAAGGGTCATGGTCTGGGGTGAGTGGTCAGGGGTCAGGGTCATGGTTAGGCGTCAGGGAATGGGGTCATGGTTAGGGGTCAGGGGTCAGGAGTCAGGGGTCATGGTTAGCGGTCAGGGATCAGAGTCACTGTCAGGGGTCATGGCCAGGGGTCAGGGGTCAGGGGTCAGGGGTCAAGGGTCAGGTGTCAGGGGTCAGGGGTGATGGTTAGGGGTCAGGGGTCAGGGGTCAGGCATCAGGGGTTAGGGGTTAGGGTTAGGGATCAGGAGTCTGGGGTCAAGGGTCAGGGGTCAGGGGTCAGGGGTCAGGGGTCAAAGGTCAGGGGTCATTGTCATAGGTCAGGGGTCATTAATAGGGGTCAGGGGTCAGGGGTCAAGGGTCAGGGTCGTGGTTAGGGGTCAGGGGTCGGGGTCAGGGAATGGGGTCATGGTTAGGGGTCAGCGGTCAGGCTCAGGCTCAGGGGTCATGGTTAGGGGTCAGGGGTCAGGGGGTCAGGGGTCAGGGGGTATGGGGTCAGGGTCATGGTTAGGGGTCTGGGGTCAGGGTCTGGGGTCATGGTTAGGGGTCAGGGGTTAGGGGTCATGGTTAGGGGTCAGGGGTCTGGGGTCAAGGGTCAGGGGTCAGGGGATCAGGGGTCAGGAGGTCAGGAGTCAGGGGGTCAGGTTCATGGTCAGGGGTCAGGGTCAGGGGTCATGGTTAGGGGTCAGGGGTCAGGGTCAGGGGTCATGGTTAGGGGTCAGGGGTCAGGGGTCAGGGGTCAAGGGTCAGGTGTCAGGGGTCAGGGGTGATGGTTAGGGGTCAGGGGTCAGGGGTCAGGCATCAGGCATCAGGGGTTAGGGGTTAGGGTTAGGGATCAGGAGTCAGGGGTCAGGGGTCAGAGTCAGGGATCAGGGGTCAGGGGTCAGAGTCAGGGATCAGGAGTCAGGGGTCAGGGGTCAGGGGTCAGGGGTCAAAGGTCAGGGGTCATTGTCATGGGTCAGGGGTCATTAATAGGGGTCAGGCGTCAAGGGTCAAGGGTCAGGGTCGTGGTTAGGGGTCAGGGGTCGGGGTCAGGGAATGGGGTCATGGTTAGGGGACAGCGGTCAGGCTCAGGCTCAGGGGTCATGGTTAGGGGTCAGGGGTCAGGGGGTCAGGGGTCAGGGGGTATGGGGTCAGGGTCATGGTTAGGGGTCAGGGGTCAGGGGTCAAGGGTCAGGGGTCAGGGGATCAGGGGTCAGGAGGTCAGGAGTCAGGGGGTCAGGTTCATGGTTAGGGGTCAGGGTCAGGGGTCATGGTTAGGGGTCAGGGGTCAGGGTCAGGGGTCAGGGGTCAGGGGTCAGGGGTCAGGGAATGGTTAGGGGTCAGGGGTCAGGGAATTGGGTCATGGTTAGTGGTCAGGGGTCAGGGTCAGGGGTCAGGGGTCAGGGGTCAGGGGTCATGGTTAGGGGTCAGGGGTCGGGGTCATGGTTTGGGGTCAGGGTCAGGGATCAGGGGTCAGCTGTCTGGGGTGAGTGGTCGGCGGTCAGAGTCAGGGGTCAGGGGTCAGGGGTCAGGGGTCAGGGGTCAGGGGGTCAAAGGTCAGGGGTCATTGTCATGGGTCAGGGGTCATTAATAGGGGTCAGGGGTCAGGGGTCAAGGGTCAGGGTCGTGGTTAGGGGTCAGGGGTCAGGGAATGGGGTCATGGTTAGGGGTCAGCGGTCAGGCTCAGGGTCAGGGGTCATGGGGTTAGGGGTCAGGGGTCAGGGGGTCAAAGGTCAGGGGGTCAGGGGTCAGGGGTCAGGCTTAGGGATCAGGGGTCAGGGGTCAGGGTCAGGGGTCAGGGGTCAAAGGTCAGGGGTCATGGTCATGGGTCATGGTCAGGGATCATTAGTAGGGGTCAGGGGTCAGTGGTCAAGGGTCAGCGTCATGGTCAGGGGTCGGGGTCAGGGTCAGGGGTCAGGGTCAGGTGTCATGGTTAGGGGTCAGGGGTCAGGGGTCAGGGGGTCAGGGTCATGGTTAGGGGTCAGGGGTCAGGGTCTGGGGTCATGGTTAGGGGTCCGGGGTCAGGGGTCAGGGGATCAGGGGTCATGGTTAGGGGTCAGGGGTCAGGGGTCAGGGTCATGGTTAGGGGTCAGGGATCAGGGTCAGGGTCAGGGGTCTGGGGTGAGTGGTCAGAGGTCAGGGGTTAGGGGTCAGGGGTCAGAGTCAGGGGTCAGGGGTCAGTGGTCAGTGGTCAGGGGTCAGGGTTAGGGATTAGGGGGGAGGGTCAGGGGTCAAAGGTCAGCGGTCAAAGGTCAGGGGTCGGGGTCAGGGGTCATTGTTAGGGGTCAGGGGTCATGGTTAGGGGTCAGGGGTCAGGGGTCAGGAGGTCAGGGGGTCAGGGGTCATGGCTAGGGGTCAGGGGTCAAGGGTCAGGGGTCAGGGATAGAGTCAGGGGTCTGGGGTCAGGGATCAGGGATCAGGGGGTCAGGGGTCAGGGTTAGGGATCAGCGGTCAGGGGTCGGGGGTCAGGGTCAGGGTTAGGGGTCAAAGGTCAGGGGTCATGGTTAGGGGTCAGGGGTCAGGGGTCAAGGGTCAGGGGTCAAGGGTCATGGTCTGGGGTGAGTGGTCAGGGGTCAGGGTCATGGTTAGGCGTCAGGGAATGGGGTCATGGTTAGGGGTCAGGGGTCAGGGGTCAGGAGTCAGGGGTCATGGTTAGCGGTCAGGGGTCAGGGGTGATGGTTAGGGGTCAGGGGTCAGGGGTCAGGGGTCAGGGTCAGGTGTCAGGGGTCAGGGGTGATGGTTAGGGGTCAGGGGTCAGGGGTCAGGCATCAGGCATCAGGGGTTAGGGGTTAGGGTTAGGGATCAGGAGTCAGGGGTCAGGGGTCAGAGTCAGGGATCAGGGGTCAGGGGTCAGAGTCAGGGATCAAAGTTCAGGGGTCATGGTCATGGGTCATGGTCAGGGGTCATTAGTAGGGGTCAGGGGTCAGTGGTCAAGGGTCAGCGTCATGGTCAGGGGTCGGGGTCAGGGTCAGGGGTCAGGGTCAGGTGTCATGGTTAGGGGTCAGGGGTCAGGGGTCAGGGGGTCAGGGTCATGGTTAGGGGTCAGGGGTCAGGGTCTGGGGTCATGGTTAGGGGTCAGGGGTCAGGGTCTGGGTCAGGGGTCATGGTTAGGGGTCAGGGGTCAGGGTCATGGTTAGGGGTCAGGGATCAGGGTCAGGGTCAGGGGTCTGGGGTGAGTGGTCAGAGGTCAGGAATTAGGGGTCAGGGGTCAGAGTCAGGGGTCAGGGGTCAGTGGTCAGGGGTCAGGGTTAGGGATTAGGGGGCAGGGTCAGGGGTCAAAGGTCAGGGGTCAGGGGTCATTGTTAGGGGTCAGGGGTCATGGTTAGGGGTCAGGGGTCAGGGGTCAGGAGGTCAGGGGGTCAGGGGTCATGGCTAGGGGTCAGGGGTCAAGGGTCAGGGGTCAGGGATAGAGTCAGGCGTCTGGGGTCAGGGGTCAGGGATCAGGGGGTCAGGGGTCAGGGTTAGGGATCAGGGGTCAGGAGTCAGGGGTCAGGGGTCAGAGTCAGGGGTCGGTGGTCAGGGGTCAGGAGTCAGGGGTAATGGTTAGCGGTCAGGGGTCAGAGTCACTGTCAGGGGTCATGGTCAGGGTTCATGGTTAGGGGTCAGGGGTCAGAGGTCAGGGGTCAAGGGTCAGGTGTCAGGGGTCAGGGGTGATGGTTAGGGGTCAGGGGTCAGGGGTCAGGCATCAGGCATCAGCGGTTAGGGGTTAGGGTTAGGGATCAGGAGTCAGGGGTCAGGGGTCAGAGTCAGGGATCAGGGGTCAGGGGTCAGGGGTCAGGGGTCAGGGGTCAGGGGTCAGGGGTCAGGGGTCAAAGGTCAGGGGTCAAAGGTCAGGGGTCATTGTCATGGGTCAGGGGTCATTAATAGGGGTCAGGCTTCAAGGGTCAAGGGTCAGGGTCGTGGTTAGGGGTCAGGGGTCAGGGGGTCAGGGGTCAGGGGGTCAGGGGTCAGGGGGTCAGGGGTCAGGGGTCAGGGTTAGGGATCAGGGGTCAGGGTCAGGGGTCAGGGGTCAAAGGTCAGGGGTCATGGTCATGGGTCATGGTCAGGGGTCATTAGTAGGGGTCAGGGGTCAGTGGTCAAGGGTCAGCGTCATGGTTAGGGGTCAGGTGTCAGGGAATGGGGTCATGGTTAGGGGTCAGGGGTCAGGGGGTCAGGGGGTCAGGGGTCAGAGTTAGGGATCAGGACTCAGGGGTCAGGGGTCAGGGGTCAGGGTCATGGTTAGGGGTCAGGGATCAGGGTCAGGGTCAGGGGTCAGGGGTCTGGGGTGAGTGGTCAGAGGTCAGGGCACAGGGGTCAGGGGTCAGGGGTCATTGTCAGGGCTCAGGGGTCATGGTCAGGGGTCAGGGGTCAAAGGTCAGGAGTCATGGTTAGGCGTCAGTGGTCAAGGGTCAGCGTCATGGTTAGGGGTCGGGGTCAGGGTCAGGGAATGGGGTCATGGTTAGGGGTCAGCGGTCAGGGTCAGGGGCCATGGTTAGGGGTCAGGGGTCAGGGGTCAGGGGGTCAGGGGGTCAGGGGTCAGAGTTAGGGATCAGGACTCTGGGGTCAGGGGTCAGGGGTCAGGGTCATGGTTAGGGGTCAGGGGTCAGGGTCAGGGTCAGGGGTCATGGTTAGGGGTCAGGGGTCAGGGGTCATGGTTAGCGGTCAGGGGTCTTGGGTCAAGGGTCAGGGGTCAGGGGATCAGGGGTCAGGAGGTCAGGAGTCAGGGGGTCAGGTTCATGGTTAGGGGTCAGGGTCAGGGGTCATGGTTAGGGGTCAGGGGTCAGGGTCATGGTTTGGGGTCAGGGTCAGGGATCAGAGGTCAGCTGTCTGGGGTGAGTGGTCGGGGGTCAGAGTCAGGGCTCAGGGGTCGGGGGTCAAAGGTAAGGGGTCATGGTAAGGGGTCATGGGTCAGGCATCAAGGGTCATTGTTAGGGGTCAGGGGGTCAGAGGGTCAGGGGGTCAGGGGTCAGGGGTCAGGCGTAGGGGTCAGGGGTCAGGGTCATGGTTAGGGGTCAGGGGTCAGGGTCAGGGTCAGGGGTCAGGGACAGGTGTCATGGTTAGGGGTCAGGGGTCAGGGGTCAGGGGGTCAGGGTCATGGTTAGGGGTCAGGGGTCAGGGTCTGGGGTCATGGTTAGGGGTCAGGGGTCAGGGTCTGGGTCAGGGGTCATGGTTAGGGGTCAGGGGTCAGGGTCATGGTTAGGGGTCAGGGATCAGGGTCAGGGTCAGGGGTCATGGTTAGGGGTCAGGGGTCAGGGGTCATGGTTAGGGGTCAGGGGTCTGGGGTCAAGGGTCAGGGGTCAGGGGATCAGGGGTCAGGAGGTCAGGAGTCAGGGGGTCAGGTTCATGGTTAGGGGTCAGGGTCAGGTTCATGGTTAGGGGTCATGGTTAGGGGTCAGGGGTCAGGGTCATGGTTTGGGGTCAGGGTCAGGGATCAGAGGTCAGCTGTCTGGGGTGAGTGGTCGGGGGTCAGAGTCAGGGCTCAGGGGTCGGGGGTCAGGGGTCAGGGTTAGGGATCAGGGGTCAGGGGTCAAAGGTAAGGGGTCATGGTTAGGGGTAAGGGGTCAGGGGTCAAGGGTCAGGGGTCAAGGGTCATGGTCTGGGGTGAGTGGTCAGGGGTCAGGGTCATGGTTAGGCGTCAGGGAATGGGGTCATGGTTAGGGGTCAGGGGTCAGGGGTCAGAGTCAGGGGTCAGGGGTCAGGGGTCAGGAGTCAGGGGTCATGGTTAGCGGTCAGGGATCAGAGTCACTGTCAGGGGTCATGGTCAGGGGTCATGGTTAGGGGTCAGGGGTCAGGGGTCAGGGGTCAAGGGTCAGGTGTCAGGGGTCAGGGGTGATGGTTAGGGGTCAGGGGTCAGGGGTCAGGCATCAGGCATCAGGGGTTAGGGGTTAGGGTTAGGGATCAAGAGTCAGGGGTCAGGGGTCAGAGTCAGGGATCAGGGGTCAGGGGTCAGAGTCAGGGATCAGGAGTCTGGGGTCAAGGGTCAGGGGTCAGGGGTCAGGGGTCAAAGGTCAGGGGTCATTGTCATGGGTCAGGGGTCATTAATAGGGGTCAGGGGTCAGGGGTCAAGGGTCAGGGTCGTGGTTAGGGGTCAGGGGTCGGGGTCAGGGAATGGGGTCATGGTTAGGGGTCAGCGGTCAGGCTCAGGCTCAGGGGTCATGGTTAGGGGTCAGGGGTCAGGGGGTCAGGGGTCAGGGGGTATGGGGTCAGGGTCATGGTTAGGGGTCAGGGGTCAGGGTCTGGGGTCATGGTTAGGGGTCAGGTGTTAGGGGTCATGGTTAGGGGTCAGGGGTCTGGGGTCAAGGGTCAGGGGTCAGGGGATCAGGGGTCAGGAGGTCAGGAGTCAGGGGGTCAGGTTCATGGTTAGGGGTCAGGGTCAGGGGTCATGGTTAGGGGTCAGGGGTCAGGGTCAGGGGTCAGGGGTCAAGGGTCAGGGAATGGTTAGGGGTCAGGGGTCAGGGAATTGGGTCATGGTTAGTGGTCAGGGGTCAGGGTCAGGGGTCAGGGGTCAGGGGTCATGGTTAGGGGTCAGGGGTCAGGGTCATGGTTTGGGGTCAGGGTCAGGGATCAGGGGTCAGCTGTCTGGGGTGAGTGGTCGGGGGTCAGAGTCAGGGCTCAGGGGTCGGGGGTCAGGGGTCAGGGGTCAGGGGTCAGGGTCAGGGGTCAGGGTCAGGGGTCAGGGGTCAGGGTTTGGGATCAGGACTCAGGGGTCGGGGATCAGGGGTCAGGGATCAGGGGTCAAAGGTAAGGGGTCATGGTTAGGGGTCAGGGGTCAGGGGTCTAGGGTCAGGGGTCAGGAGGTCAGGGGTCAAGGGTCAGGGGGTCAGGGGTCAGGGGTCAAGCGTCAGGGGTCAGGGGTCAGGGGTCGGGGTCAGGGGTCAAAGATCAGGTGTCAGGGGTCAGGGGTCATGGTTAGGGGTTAGGGGTCAGGGGTCAGGAGTCAGGGGTCAGGCATCAGGCATCAGGGGTTAGGGGTTAGGGTTAGGGATCAGGAGTCAGGCGTCAGGGGTCAGAGTCAGGGATCAGGAGTCAGGGTTCAGTGGTCAGGGGTCAGGGGTCAGGGGTCAGGGGTCAGGGGTCAGGCTTAGGGATCAGGGGTCAGGGTCAGGGGTCAGGGGTCAAAGGTCAGGGGTCATGGTCATGGGTCATGGTCAGGGGTCATTAGTAGGGGTCAGGGGTCAGTGGTCAAGGGTCAGCGTCATGGTCAGGGGTCGGGGTCAGGGTCAGGGGTCAGGGTCAGGTGTCATGGTTAGGGGTCAGGGGTCAGGGGTCAGGGGGTCAGGTGTCAGGGGTCAGGGGTGATGGTTAGGGGTCAGGGGTCAGGGGTCAGGCATCAGGCATCAGGGGTTAGGGGTTAGGGTTAGGGATCAGGAGTCAGGGGTCAGGGGTCAGAGTCAGGGATCAGGGGTCAGGGGTCAGAGTCAGGGATCAGGAGTCTGGGGTCAAGGGTCAGGGGTCAGGGGTCAGGGGTCAAAGGTCAGGGGTCATTGTCATAGGTCAGGGGTCATTAATAGGGGTCAGGGGTCAGGGGTCAAGGGTCAGGGTCGTGGTTAGGGGTCAGGGGTCGGGGTCAGGGAATGGGGTCATGGTTAGGGGTCAGCGGTCAGGCTCAGGCTCAGGGGTCATGGTTAGGGGTCAGGGGTCAGGGGGTCAGGGGTCAGGGGGTATGGGGTCAGGGTCATGGTTAGGGGTCAGGGGTCAGGGTCTGGGGTCATGGTTAGGGGTCAGGGGTTAGGGGTCATGGTTAGGGGTCAGGGGTCTGGGGTCAAGGGTCAGGGGTCAGGGGATCAGGGGTCAGGAGGTCAGGAGTCAGGGGGTCAGGTTCATGGTCAGGGGTCAGGGTCAGGGGTCATGGTTAGGGGTCAGGGGTCAGGGTCAGGGGTCAGGGGTCAGGAGGTCAGGGGTCAAGGGTCAGGGGGTCAGGGGTCAGGGGTCAGGCGTCAGGGGTCAGGGGTCAGGGGTCGGGGTCAGGGGTCAATGATCAGGAGTCAGGGTCAGGGGTCAAAGGTCAGGTGTCAGGGGTCAGGGGTCAGGGTCAGGAGTCAGGGGTCAGGGGTCAAGGGAATGGGGCCATGGTTAGGGGTCAGGGGTCAGGGGTCAGAGTCAGGGGTCGGTGGTCAGGGGTCAGGAGTCAGGGTTAGGGATCAGGGGTCAGGGTGAGGGGTCAAAGGTCAGGGGTCAGGGTTAGGGGTCAGGGGTCAGGGGTCAGGGGTCATTGTTAGGGGTCAGGGGTCAGGGGTCATGGTTAGGGGTTAGGGGTCAGGGGTCAGGAGTCAGGGGTCATGGTTAGCGGTCAGGGGTCAGAGTCACTGTCAGGGGTCATGGTCAGGGGTCATGGTTAGGGGTCAGGGTTCAGAGGTCAAGGGTCAGGTGTCAGGGGTCAGGGGTGATGGTTAGGGGTCAGGGGTCAGGGGTCAGGCATCAGGCATCAGGGGTTAGGGGTTAGGGTTAGGGATCAGGAGTCAGGGGTCAGGGGTCAGAGTCAGGGATCAGGAGTCAGGGGTCAGGGGTCAGGGGTCAGGGGTCAGGGGTCAGGGGTCAGGGGTCAGGGGTCAGGCTTAGGGATCAGGGGTCAGGGTCAGGGGTCAGGGGTCAAAGGTCAGGGGTCATGGTCATGGGTCATGGTCAGGGGTCATTAGTAGGGGTCAGGGGTCAGTGGTCAAGGGTCAGCGTCATGGTCAGGGGTCGGGGTCAGGGTCAGGGGTCAGGGTCAGGTGTCATGGTTAGGGGTCAGGGGTCAGGGGTCAGGGGGTCAGGGTCATGGTTAGGGGTCAGGGGTCAGGGTCTGGGGTCATGGTTAGGGGTCAGGGGTCAGGGGTCAGGGGATCAGGTGTCATGGTTAGGGGTCAGGGGTCAGGGTCATGGTTAGGGGTCAGGGATCAGGGTCAGGGTCAGGGGTCTGGGGTGAGTGGTCAGAGGTCAGGGGTTAGGGGTCAGGGGTCAGAGTCAGGGGTCAGGGGTCAGTGGTCAGGGGTCAGGGTTAGGGATTAGGGGGCAGGGTCCGGGGTAAAAGGTCAGGGGTCAAAGGTCAGGGGTCAGGGGTCATTGTTAGGGGTCAGGGGTCATGGTGAGGGGTCAGGGGTCAGGGATCAGGGGGTCAGGGGTCAGGGTTAGGGATCAGGGGTCAGGGGTCAGGGGTCAAGGGTCAGGTGTCAGGGGTCAGGGGTGATGGTTAGGGGTCAGGGGTCAGGGATCAGGCATCAGGCATCAGGGGTTAGGGGTTAGGGTTAGGGATCAGGAGTCAGGGGTCAGGGGTCAGAGTCAGGGATCAGGGGTCAGGGGTCAGAGTCAGGGATCAGGAGTCTGGGGTCAAGGGTCAGGGGTCAGGGGTCAGGGGTCAGGGGTCAAAGGTCAGGGGTCATTGTCATAGGTCAGGGGTCATTAATAGGGGTCAGGGGTCAGGGGTCAAGGGTCAGGGTCGTGGTTAGGGGTCAGGGGTCGGGGTCAGGGAATGGGGTCATGGTTAGGGGTCAGCGGTCAGGCTCAGGCTCAGGGGTCATGGTTAGGGGTCAGGGGTCAGGGGGTCAGGGGTCAGGGGGTATGGGGTCAGGGTCATGGTTAGGGGTCTGGGGTCAGGGTCTGGGGTCATGGTTAGGGGTCAGGGGTTAGGGGTCATGGTTAGGGGTCAGGGGTCTGGGGTCAAGGGTCAGGGGTCAGGGGATCAGGGGTCAGGAGGTCAGGAGTCAGGGGGTCAGGTTCATGGTCAGGGGTCAGGGTCAGGGGTCATGGTTAGGGGTCAGGGGTCAGGGTCAGGGGTCAGGGGTCAGGAGGTCAGGGGTCAGGGGTCAGGGGTCAGGGGTCAGGGGTCAGGCTTAGGGATCAGAGGTCAGGGTCAGGGGTCAGGGGTCAAAGGTCCGGGGTCATGGTCATGGGTCATGGTCAGGGGTCATTAGTAGGGCTCAGGGGTCAGTGGTCAAGGGTCAGGGTCGTGGTTAGGGGCAGGGGTTGGGGTCAGGGAATGGGGTCATGGTTAGGGGTCAGCGGTCAGGCTCAGGCTCAGGGGTCATGGTTAGGGGTCAGGGGTCAGGGGGTCAGGGGTCAGGGGGTATGGGGTCAGGGTCATGGTTAGGGGTCAGGGGTCAGGGGTCAGGGTCATGGTTAGGGGTCAGGGATCAGGGTCAGGGTCAGGGGTCTGGGGTGAGTGGTCAGAGGTCAGGGGTTAGGGGTCAGGGGTCAGAGTCAGGGGTCAGGGGTCAGTGGTGAGGGGTCAGGGTTAGGGATTAGGGGGCAGGGTCAGGGGTCAAAGGTCAGGGGTCAAAGGTCAGGGGTCAGGGGTCAGGGGTCATTGTTAGGGGTCAGGGGTCATGGTTAGGGGTCAGGGGTCAGGGGTCAGGAGGTCAGGGGGTCAGGGGTCATGGCTAGGGGTCAGGGGTCAAGGGTCAGGGGTCAGGGATAGAGTCAGGGGTCTGGGGTCAGGGGTCAGGGATCAGGGTGTCAGGTGTCAGGGTTAGGGATCGGGGGTCAGGGGTCGGGGGTCAGGGGTCAGGGTCAGGGGTCAAAGGTCAGGGGTCATGGTTAGGGGTCAGGGGTCAGGGGTCAAGGCTCATGGTCTGGGGTTAGTGGTCAGGGGTCAGGGTCATGGTTAGGCGTCAGGGAATGGGGTCATGGCTAGGGGTCAGGGGTCAAGGGTCAGGGGTCAGGGGATCAGGGGTCAGGAGGTCAGGAGTCAGGGGGTCAGGTTCATGGTCAGGGGTCAGGGTCAGGGGTCATGGTTAGGGGTCAGGGGTCAGGGTCAGGGGTCAGGGGTCAGGAGGTCAGGGGTCAAGGGTCAGGGGTCAGGGGTCAGGTGTCAGGGGTCAGGCTTAGGGATCAGGGGTCAGGGTCAGGGGTCAGGGGTCAAGGGTCAGGGGTCAAGGGTCATGGTCTGGGGTGAGTGGTCAGGGGTCAGGGTCATGGTTAGGCGTCAGGGAATGGGGTCATGGTTAGGGGTCAGGGGTCAGGAGTCAGGGGTCATGGTTAGCGGTCAGGGATCAGAGTCACTGTCAGGGGTCATGGCCAGGGGTCAGGGGTCAGGGGTCAGGGGTCAAGGGTCAGGTGTCAGGGGTCAGGGGTGATGGTTAGGGGTCAGGGGTCAGGGGTCAGGGGTCAGGCATCAGGGGTTAGGGGTTAGGGTTAGGGATCAGGAGTCAGGGGTCAGGGGTCAGGGGTCAGGGATCAGGGGTCAGGGGTCAGAGTCAGGGATCAGGAGTCTGGGGTCAAGGGTCAGGGGTCAGGGGTCAGGGGTCAGGGGTCAAAGGTCAGGGGTCATTGTCATAGGTCAGGGGTCATTAATAGGGGTCAGGGGTCAGGGGTCAAGGGTCAGGGTCGTGGTTAGGGGTCAGGGGTCGGGGTCAGGGAATGGGGTCATGGTTAGGGGTCAGCGGTCAGGCTCAGGCTCAGGGGTCATGGTTAGGGGTCAGGGGTCAGGGGGTCAGGGGTCAGGGGGTATGGGGTCAGGGTCATGGTTAGGGGTCTGGGGTCAGGGTCTGGGGTCATGGTTAGGGGTCAGGGGTTAGGGGTCATGGTTAGGGGTCAGGGGTCTGGGGTCAAGGGTCAGGGGTCAGGGGATCAGGGGTCAGGAGGTCAGGAGTCAGGGGGTCAGGTTCATGGTCAGGGGTCAGGGTCAGGGGTCATGGTTAGGGGTCAGGGGTCAGGGTCAGGGGTCAGGGGTCAGGAGGTCAGGGGTCAAGGGTCAGGGGGTCAGGGGTCAGGGGTCAGGCGTCAGGGGTCAGGGGTCAGGGGTCGGGGTCAGGGGTCAAAGATCAGGGGTCAGGGTCAGGGGTCAAAGGTCAGGTGTCAGGGGTCAGGTGTCAGGGTCAGGAGTCATGGGTCAGGGGTCAAGGGAATGGGGCCATGGTTAGGGGTCAGGGGTCAGGGGTCAGAGTCAGGGGTCGGGGGTCAGTGGTCAGGGGTCAGGGTTAGGGATTAGGGGGCAGGGTCAGGGGTCAAAGGTCAGGGGTCAAAGGTCAGGGGTCAGGGGTCAGGGGTCATTGTTAGGGGTCAGGGGTCATGGTTAGGTGTCAGGGATCAGGGGGTCAGGGGTCAGGGTTAGGGATCAGGGGTCAGGGGTCGGGGGTCAGGGTCAGGGGTCAAAGGTCAGGGGTCATGGTTAGCGGTCAGGGATCAGAGTCACTGTCAGGGGTCATGGCCAGGGGTCATGGTTAGGGGTCAGGGGTCAGGGGTCAGGGGTCAAGGGTCAGGTGTCAGGGGTCAGGGGTGATGGTTAGGGGTCAGGGGTCAGGGGTCAGGCATCAGGCATCAGGGGTTAGGGGTTAGGGTTAGGGATCAGGAGTCAGGGGTCAGGGGTCAGAGTCAGGGATCAGGGGTCAGGGGTCAGAGTCAGGGGTCAGGAGTCTGGGGTCAAGGGTCAGGGTCGTGGTTAGGGGTCAGGGGTCGGGGTCAGGGAATGGGGTCATGGTTAGGGGTCAGCGGTCAGGCTCAGGCTCAGGGGTCATGGTTAGGGGTCAGGGGTCAGGGGGTCAGGGGTCAGGGGGTATGGGGTCAGGGTCATGGTTAGGGGTCAGGGGTCAGGGGGTCAGGGGTCAGGGGGTATGGGGTCAGGGTCATGGTTAGGGGTCAGGGGTCAGGGTCTGGGGTCATGGTTAGGGGTCAGGGGTCAGGGGTCATGGTTAGGGGTCAGGGGTCTGGGGTCAAGGGTCAGGGGTCAGGGGATCAGGGGTCAGGAGGTCACGAGTCAGGGGGTCAGGTTCATGGTCAGGGGTCAGGGTCAGGGGTCATGGTTAGGGGTCAGGGGTCAGGGTCAGGGGTCAGGGGTCAGGAGGTCAGGGGTCAAGTGTCAGGGGTCAGGGGTCAGGGGTCAGGGGTCAGGGGTCAGGGGTCAGGGGTCAGGCTTAGGGATCAGGGGTCAGGGTCAGGGGTCAGGGGTCAGCGTCATGGTCAGGGGTCGGGGTCAGGGTCAGGGGTCAGGGTCAGGTGTCATGGTTAGGGGTCAGGGGTCAGGGGTCAGGGGGTCAGGGTCATGGTTAGGGGTCAGGGGTCAGGGTCTGGGGTCATGGTTAGGGGTCAGGGGTCAGGGGTCAGGTGATCAGGGGTCATGGTTAGGGGTCAGGGGTCAGGGTCATGGTTAGGGGTCAGGGATCAGGGTCAGGGTCAGGGGTCTGGGGTGAGTGGTCAGAGGTCAGGGGTTAGGGGTCAGGGGTCAGAGTCAGGGGTCAGGGGTCAGTGGTCAGGGGTCAGGGTTAGGGATTAGGGGGCAGAGTCAGGGGTCAAAGGTCAGGGGTCAAAGGTCAGGGATCAGGGGTCATTGTTAGGGGTCAGGGGTCATGGTTAGGGGTCAGGGGTCAGGGATCAGGGGGTCAGGGGTCAGGGTTAGGGATCAGGGGTCAGAGGTCGGGGGTCAGGGTCAGGGTCAGGGGTCAAAGGTCAGGTGTCATGGTTAGGGGTCAGGGGTCAGGGGTCAAGGGTCAGGGGTCAAGGGTCATGGTCTGGGGTGAGTGGTCAGGGGTCAGGGTCATGGTTAGGCGTCAGGGAATGGGGTCATGGTTAGGGGTCAGGGGTCAGGGGTCAGGAGTCAGGGGTCATGGTTAGCGGTCAGGGATCAGAGTCACTGTCAGGGGTCATGGCCAGGGGTCATGGTTAGGGGTCAGGGGTTAGGGGTCATGGTTAGGGGTCAGGGGTCTGGGGTCAAGGGTCAGGGGTCAGGGGATCAGGGGTCAGGAGGTCAGGAGTCAGGGGGTCAGGTTCATGGTCAGGGGTCAGGGTCAGGGGTCATGGTTAGGGGTCAGTGGTCAGGGTCAGGGGTCAGGGGTCAGGAGGTCAGGGGTCAAGGGTCAGGGGGTCAGGGGTCAGGGGTCAGGGGTCAGGCGTCAGGGGTCAGGGGTCAGGGGTCATGGTTAGGGGTTAGGGGTCAGGGGTCAGGAGTCAGGGGTCATGGTTAGCGGTCAGGGGTCAGAGTCACTGTCAGGGGTCATGGTCAGGGGTCATGGTTAGGGGTCAGGGGTCAGGGGTCAAGGGTCAGGTGTCAGGGGTCAGGGGTGATGGTTAGGGGTCAGGGGTCAGGGATCAGGGGTCATTGTTAGGGGTCAGGTGTCATGGTTAGGGGTCAGGGGTCAGGGGTCAGGGGTCAGGGGTCAGGCTTAGGGATCAGGGGTCAGGGTCAGGGGTCAGGGGTCAAAGGTCAGGGGTCATGGTCATGGGTCATGGTCAGGGGTCATTAGTAGGGGTCAGGGGTCAGTGGTCAAGGGTCAGCGTCATGGTCAGGGGTCGGGGTCAGGGTCAGGGGTCAGGGTCAGGTGTCATGGTTAGGGGTCAGGGGTCAGGGGTCAGGGGGTCAGGGTCATGGTTAGGGGTCAGGGGTCAGGGTCTGGGGTCATGGTTAGGGGTCAGGGGTCAGGGGTCAGGGGATCAGGGGTCATGGTTAGGGGTCAGGGGTCAGGGTCATGGTTAGGGGTCAGGGATCAGGGTCAGGGTCAGGGGTCTGGGGTGAGTGGTCAGAGGTCAGGGGTTAGGGGTCAGGGGTCAGAGTCAGGGGTCAGGGGTCAGTGGTCAGGGGTCAGGGTTAGGGATTAGGGGGCAGAGTCAGGGGTCAAAGGTCAGGGGTCAAAGGTCAGGGGTCAGGGGTCAGGGGTCATTGTTAGGGGTCAGGGGTCATGGTTAGGGGTCAGGGGTCAGGGATCAGGGGGTCAGGGGTCAGGGTTAGGGATCAGGGGTCAGAGGTCGGGGGTCAGGGTCAGGGTCAGGGGTCAAAGGTCAGGGGTCATGGTTAGGGGTCAGGGGTCAGGGGTCAAGGGTCAGGGGTCAAGGGTCATGGTCTGGGGTGAGTGGTCAGGGGTCAGGGTCATGGTTAGGCGTCAGGGAATGGGGTCATGGTTAGGGGTCAGGGGTCAGGAGTCAGGGGTCATGGTTAGCGGTCAGGGATCAGAGTCACTGTCAGGGGTCATGGCCAGGGGTCATGGTTAGGGGTCAGGGGTCAGGGGTCAGGGGTCAAGGGTCAGGTGTCAGGGGTCAGGGGTGATGGTTAGGGGTCAGGGGTCAGGGGTCAGGCATCAGGCATCAGGGGTTAGGGGTTAGGGTTAGGGATCAGGAGTCAGGGGTCAGGGGTCAGAGTCAGGGATCAGGGGTCAGGGGTCAGAGTCAGGGATCAGGAGTCTGGGGTCAAGGGTCAGGGTCGTGGTTAGGGGTCAGGGGTCGGGGTCAGGGAATGGGGTCATGGTTAGGGGTCAGCGGTCAGGCTCAGGCTCAGGGGTCATGGTTAGGGGTCAGGGGTCAGGGGGTCAGGGGTCAGGGGGTATGGGGTCAGGGTCATGGTTAGGGGTCAGGGGTCAGGGTCTGGGGTCATGGTTAGGGGTCAGGGGTCAGGGGTCATGGTTAGGGGTCAGGGGTCTGGGGTCAAGGGTCAGGGGTCAGGGGATCAGGGGTCAGGAGGTCAGGAGTCAGGGGGTCAGGTTCATGGTCAGGGGTCAGGGTCAGGGGTCATGGTTAGGGGTCAGGGGTCAGGGTCAGGGGTCAGGGGTCAGGAGGTCAGGGGTCAAGTGTCAGGGGTCAGGGGTCAGGGCTCATGGGTCAGGGGTCAGGCTTAGGGATCAGGGGTCAGGGTCAGGGGTCAGGGGTCAGCGTCATGGTCAGGGGTCGGGGTCAGGGTCAGGGGTCAGGGTCAGGTGTCATGGTTAGGGGTCAGGGGTCAGGGGTCAGGGGGTCAGGGTCATGGTTAGGGGTCAGGGGTCAGGGTCTGGGGTCATGGTTAGGGGTCAGGGGTCAGGGGTCAGGGGATCAGGGGTCATGGTTAGGGGTCAGGGGTCAGGGTCATGGTTAGGGGTCAGGGATCAGGGTCAGGGTCAGGGGTCTGGGGTGAGTGGTCAGAGGTCAGGGGTTAGGGGTCAGGGGTCAGAGTCAGGGGTCAGGGGTCAGTGGTCAGGGGTCAGGGTTAGGGGTTAGGGGGCATGGTCAGGGGTCAAAGGTCAGGGGTCAAAGGTCAGGGGTCAGGGGTCATTGTTAGGGGTCAGGGGTCATGGTTAGGGGTCAGGGGTCAGGGATCAGGGGGTCAGGGGTCAGGGTTAGGGATCAGGGGTCAGGGGTCGGGGGTCAGGGTCAGGGGTCAAAGGTCAGGGGTCATGGTTAGGGGTCAGGGTTCAGGGGTCAAGGGTCAGGGGTCAAGGGTCATGGTCTGGGGTGAGTGGTCAGGGGTCAGGGTCATGGTTAGGCGTCAGGGAATGGGGTCATGGTTAGGGGTCAGGGGTCAGGGGTCAGGAGTCAGGGGTCATGGTTAGCGGTCAGGGATCAGAGTCACTGTCAGGGGTCATGGCCAGGGGTCATGGTTAGGGGTCAGGGGTCAGGGGTCAGGGGTCAAGGGTCAGGTGTCAGGGGTCAGGGGTGATGGTTAGGGGTCAGGGGTCAGGGGTCAGGCATCAGGCATCAGGGGTTAGGGGTTAGGGTTAGGGATCAGGAGTCAGGGGTCAGGGGTCAGAGTCAGGGATCAGGGGTCAGGGGTCAGAGTCAGGGATCAGGAGTCAGGGGTCAGGGGTCAGGGGTCAGGGGTCCGGGGTCAGGGGTCAGGGGTCAAAGGTCAGGGGTCATTGTAATAGGTCAGGGGTCATTAATAGGGGTCAGGGGTCAGGGGTCAAGGGTCAGGGTCGTGGTTAGGGGTCAGGGGTCGGGGTCAGGGAATGGGGTCATGGTTAGGGGTCAGCGGTCAGGCTCAGGCTCAGGGGTCATGGTTAGGGGTCAGGGGTCAGGGGGTCAGGGGTCAGGGGGTATGGGGTCAGGGTCATGGTTAGGGGTCAGGGGTCAGGGTCTGGGGTCATGGTTAGGGGTCAGGGGTCAGGGGTCATGGTTAGGGGTCAGGGGTCTGGGGTCAAGGGTCAGGGGTCAGGGGATCAGGGGTCAGGAGGTCAGGAGACAGGGGGTCAGGTTCATGGTTAGGGGTCAGGGTCAGGGGTCATGGTTAGGGGTCAGGGGTCAGGGTCAGGGGTCAGGGGTCAGGAGGTCAGGGGTCAAGTGTCAGGGGTCAGGGGTCAGGGGTCAGGCTTAGGGATCAGGGGTCAGGGTCAGGGGTCAGGGGTCAGCGTCATGGTCAGGGGTCGGGGTCAGGGTCAGGGGTCAGGGTCAGGTGTCATGGTTAGGGGTCAGGGGTCAGGGGTCAGGGGGTCAGGGTCATGGTTAGGGGTCAGGGGTCAGGGTCTGGGGTCATGGTTAGGGGTCAGGGGTCAGGGGTCAGGGGATCAGGGGTCATGGTTAGGGGTCAGGGGTCAGGGTCATGGTTAGGGGTCAGGGATCAGGGTCAGGGTCAGGGGTCTGGGGTGAGTGGTCAGAGGTCAGGGGTTAGGGGTCAGGGGTCAGAGTCAGGGGTCAGGGGTCAGTGGTCAGGGGTCAGGGTTAGGGATTAGGGGGCAGGGTCAGGGGTCAAAGGTCAGGGGTCAAAGGTCAGGGGTCAGGGGTCAGGGGTCATTGTTAGGGGTCAGGGGTCATGGTTAGGGGTCAGGGGTCAGGGATCAGGGGGTCAGGGGTCAGGGTTAGGGATCAGGGGTCAGGGGTCGGGGGTCAGGGTCAGGGTCAGGGGTCATGGTTAGGGGTCAGGGGTCAGGGGTCAAGGGTCAGGGGTCAAGGGTCATGGTCTGGGGTGAGTGGTCAGGGGTCAGGGTCATGGTTAGGCGTCAGGGAATGGGGTCATGGTTAGGGGTCAGGGGTCAGGGGTCAGGAGTCAGGGGTCATGGTTAGCGGTCAGGGATCAGAGTCACTGTCAGGGGTCATGGCCAGGGGTCATGGTTAGGGGTCAGGGGTCAGGGGTCAGGCGTCAAGGGTCAGGTGTCAGGGGTCAGGGGTGATGGTTAGGGGTCAGGGGTCAGGGGTCAGGCATCAGGCATCAGGGGTTAGGGGTTAGGGTTAGGGATCAGGAGTCAGGGGTCAGGGGTCAGAGTCAGGGATCAGGGGTCAGGGGTCAGAGTCAGGGATCAGGAGTCTGGGGTCAAGGGTCAGGGGTCAGGGGTCAGGGGTCAGGGGTCAAAGGTCAGGGGTCATTGTCATAGGTCAGGGGTCATTAATAGGGGTCAGGGGTCAGGGGTCAAGGGTCAGGGTCGTGGTTAGGGGTCAGGGGTCGAGGTCAGGGAATGGGGTCATGGTTAGGGGTCAGCGGTCAGGCTCAGGCTCAGGGGTCATGGTGAGGGGTCAGGGGTCAGGGGGTCAGGGGTCAGGGGGTATGGGGTCAGGGTCATGGTTAGGGGTCAGGGGTCAGGGGTCAGGGTCATGGTTAGGGGTCAGGGATCAGGGTCAGGGTCAGGGGTCTGGGGTGAGTGGTCAGAGGTCAGGGATTAGGGTTCAGGGGTCAGAGTCAGGAGTCAGGGGTCAGTGGTCAGGGGTCAGGGTTAGGGATTAGGGGGCAGGGTCAGGGGTCAAAGGTCAGGGGTCAAAGGTCAGGGGTCAGGGGTCAGGGGTCATTGTTAGGGGTCAGGGGTCATGGTTAGGTGTCAGGGGTCAGGGGTCAGGAGGTCAGGGGGTCAGGGGTCATGGCTAGGGGTCAGGGGTCAAGGGTCAGGGGTCAGGGATAGAGTCAGGGGTCTGGGGTCAGGGGTCAGGGATCAGGGGGTCAGGGGTCAGGGTTAGGGATCAGGGGTCAGGGGTCGGGGGTCAGGGTCAGGGTCAGGGGTCAAAGGTCAGGGGTCATGGTTAGGGGTCAGGGGTCAGGGGTCAAGGGTCAGGGGTCAAGGGTCATGGTCTGGGGTGAGTGGTCAGGGGTCAGGGTCATGGTTAGGCGTCAGGGAATGGGGTCATGGTTAGGGGTCAGGGGTCAGGAGTCAGGGGTCATGGTTAGCGGTCAGGGATCAGAGTCACTGTCAGGGGTCATGGCCAGGGGTCATGGTTAGGGGTCAGGGGTCAGGGGTCAGGGGTCAAGGGTCAGGTGTCAGGGGTCAGGGGTGATGGTTAGGGGTCAGGGGTCAGGGGTCAGGGGTCAGGCATCAGGGGTTAGGGGTTAGGGTTAGGGATCAGGGGTCAGGGGTCAGGGGTCAGAGTCAGGGATCAGGGGTCAGGGGTCAGAGTCAGGGATCAGGAGTCTGGGGTCAAGGGTCAGGGGTCAGGGGTCAGGGGTCAGGGGTCAAAGGTCCGGGGTCATTGTCATAGGTCAGGGGTCATTAATAGGGGTCAGGGGTCAGGGGTCAAGGGTCAGGGTCGTGGTTAGGGGTCAGGGGTCGGGGTCAGGGAATGGGGTCATGGTTAGGGGTCAGCGGTCAGGCTCAGGCTCAGGGGTCATGGTTAGGGGTCAGGGGTCAGGGGGTCAGGGGTCAGGGGGTATGGGGTCAGGGTCATGGTTAGGGGTCAGGGGTCAGGGTCTGGGGTCATGGTTAGGGGTCAGGGGTTAGGGGTCATGGTTAGGGGTCAGGGGTCTGGGGTCAAGGGTCAGGGGTCAGGGGGTCAGGGGATCAGGGGTCAGGAGGTCAGGAGTCAGGGGGTCAGGTTCATGGTCAGGGGTCAGGGTCAGGAGTCATGGTTAGGGGTCAGGGGTCAGGGTCAGGGGTCAGGGGTCAGGAGGTCAGGGGTCAAGGGTCAGGGGGTCAGGGGTCAGGGGTCAGGCGTCAGGGGTCAGGGGTCAGGGGTCGGGTCAGGGGTCAAAGATCAGGGGTCAGGGTCAGGGGTGAAAGGTCAGGTGTCAGGGGTCAGGTGTCAGGGTCAGGAGTCAGGGGTCAGGGGTCAAGGGAATGGAGCCATGGTTAGGGGTCAGGGGTCAGGGGTCAGAGTCAGGGGTCGGTGGTCAGGGGTCAGGAGTCAGGGTTAGGGATCAGGGGGCAGGGTGAGGGGTCAAAGGTCAGGGGTCAGGGTTAGGGGTCAGGGGTCAGGGGTCGGGGGTCATTGTTAGGGGTCAGGGGTCAGGGGTCATGGTTAGGGTTAGGGGTCAGGGGTCAGGAGTCAGGGGTCATGGTTAGCGGTCAGGGGTCAGAGTCACTGTCAGGGGTCATGGTCAGGGGTCATGGTTAGGGGTCAGGGTTCAGGGGTCAAGGGTCAGGTGTCAGGGGTCAGGGGTGATGGTTAGGGGTCAGGGGTCAGGGGTCAGGGGTCATTGTTAGGGGTCTGGGGTCATGGTTAGGGGTCAGGGGTCAGGGGTCAGGAGTCAGGGGTCATGGTTAGCGGTCAGGGGTCAGAGTCACTGTCAGGGGTCATGGCCAGGGGTCATGGTTAGGGGTCAGGGGTCAGGGGTCAGGGGGCAAGGGTCAGGTGTCAGGGGTCAGGGGTGATGGTTAGGGGTCAGGGGTCAGGCATCAGGCATCAGGGGTTAGGGGTTAGGGTTAGGGATCAGGAGTCAGGGGTCAGGGGTCAGAGTCAGGGATCAGGGGTCAGGGGTCAGAGTCAGGGATCAGGAGTCTGGGGTCAAGGGTCAGGGTCGTGGTTAGGGGTCAGGGGTCGGGGTCAGGGAATGGGGTCATGGTTAGGGGTCAGCGGTCAGGCTCAGGCTCAGGGGTCATGGTTAGGGGTCAGGGGTCAGGGGGTCAGGGGTCAGGGGGTATGGGGTCAGGGTCATGGTTAGGGGTCAGGGGTCAGGGTCTGGGGTCATGGTTAGGGGTCAGGGGTCAGGGGTCATGGTTAGGGGTCAGGGGTCTGGGGTCAAGGGTCAGGGGTCAGGGGATCAGGGGTCAGGAGGTCAGGAGTCAGGGGGTCAGGTTCATGGTAAGGGGTCAGGGTCAGGGGTCATGGTTAGGGGTCAGGGGTCAGGGTCAGGGGTCAGGGGTCAGGAGGTCAGGGGTCAAGTGTCAGGGGTCAGGGGTCAGGGGTCAGGGGTCAGGGGTCAGGCTTAGGGATCAGGGGTCAGGGTCAGGTGTCATGGTTAGGGGTCAGGGGTCAGGGGTCAGGGGGTCAGGGTCATGGTTAGGGGTCAGGGGTCAGGGTCTGGGTCATGGTTAGGGGTCAGGGGTCAGGGGTCAGGGGATCAGGGGTCATGGTTAGGGGTCAGGGGTCAGGGTCATGGTTAGGGGTCAGGGATCAGGGTCAGGGGGTCAGGGGTCATTAATAGGGGTCAGGGGTCATGGGTCAGGGGTCAGGGATAGAGTCAGGGGTCTGGGGTCAGGGGTCAGGGATCAGGGGGTCAGGGGTCAGGGTTAGGGATCAGGGGTCAGGGGTCGGGGGTCAGGGTCAGGGTCAGGGGTCAAAGGTCAGGGGTCATGGTTAGGGGTTAGGGGTCAGGGGTCAAGGGTCAGGGGTCAAGGGTCATGGTCTGGGGTGAGTGGTCAGGGGTCAGGGTCATGGTTAGGCGTCAGGGAATGGGGTCATGGTTAGGGGTCAGGGGTCAGGGGTCAGGAGTCAGGGGTCATGGTTAGCGGTCAGGGATCAGAGTCACTGTCAGGGGTCATGGCCAGGGGTCATGGTTAGGGGTCAGGGGTCAGGGGTCAGGGGTCAAGGGTCAGGTGTCAGGGGTCAGGGGTGATGGTTAGGGGTCAGGGGTCAGGGGTCAGGCATCAGGCATCAGGGGTTAGGGGTTAGGGTTAGGGATCAGGAGTCAGGGGTCAGGGGTCAGAGTCAGGGATCAGGGGTCAGGGGTCAGAGTCAGGGATCAGGAGTCTGGGGTCAAGGGTCCGGGGTCAGGGGTCAGGGGTCAGGGGTCAAAGGTCAGGGGTCATTGTCATAGGTCAGGGGTCATTAATAGGGGTCAGGGGTCAGGGGTCAAGGGTCAGGGTCGTGGTTAGGGGTCAGGGGTCGGGGTCAGGGAATGGGGTCATGGTTAGGGGTCAGCGGTCAGGCTCAGGCTCAGGGGTCATGGTTAGGGGTCAGGGGTCAGGGGGTCAGGGGTCAGGGGGTATGGGGTCAGGGTCATGGTTAGGGGTCAGGGGTCAGGGGTCAGGGTCATGGTTAGGGGTCAGGGGTCAGGGTCAGGGTCAGGGGTCTGGGGTGAGTGGTCAGAGGTCAGGGATTAGGGTTCAAGGGTCAGAGTCAGGAGTCAGGGGTCAGTGGTCAGGGGTCAGGGTTAGGGATTAGGGGGCAGGGTCAGGGGTCAAAGGTCAGGGGTCAAAGGTCAGGGGTCAGGGGTCAGGGGTCATTGTTAGGGGTCAGGGGTCATGGTTAGGTGTCAGGGGTCAGGGGTCAGGAGGTCAGGGGGTCAGGGGTCATGGCTAGGGGTCAGGGGTCAAGGGTCAGGGGTCAGGGATAGAGTCAGGGGTCTGGGGTCAGGGGTCAGGGATCAGGGGGTCAGGGGTCAGGGTTAGGGATCAGGGGTCAGGGGTCGGGGGTCAGGGTCAGGGTCAGGGGTCAAAGGTCAGGGGTCATGGTTAGGGGTCAGGGGTCAGGGGTCAAGGGTCAGGGGTCAAGGGTCATGGTCTGGGGTGAGTGGTCAGGGGTCAGGGTCATGGTTAGGCGTCAGGGAATGGGGTCATGGTTAGGGGTCAGGGGTCAGGAGTCAGGGGTCATGGTTAGCGGTCAGGGATCAGAGTCACTGTCAGGGGTCATGGCCAGGGGTCATGGTTAGGGGTCAGGGGTCAGGGGTCAGGGGTCAAGGGTCAGGTGTCAGGGGTCAGGGGTGATGGTTAGGGGTCAGGGGTCAGGGGTCAGGCATCAGGGGTTAGGGGTTAGGGTTAGGGATCAGGGGTCAGGGGTCAGGGGTCAGAGTCAGGGATCAGGGGTCAGGGGTCAGAGTCAGGGATCAGGAGTCTGGGGTCAAGGGTCAGGGGTCAGGGGTCAGGGGTCAGGTGTCAAAGGTCCGGGGTCATTGTCATAGGTCAGGGGTCATTAATAGGGGTCAGGGGTCAGGGGTCAAGGGTCAGGGTCGTGGTTAGGGGTCAGGGGTCGGGGTCAGGGAATGGGGTCATGGTTAGGGGTCAGCGGTCAGGCTCAGGCTCAGGGGTCATGGTTAGGGGTCAGGGGTCAGGGGGTCAGGGGTCAGGGGGTATGGGGTCAGGGTCATGGTTAGGGGTCAGGGGTCAGGGTCTGGGGTCATGGTTAGGGGTCAGGGGTTAGGGGTCATGGTTAGGGGTCAGGGGTCTGGGGTCAAGGGTCAGGGGTCAGGGGGTCAGGGGATCAGGGGTCAGGAGGTCAGGAGTCAGGGGGTCAGGTTCATGGTCAGGGGTCAGGGTCAGGAGTCATGGTTAGGGGTCAGGGGTCAGGGTCAGGGGTCAGGGGTCAGGAGGTCAGGGGTCAAGGGTCAGGGGTCAGGGGTCAGGGGTCAGGGGTCAGGGGTCAGGGGTCAGGGGTCGGGTCAGGGGTCAAAGATCAGGGGTCAGGGTCAGGGGTGAAAGGTCAGGTGTCAGGGGTCAGGGGTGATGGTTAGGGGTCAGGGGTCAGGGGTCAGAGTCAGGGGTCGGTGGTCAGGGGTCAGGAGTCAGGGTTAGGGATCAGGGGGCAGGGTGAGGGGTCAAAGGTCAGGGGTCAGGGTTAGGGGTCAGGGGTCAGGGGTCGGGGGTCATTGTTAGGGGTCAGGGGTCAGGGGTCATGGTTAGGGTTAGGGGTCAGGGGTCAGGAGTCAGGGGTCATGGTTAGCGGTCAGGGGTCAGAGTCACTGTCAGGGGTCATGGTCAGGGGTCATGGTTAGGGGTCAGGGTTCAGGGGTCAAGGGTCAGGTGTCAGGGGTCAGGGGTGATGGTTAGGGGTCAGGGGTCAGGGGTCAGGGGTCATTGTTAGGGGTCTGGGGTCATGGTTAGGGGTCAGGGGTCAGGGGTCAGGAGTCAGGGGTCATGGTTAGCGGTCAGGGGTCAGAGTCACTGTCAGGGGTCATGGTCAGGGGTCATGGTTAGGGGTCAGGGTTCAGGGGTCAAGGGTCAGGTGTCAGGGGTCAGGGGTGATGGTTAGGGGTCAGGGGTCAGGGGTCAGGCATCAGGCATCAGGGGTTAGGGGTCAGGGTTAGGGATCAGGAGTCAGGGGTCAGGGGTCAGAGTCAGGGATCAGGAGTCAGGGTCAGGGGCAAGGGGTCAGGGGTCAGGGGTCAGGGGTCAGGGGTCAGGGGTCAGGGGTCAGGGGTCAGCGGTCATGGGGTTAGGGGTCAGGGGTCAGGGGGTCAAAGGTCAGGGGGTCAGGGGTCAGGGGTCAGGCTTAGGGATCAGGGGTCAGGGTCAGGGGTCAGGGGTCAAAGGTCAGGGGTCATGGTCATGGGTCATGGTCAGGGGTCATTAGTAGGGGTCAGGGGTCAGTGGTCAAGGGTCAGCGTCATGGTCAGGGGTCGGGGTCAGGGTCAGGGGTCAGGGTCAGGTGTCATGGTTAGGGGTCAGGGGTCAGGGGTCAGGGGGTCAGGGTCATGGTTAGGGGTCAGGGGTCAGGGTCTGGGGTCATGGTTAGGGGTCAGGGGTCAGGGGTCAGGGGATCAGGGGTCATGGTTAGGGGTCAGGGGTCAGGGGTCAGGGTCATGGTTAGGGGTCAGGGATCAGGGTCAGGGTCAGGGGTCAGGGGTGAGTGGTCAGAGGTCAGGGGTTAGGGGTCAGGGGTCAGAGTCAGGGGTCAGGGGTCAGTGGTCAGGGGTCAGGGTTAGGGATTAGGGGGCAGGGTCAGGGTTCAAAGGTCAGGGGTCAAAGGTCAGGGGTCAGGGGTCAGGGGTCATTGTTAGTGGTCAGGGGTCATGGTTAGGGGTCAGGGGTCAGGAGGTCAGGGGGTCAGGGGTCATGGCTAGGGGTCAGGGGTCAAGGGTCAGGGGTCAGGGATAGAGTCAGGGGTCTGGGGTCAGGGGTCAGGGATCAGGGGGTCAGGGGTCAGGGTTAGGGATCAGGGGTCAGGGGTCGGGGGTCAGGGTCAGGGTTAGGGGTCAAAGGTCAGGGGTCATGGTTAGGGGTCAGGGGTCAGGGGTCAAGGGTCAGGGGTCATGGTTAGGGGTCAGGGGTCAGGGGGTCAGGGGTCAGGGGGTCAGGGGTCAGCGGTCAGGGTTAGGGATCAGGGGACAGGGTCAGGGGTCAGGGGTCAAAGGTCAGGGGTCATGGTCATGGGTCATGGTCAGGGGTCATTAGTAGGGGTCAGGGTTCAGTGGTCAAGGGTCAGCGTCATGGTTAGGGGTCAGGTGTCAGGGAATGGGGTCATGGTTAGGGGTCAGGGGTCAGGGGTCAAGGGTCAGGTGTCAGGGGTCAGGGGTGATGGTTAGGGGTCAGGGGTCAGGCATCAGGCATCAGGGGTTAGGGGTTAGGGTTAGGGATCAGGAGTCAGGGGTCAGGGGTCAGAGTCAGGGATCAGGGGTCAGGGGTCAGAGTCAGGGATCAAAGTTCAGGGGTCATGGTCATGGGTCATGGTCAGGGGTCATTAGTAGGGGTCAGGGGTCAGTGGTCAAGGGTCAGCGTCATGGTCAGGGGTCGGGGTCAGGGTCAGGGGTAAGGGTCAGGTGTCATGGTTAGGGGTCAGGGGTCAGGGGTCAGGGGGTCAGGGTCATGGTTAGGGGTCAGGGGTCAGGGTCTGGGGTCATGGTTAGGGGTCAGGGGTCAGGGTCTGGGTCAGGGGTCATGGTTAGGGGTCAGGGGTCAGGGTCATGGTTAGGGGTCAAGGATCAGGGATCAGGGTCAGGGTCAGGGGTCTGGGGTGAGTGGTCAGAGGTCAGGGGTTAGGGGTCAGGGGTCAGAGTCAGGGGTCAGGGGTCAGTGGTCAGGGGTCAGGGTTAGGGATTAGGGGGCAGGGTCAGGGGTCAAAGGTCAGGGGTCAAAGGTCAGGGGTCAGGGGTCATTGTTAGGGGTCAGGGGTCATGGTTAGGGGTCAGGGGTCAGGGGTCAGGAGGTCAGGGGGTCAGGGGTCATGGCTAGGGGTCAGGGGTCAGGGATCAGGGGGTCAGGGGTCAGGGTTAGGGATCAGCGGTCAGGGGTCGGGGGTCAGGGTCAGGGTTAGGGGTCAAAGGTCAGGGGTCATGGTTAGGGGTCAGGGGTCAGGGGTCAAGGGTCAGGGGTCAAGGGTCATGGTCTGGGGTGAGTGGTCAGGGGTCAGGGTCATGGTTAGGCGTCAGGGAATGGGGTCATGGTTAGGGGTCAGGGGTCAGGGGTCAGGAGTCAGGGGTCATGGTTAGCGGTCAGGGATCAGAGTCACTGTCAGGGGTCATGGTCAGGGGTCATGGTTAGGGGTCAGGGGTCAGGGGTCAGGGGTCAGGGTCAGGTGTCAGGGGTCAGGGGTGATGGTTAGGGGTCAGGGGTCAGGGGTCAGGCATCAGGCATCAGGGGTTAGGGGTTAGGGTTAGGGATCAGGAGTCAGGGGTCAGGGGTCAGAGTCAGGGATCAGGGGTCAGGGGTCAGAGTCAGGGATCAGGAGTCTGGGGTCAAGGGTCAGGGGTCAAGGGTCAGGGGGTCTGGGGTCAGGCGTCAGGGGTCAGGGGTCAGGGGTCGGGGTCAGGGGTCAAAGATCAGGGGTCAGGGTCAGGGGTCAAAGGTCAGGTGTCAGGGGTCAGCTGTCAGGGTCAGGAGTCAGGGGTCAGGGGTCAAGGGAATGGGGCCATGGTTAGGGGTCAGGGGTCAGGGGTCAAGGGTCATGGTCTGGGGTGAGTGGTCAGGGGTCAGGGTCATGGTTAGGCGTCAGGGAATGGGGTCATGGTTAGGGGTCAGGGGTCAGGAGTCAGGGGTCATGGTTAGCGGTCAGGGATCAGAGTCACTGTCAGGGGTCATGGCCAGGGGTCATGGTTAGGGGTCAGGGGTCAGGGGTCAGGGGTCAAGGGTCAGGTGTCAGGGGTCAGGGGTGATGGTTAGGGGTCAGGGGTCAGGGGTCAGGCATCAGGGGTTAGGGGTTAGGGTTAGGGATCAGGGGTCAGGGGTCAGGGGTCAGAGTCAGGGATCAGGGGTCAGGGGTCAGAGTCAGGGATCAGGAGTCTGGGGTCAAGGGTCAGGGGTCAGGGGTCAGGGGTCAAAGGTCCGGGGTCATTGTCATAGGTCATGGGTCATTAATAGGGGTCAGGGGTCAGGGGTCAAGGGTCAGGGTCGTGGTTAGGGGTCAGGGGTCGGGGTCAGGGAATGGGGTCATGGTTAGGGGTCAGCGGTCAGGCTCAGGCTCAGGGGTCATGGTTAGGGGTCAGGGGTCAGGGGGTCAGGGGTCAGGGGGTATGGGGTCAGGGTCATGGTTAGGGGTCAGGGGTCAGGGTCTGGGGTCATGGTTAGGGGTCAGGGGTTAGGGGTCATGGTTAGGGGTCAGGGGTCTGGGGTCAAGGGTCAGGGGTCAGGGGGTCAGGGGATCAGGGGTCAGGAGGTCAGGAGTCAGGGGGTCAGGTTCATGGTCAGGGGTCAGGGTCAGGAGTCATGGTTAGGGGTCAGGGGTCAGGGTCAGGGGTCAGGGGTCAGGAGGTCAGGGGTCAAGGGTCAGGGGGTCAGGGGTCAGGGGTCAGGCGTCCGGGGTCAGGGGTCAGGGGTCGGGTCAGGGGTCAAAGATCAGGGGTCAGGGTCAGGGGTGAAAGGTCAGGTGTCAGGGGTCAGGGGTGATGGTTAGGGGTCAGGGGTCAGGGGTCAGAGTCAGGGCTCGGTGGTCAGGGGTCAGGAGTCAGGGTTAGGGATCAGGGGGCAGGGTGAGGGGTCAAAGGTCAGGGGTCAGGGTTAGGGGTCAGGGGTCAGGGGTCGGGGGTCATTGTTAGGGGTCAGAGGTCAGGGGTCATGGTTAGGGTTAGGGGTCAGGGGTCAGGAGTCAGGGGTCATGGTTAGCGGTCAGGGGTCAGAGTCACTGTCAGGGGTCATGGTCAGGGGTCATGGTTAGGGGTCAGGGTTCAGGGGTCAAGGGTCAGGTGTCAGGGGTCAGGGGTGATGATTAGGGGTCAGGGGTCAGGGGTCAGGGGTCATTGTTAGGGGTCTGGGGTCATGGTTAGGGGTCAGGGGTCAGGGGTCAGGAGTCAGGGGTCATGGTTAGTGGTCAGGGGTCAGAGTCACTGTCAGGGGTCATGGTCAGGGGTGATGGTTAGGGGTCAGGGTTCAGGGGTCAAGGGTCAGGTGTCAGGGGTCAGGGGTGATGGTTAGGGGTCAGGGGTCAGGGGTCAGGCGTCAGGCATCAGGGGTTAGGGGTCAGGGTTAGGGATCAGGAGTCAGGGGTCAGGGGTCAGAGTCAGGGATCAGGAGTCAGGGTCAGGGGCAAGGGGTCAGGGGTCAGGGGTCAGGGGTCAGGGGTCAGGGGTCAGGGGTCAGGGGTCAGGGGTCATGGGGTTAGGGGTCAGGGGTCAGGGGGTCAAAGGTCAGGGGGTCAGGGGTTAGGGGTCAGGCTTAGGGATCAGGGGTCAGGGTCAGGGGTCAGGGGTCAAAGGTCAGGGGTCATGGTCATGGGTCATGGTCAGGGGTCATTAGTAGGGGTCAGGGGTCAGTGGTCAAGGGTCAGCGTCATGGTCAGGGGTCGGGGTCAGGGTCAGGGGTCAGGGTCAGGTGTCATGGTTAGGGGTCAGGGGTCAGGGGTCAGGGGGTCAGGGTCATGGTTAGGGGTCAGGGGTCAGGGTCTGGGGTCATGGTTAGGGGTCAGGGGTCAGGGGTCAGGGGATCAGGGGTCATGGTTAGGGGTCAGGGGTCAGGGGTCAGGGTCATGGTTAGGGGTCAGGGATCAGGGTCAGGGTCAGGGGTCAGGGGTGAGTGGTCAGAGGTCAGGGGTTAGGGGTCAGGGGTCAGAGTCAGGGGTCAGGGGTCAGTGGTCAGGGGTCAGGGTTAGGGATTAGGGGGCAGGGTCAGGGTTCAAAGGTCAGGGGTCAAAGGTCAGGGGTCAGGGGTCAGGGGTCATTGTTAGTGGTCAGGGGTCATGGTTAGGGGTCAGGGGTCAGGAGGTCAGGGGGTCAGGGGTCATGGCTAGGGGTCAGGGGTCAAGGGTCAGGGGTCAGGGATAGAGTCAGGGGTCTGGGGTCAGGGGTCAGGGATCAGGGGGTCAGGGGTCAGGGTTAGGGATCAGGGGTCAGGGGTCGGGGGTCAGGGTCAGGGTTAGGGGTCAAAGGTCAGGGGTCATGGTTAGGGGTCAGGGGTCAGGGGTCAAGGGTCAGGGGTCATGGTTAGGGGTCAGGGGTCAGGGGGTCAGGGGTCAGGGGTCAGGGGGTCAGGGTCATGGTTAGGGGTCAGGGGTCAGGGTCTGGGGTCATGGTTAGGGGTCAGGGGTCAGGGTCTGGGTCAGGGGTCATGGTTAGGGGTCAGGGGTCAGGGTCATGGTTAGGGGTCAAGGATCAGGGATCAGGGTCAGGGTCAGGGGTCTGGGGTGAGTGGTCAGAGGTCAGGGGTTAGGGGTCAGGGGTCAGAGTCAGGGGTCAGGGGTCAGTGGTCAGGGGTCAGGGTTAGGGATTAGGGGGCAGGGTCAGGGGTCAAAGGTCAGGGGTCAAAGGTCAGGGGTCAGGGGTCATTGTTAGGGGTCAGGGGTCATGGTTAGGGGTCAGGGGTCAGGGGTCAGGAGGTCAGGGGGTCAGGGGTCATGGCTAGGGGTCAGGGGTCAGGGATCAGGGGGTCAGGGGTCAGGGTTAGGGATCAGCGGTCAGGGGTCGGGGGTCAGGGTCAGGGTTAGGGGTCAAAGGTCAGGGGTCATGGTTAGGGGTCAGGGGTCAGGGGTCAGGAGTCAGGGGTCATGGTTAGCGGTCAGGGATCAGAGTCACTGTCAGGGGTCATGGTCAGGGGTCATGGTTAGGGGTCAGGGGTCAGGGGTCAGGGGTCAGGGTCAGGTGTCAGGGGTCAGGGGTGATGGTTAGGGGTCAGGGGTCAGGGGTCAGGCATCAGGCATCAGGGGTTAGGGGTTAGGGTTAGGGATCAGGAGTCAGGGGTCAGGGGTCAGAGTCAGGGATCAGGGGTCAGGGGTCAGAGTCAGGGATCAGGAGTCTGGGGTCAAGGGTCAGGGGTCAAGGGTCAGGGGGTCAGGGGTCAGGCGTCAGGGGTCAGGGGTCAGGGGTCGGGGTCAGGGGTCAAAGATCAGGGGTCAGGGTCAGGGGTCAAAGGTCAGGTGTCAGGGGTCAGCTGTCAGGGTCAGGAGTCAGGGGTCAGGGGTCAAGGGAATGGGGTCATGGTTAGGGGTCAGGGGTCAGGGGTCAGAGTCAGGGGTCGGTGGTCAGGGGTCAGGAGTCAGGGTTAGGGATCAGGGGGCAGGGTGAGGGGTTAAAGGTCAGGGGTCATGGTTAGGGGTCAGGGGTCAGGGGTCAGGGGTCATTGTTAGGGGTCAGGGGTCAGGGGTCATGGTAGGGGTTAGGGGTCAGGGGTCAGGAGTCAGGGGTCATGGTTAGCGGTCAGGGGTCAGAGTCACTGTCAGGGGTCATGGTCAGGGGTCATGGTTAGGGGTCAGGGGTCAGGGGTCAAGGGTCAGGTGTCAGGGGTCAGGGGTGATGGTTAGGGGTCAGGGGTCAGGGGTCAGGCATCAGGCATCAGGGGTTAGGGGTTAGGGTTAGGGATCAGGAGTCAGGGGTTAGGGGTCAGAGTCAGGGATCAGGAGTCAGGGGTCAGGGGTCAGGGGTCAGGGGTCAGGCTTAGGGGTCAGGGGTCAGGGTCAGGGGTCAGGGGTCAAAGGTCAGGGGTCATGGTCATGGGTCATGGTCAGGGGTCATTAGTAGGGGTCAGGGGTCAGTGGTCAAGGGTGAGCGTCATGGTCAGGGGTCGGGGTCAGGGTCAGGGGTCAGGGTCAGGTGTCATGGTTAGGGGTCAGGGGTCAGGGGTCAGGGGGTCAGGGTCATGGTTAGGGGTCAGGGGTCAGGGTCTGGGGTCATGGTTAGGGGTCAGGGGTCAGGGGTCAGGGGATCAGGGGTCATGGTTAGGGGTCAGGGGTCAGGGTCATGGTTAGGGGTCAGGGATCAGGGTCAGGGTCAGGGGTCTGGGGTGAGTGGTCAGAGGTCAGGGGTTAGGGGTCAGGGGTCAGAGTCAGGGGTCAGGGGTCAGTGGTCAGGGGTCAGGGTTAGGGATTAGGGGGCAGGGTCAGGGGTCAAAGGTCAGGGGTCAAAGGTCAGGGGTCAGGGGTCAGGGGTCATTGTTAGGGGTCACGGGTCATGGTTAGGGGTCAGGGGTCAGGGATCAGGGGGTCAGGGGTCAGGGTTAGGGATCAGGGTTCAGGGGTCGGGGGTCAGGGTCAGGGGTCAAAGGTCAGGGGTCATGGTTAGGGGTCAGGGGTCAGGGGTCAAGGGTCAGGGGTCAAGGGTCATGGTCTGGGGTGAGTGGTCAGGGGTCAGGGTCATGGTTAGGCGTCAGGGAATGGGGTCATGGTTAGGGGTCAGGGGTCAGGGGTCAGGAGTCAGGGGTCATGGTTAGCGGTCAGGGATCAGAGTCACTGTCAGGGGTCATGGCCAGGGGTCATGGTTAGGGGTCAGGGGTCAGGGGTCAGGGGTCAAGGGTCAGGTGTCAGGGGTCAGGGGTGATGGTTAGGGGTCAGGGGTCAGGGGTCAGGCATCAGGCATCAGGGGTTAGGGGTTAGGGTTAGGGATCAGGAGTCAGGGGTCAGGGGTCAGAGTCAGGGATCAGGGGTCAGGGGTCAGAGTCAGGGATCAGGAGTCTGGGGTCAAGGGTCAGGGGTCAGGGGTCAGGGGTCAGGGGTCAAAGGTCAGGGGTCATTGTCATAGGTCAGGGGTCATTAATAGGGGTCAGGGGTCAGGGGTCAAGGATCAGGGTCGTGGTTAGGGGTCAGGGGTCGGGGTCAGGGAATGGGGTCATGGTTAGGGGTCAGCGGTCAGGCTCAGGCTCAGGGGTCATGGTTAGGGGTCAGGGGTCAGGGGGTCAGGGGTCAGGGGGTATGGGGTCAGGGTCATGGTTAGGGGTCAGGGGTCAGGGTCTGGGGTCATGGTTAGGGGTCAGGGGTTAGGGGTCATGGTTTGGGGTCAGGGGTCTGGGGTCAAGGGTCAGGGGTCAGGGGATCAGGGGTCAGGAGGTCAGGAGTCAGGGGGTCAGGTTCATGGTCAGGGGTCAGGGTCAGGGGTCATGGTTAGGGGTCAGGGGTCAGGGGTCAGAGTCAGGGGTCAGGAGGTCAGGGGTCAAGGGTCAGGGGTCAGGGGTCAGGCGTCAGGGGTCAGGGGTCAGGGGTCAAAGATCAGGGGTCAGGGTCAGGGGTCAAAGGTCAGGTGTCAGGGGTCAGGTGTCAGGGTCAGGAGTCAGGGGTCAGGGGTCAAGGGAATGGGGCCATGGTTAGGGGTCAGGGGTCAGGGGTCAGAGTCAGGGGTCGGTGGTCAGGGGTCAGGAGTCAGGGTTAGGGATCAGGGGGCAGGGTGAGGGGTCAAAGGTCAGGGGTCAGGGTTAGGGGTCAGGGGTCAGGGGTGATGGTTAGGGGTTAGGGGTCAGGGGTCAGGAGTCAGGGGTCATGGTTAGCGGTCAGGGGTCAGAGTCACTGTCAGGGGTCATGGTCAGGGGTCATGGTTAGGGGTCAGGGTTCAGGGGTCAAGGGTCAGGTGTCAGGGGTCAGGGGTGATGGTTAGGGGTCAGGGGTCAGGGGTCAGGGGTCATTGTTAGGGGTCAGGGGTCATGGTTAGGGGTCAGGGGTCAGGGGTCAGGAGTCAGGGGTCATGGTTAGCGGTCAGGGGTCAGAGTCACTGTCAGGGGTCATTGTCAGGGGTCATGGTTAGGGGTCAGGGTTCAGGGGTCAAGGGTCAGGTGTCAGGGGTCAGGGGTGATGGTTAGGGGTCAGGGGTCAGGGGTCAGGCATCAGGCATCAGGGGTTAGGGGTCAGGGTTAGGGATCAGGAGTCAGGGGTCCGGGGTCAGGAGTCAGGGATCAGGAGTCAGGGGTCAGGGGTCAGGGGTCAGGGGTCAGGGGTCAGGGGTCAGGGGTCAGGGGTCAGGGGTCGGGGGTCAGGGGTCAAAGGTCAGGGGGTCAGGGGTCAGGCTTAGGGATCAGGGGTCAGGGTCAGGGTCAGGGGTCAGGGGTCAAAGGTCAGGGGTCATGGTCATGGGTCATGGTCAGGGGTCATTAGTAGGGGTCAGGGGTCAGTGGTCAAGGGTCAGCGTCATGGTCAGGGGTCTGGGTCAGGGTCAGGGGTCAGGGTCAGGTGTCATGGTTAGGGGTCAGGGGTCAGGGGTCAGGGGGTCAGGGTCATGGTTAGGGGTCAGGGGTCAGGGTCTGGGGTCATGGTTAGGGGTCAGGGGTCAGGGGTCAGGGGATCAGGGGTCATGGTTAGGGGTCAGGGGTCAGGGTCATGGTTAGGGGTCAGGGATCAGGGTCACGGTCAGGGGTCTGGGGTGAGTGGTCAGAGGTCAGGGGTTAGGGGTCAGGGGTCAGAGTCAGGGGTCAGGGGTCAGTGGTCAGGGGTTAGGGATTAGGGGGCAGGGTCAGGGGTCAAAGGTCAGGGGTCAAAGGTCAGGGGTCAGGGGTCATTGTTAGGGGTCAGGGGTCATGGTTAGGGGTCAGGGGTCAGGGGTCAGGAGGTCAGGGGGTCAGGGGTCATGGCTAGGGGTCAGGGGTCAAGGGTTAGGGGTCAGGGATAGAGTCAGGGGTCTGGGGTCAGGGGTCAGGGATCAGGGGGTCAGGGGTCAGGGTTAGGGATCAGGGGTCAGGGGTCGGGGGTCAGGGTCAGGGTCAGGGGTCAAAAGTCAGGGGTCATGGTTAGGGGTCAGGGGTCAGGGGTCAGGGGTCAGGGGGTATGGGGTCAGGGTCATGGTTAGGGGTCAGGGGTCAGGGTCTGGGGTCATGGTTAGGGGTCAGGGGTCAGGGGTCATGGTTAGGGGTCAGGGGTCTGGGGTCAAGGGTCAGGGGTCAGGGGATCAGGGGTCAGGAGGTCAGGAGTCAGGGGGTCAGGTTCATGGTTAGGGGTCAGGGTCAGGGGTCATGGCTAGGGGTCAGGGGTCAGGGATCAGGGGGTCAGGGGTCAGGGTTAGGGATCAGCGGTCAGGGGTCGGGGGTCAGGGTCAGGGTTAGGGGTCAAAGGTCAGGGGTCATGGTTAGGGGTCAGGGGTCAGGGGTCAAGGGTCAGGGGTCAAGGGTCATGGTCTGGGGTGAGTGGTCAGGGGTCAGGGTCATGGTTAGGCGTCAGGGAATGGGGTCATGGTTAGGGGTCAGGGGTCAGGGGTCAGGAGTCAGGGGTCATGGTTAGCGGTCAGGGATCAGAGTCACTGTCAGGGGTCATGGTCAGGGGTCATGGTTAGGGGTCAGGGGTCAGGGGTCAGGGGTCAGGGTCAGGTGTCAGGGGTCAGGGGTGATGGTTAGGGGTCAGGGGTCAGGGGTCAGGCATCAGGCATCAGGGGTTAGGGGTTAGGGTTAGGGATCAGGAGTCAGGGGTCAGGGGTCAGAGTCAGGGATCAGGGGTCAGGGGTCAGAGTCAGGGATCAGGAGTCTGGGGTCAAGGGTCAGGGGTCAAGGGTCAGGGGGTCAGGGGTCAGGCGTCAGGGGTCAGGGGTCAGGGGTCGGGGTCAGGGGTCAAAGATCAGGGGTCAGGGTCAGGGGTCAAAGGTCAGGTGTCAGGGGTCAGCTGTCAGGGTCAGGAGTCAGGGGTCAGGGGTCAAGGGAATGGGGCCATGGTTAGGGGTCAGGGGTCAGGGGTCAAGGGTCATGGTCTGGGGTGAGTGGTCAGGGGTCAGGGTCATGGTTAGGCGTCAGGGAATGGGGTCATGGTTAGGGGTCAGGGGTCAGGAGTCAGGGGTCATGGTTAGCGGTCAGGGATCAGAGTCACTGTCAGGGGTCATGGCCAGGGGTCATGGTTAGGGGTCAGGGGTCAGGGGTCAGGGGTCAAGGGTCAGGTGTCAGGGGTCAGGGGTGATGGTTAGGGGTCAGGGGTCAGGGGTCAGGCATCAGGGGTTAGGGGTTAGGGTTAGGGATCAGGGGTCAGGGGTCAGGGGTCAGAGTCAGGGATCAGGGGTCAGGGGTCAGAGTCAGGGATCAGGAGTCTGGGGTCAAGGGTCAGGGGTCAGGGGTCAAAGGTCCGGGGTCATTGTCATAGGTCAGGGGTCATTAATAGGGGTCAGGGGTCAGGGGTCAAGGGTCAGGGTCGTGGTTAGGGGTCAGGGGTCGGGGTCAGGGAATGGGGTCATGGTTAGGGGTCAGCGGTCAGGCTCAGGCTCAGGGGTCATGGTTAGGGGTCAGGGGTCAGGGGGTCAGGGGTCAGGGGGTATGGGGTCAGGGTCATGGTTAGGGGTCAGGGGTCAGGGTCTGGGGTCATGGTTAGGGGTCAGGGGTTATGGTCATGGTTAGGGGTCAGGGGTCTGGGGTCAAGGGTCAGGGGTCAGGGGGTCAGGGAATCAGGGGTCAGGAGGTCAGGAGTCAGGGGGTCAGGTTCATGGTCAGGGGTCAGGGTCAGGAGTCATGGTTAGGGGTCAGGGGTCAGGGTCAGGGGTCAGGGGTCAGGAGGTCAGGGGTCAAGGGTCAGGGGGTCAGGGGTCAGGGGTCAGGCGTCCGGGGTCAGGGGTCAGGGGTCGGGTCAGGGGTCAAAGATCAGGGGTCAGGGTCAGGGGTGAAAGGTCAGGTGTCAGGGGTCAGGGGTGATGGTTAGGGGTCAGGGGTCAGGGGTCAGAGTCAGGGGTCGGTGGTCAGGGGTCAGGAGTCAGGGTTAGGGATCAGGGGGCAGGGTGAGGGGTCAAAGGTCAGGGGTCAGGGTTAGGGGTCAGGGGTCAGGGGTCGGGGGTCATTGTTAGGGGTCAGGGGTCAGGGGTCATGGTTAGGGTTAGGGGTCAGGGGTCAGGAGTCAGGGGTCATGGTTAGCGGTCAGGGGTCAGAGTCACTGTCAGGGGTCATGGTCAGGGGTCATGGTTAGGGGTCAGGGTTCAGGGGTCAAGGGTCAGGTGTCAGGGGTCAGGGGTGATGGTTAGGGGTCAGGGGTCAGGGGTCAGGGGTCATTGTTAGGGGTCTGGGGTCATGGTTAGGGGTCAGGGGTCAGGGGTCAGGAGTCAGGGGTCATGGTTAGCGGTCAGGGGTCAGAGTCACTGTCAGGGGTCATGGTCAGGGGTCATGGTTAGGGGTCAGGGTTCAGGGGTCAAGGGTCAGGTGTCAGGGGTCAGGGGTGATGGTTAGGGGTCAGGGGTCAGGGGTCAGGCATCAGGCATCAGGGGTTAGGGGTCAGGGTTAGGGATCAGGAGTCAGGGGTCAGGGGTCAGAGTCAGGGATCAGGAGTCAGGGTCAGGGGCAAGGGCTCAGGGGTCAGGGGTCAGGGGTCAGGGGTCAGGGGTCAGGGGTCAGGGGTCAGGGGTCAGGGGTCATGGGGTTAGGGGTCAGGGGTCAGGGGGTCAAAGGTCAGGGGGACAGGGGTCAGGGGTCAGGCTTAGGGGTCATTAGTAGGGGTCAGGGGTCAGTGGTCAAGGGTCAGCGTCATGGTCAGGGGTCGGGGTCAGGGTCAGGGGTCAGGGTCAGGTGTCATGGTTAGGGGTCAGGGGTCAGGGGTCAGGGGGTCAGGGTCATGGTTAGGGGTCAGGGGTCAGGGTCTGGGGTCATGGTTAGGGGTCAGGGGTCAGGGGTCAGGGGATCAGGGGTCATGGTTAGGGGTCAGGGGTCAGGGGTCAGGGTCATGGTTAGGGGTCAGGGATCAGGGTCAGGGTCAGGGGTCAGGGGTGAGTGGTCAGAGGTCAGGGGTTAGGGGTCAGGGGTCAGAGTCAGGGGTCAGGGGTCAGTGGTCAGGGGTCAGGGTTAGGGATTAGGGGGCAGGGTCAGGGTTCAAAGGTCAGGGGTCAAAGGTCAGGGGTCAGGGGTCAGGGGTCATTGTTAGTGGTCAGGGGTCATGGTTAGGGGTCAGGGGTCAGGAGGTCAGGGGGTCAGGGGTCATGGCTAGGGGTCAGGGGTCAAGGGTCAGGGGTCAGGGATAGAGTCAGGGGTCTGGGGTCAGGGGTCAGGGATCAGGGTTAGGGATTAGGGGGCAGGGTCAGGGGTCAAAGGTCAGGGGTCAAAGGTCAGGGGTCAGGGGTCATTGTTAGGGGTCAGGGGTCATGGTTAGGGGTCAGGGGTCAGGGGTCAGGAGGTCAGGGGGTCAGGGGTCATGGCTAGGGGTCAGGGTTCAGGGATCAGGGGGTCAGGGGTCAGGGTTAGGGATCAGCGGTCAGGGGTCGGGGGTCAGGGTCAGGGTTAGGGGTCAAAGGTCAGGGGTCATGGTTAGGGGTCAGGGGTCAGGGGTCAAGGGTCAGGGGTCAAGGGTCATGGTCTGGGGTGAGTGGTCAGGGGTCAGGGTCATGGTTAGGCGTCAGGGAATGGGGTCATGGTTAGGGGTCAGGGGTCAGGGGTCAGGAGTCAGGGGTCATGGTTAGCGGTCAGGGATCAGAGTCACTGTCAGGGGTCATGGTCAGGGGTCATGGTTAGGGGTCAGGGGTCAGGGGTCAGGGGTCAGGGTCAGGTGTCAGGGGTCAGGGGTGATGGTTAGGGGTCAGGGGTCAGGGGTCAGGCATCAGGCATCAGGGGTTAGGGGTTAGGGTTAGGGATCAGGAGTCAGGGGTCAGGGGTCAGAGTCAGGGATCAGGGGTCAGGGGTCAGAGTCAGGGATCAGGAGTCTGGGGTCAAGGGTCAGGGGTCAAGGGTCAGGGGGTCAGGGGTCAGGCGTCAGGGGTCAGGGGTCAGGGGTCGGGGTCAGGGGTCAAAGATCAGGGGTCAGGGTCAGGGGTCAAAGGTCAGGTGTCAGGGGTCAGCTGTCAGGGTCAGGAGTCAGGGGTCAGGGGTCAAGGGAATGGGGCCATGGTTAGGGGTCAGGGGTCAGGGGTCAGAGTCAGGGGTCGGTGGTCAGGGGTCAGGAGTCAGGGTTAGGGATCAGGGGGCAGGGTGAGGGGTTAAAGGTCAGGGGTCATGGTTAGGGGTCAGGGGTCAGGGGTCAGGGGTCATTGTTAGGGGTCAGGGGTCAGGGGTCATGGTAGGGGTTAGGGGTCAGGGGTCAGGAGTCAGGGGTCATGGTTAGCGGTCAGGGGTCAGAGTCACTGTCAGGGGTCATGGTCAGGGGTCATGGTTAGGGGTCAGGGGTCAGGGGTCAAGGGTCAGGTGTCAGGGGTCAGGGGTGATGGTTAGGGGTCAGGGGTCAGGGGTCAGGCATCAGGCATCAGGGGTTAGGGGTTAGGGTTAGGGATCAGGAGTCAGGGGTTAGGGGTCAGAGTCAGGGATCAGGAGTCAGGGGTCAGGGGTCAGGGGTCAGGGGTCAGGGGTCAGGGGTCAGGGGTCAGGCTTAGGGATCAGGGGTCAGGGTCAGGGGTCAGGGGTCAAAGGTCAGGGGTCATGGTCATGGGTCATGGTCAGGGGTCATTAGTAGGGGTCAGGGGTCAGTGGTCAAGGGTCAGCGTCATGGTCAGGGGTCGGGGTCAGGGTCAGGGGTCAGGGTCAGGTGTCATGGTTAGGGGTCAGGGGTCAGGGGTCAGGGGGTCAGGGTCATGGTTAGGGGTCAGGGGTCAGGGTCTGGGGTCATGGTTAGGGGTCAGGGGTCAGGGGTCAGGGGATCAGGGGTCATGGTTAGGGGTCAGGGGTCAGGGTCATGGTTAGGGGTCAGGGATCAGGGTCAGGGTCAGGGGTCTGGGGTGAGTGGTCAGAGGTAAGGGGTTAGGGGTCAGGGGTCAGAGTCAGGGGTCAGGGGTCAGTGGTCAGGGGTCAGGGTTAGGGATTAGGGGGCAGGGTCAGGGGTCAAAGGTCAGGGGTCAAAGGTCAGGGGTCAGGGGTCAGGGTTAGGGATCAGGGTTCAGGGGTCGGGGGTCAGGGTCAGGGTCAGGGGTCAAAGGTCAGGGGTCATGGTTAGGGGTCAGGGGTCAGGGGTCAAGGGTCAGGGGTCAAGGGTCATGGTCTGGGGTGAGTGGTCACGGGTCAGGGTCATGGTTAGGCGTCAGGGAATGGGGTCATGGTTAGGGGTCAGGGGTCAGGGGTCAGGAGTCAGGGGTCATGGGTCAGAGTCAGGGATCAGGAGTCTGGGGTCAAGGGTCAGGGGTCAGGGGTCAGGGGTCAGGGGTCAAAGGTCAGGGGTCATTGTCATAGGTCAGGGGTCATTAATAGGGGTCAGGGGTCAGAGGTCAAGGGTCAGGGTCGTGGTTTGGGGTCAGGGGTCGGGGTCAGGGAATGGGGTCATGGTTATGGGTCAGCGGTCAGGCTCAGGCTCAGGGGTCATGGTTAGGGGTCAGGGGTCAGGGGGTCAGGGGTCAGGGGGTATGGGGTCAGGGTCATGGTTAGGGGTCAGGGGTCAGGGTCTGGGGTCATGGTTAGGGGTCAGGGGTTAGGGGTCATGGTTTGGGGTCAGGGGTCTGGGGTCAAGGGTCAGGGGTCAGGGGATCAGGGGTCAGGAGGTCAGGAGTCAGGGGGTCAGGTTCATGGTCAGGGGTCAGGGTCAGGGGTCATGGTTAGGGGTCAGGGGTCAGGGATCAGAGTCAGGGGTCAGGAGGTCAGGGGTCAAGGGTCAGGGGTCAGGGGTCAGGGGTCAAAGGTCAGGTGTCAGGGGTCAGGTGTCAGGGTCAGGAGTCAGGGGTCAGGGGTCAAGGGAATGGGGCCATGGTTAGGGATCAGGGGTCAGGGGTCAGAGTCAGGGGTCGGTGGTCAGGGGTCAGGAGTCAGGGTTAGGGATCAGGGGGCAGGGTGAGGGGTCAAAGGTCAGGGGTCAGGGTTAGGGGTCAGGGGTCAGGGGTGATGGTTAGGGGTTAGGGGTCAGGGGTCAGGAGTCAGGGGTCATGGTTAGCGGTCAGGGGTCAGAGTCACTGTCAGGGGTCATGGTCAGGGGTCATGGTTAGGGGTCAGGGTTCAGGGGTCTAGGGTCAGGTGTCAGGGGTCAGGGGTGATGGTTAGGGGTCAGGGGTCAGGGGTCAGGGGTCATTGTTAGGGGTCAGGGGTCATGGTTAGGGGTCAGGGGTCAGGGGTCAGGAGTCAGGGGTCATGGTTAGCGGTCAGGGGTCAGAGTCACTGTCAGGGGTCATTGTCAGGGGTCATGGTTAGGGGTCAGGGTTCAGGGGTCAAGGGTCAGGTGTCAGGGGTCAGGGGTGATGGTTAGGGGTCAGGGGTCAGGGGTCAGGCATCAGGCATCAGGGGTTAGGGGTCAGGGTTAGGGATCAGGAGTCAGGGGTCAGGAGTCAGGGGTCAGGGGTCAGGGGTCAGGGGTCAGGGGTCAGGGGTCAGGGGTCGGGGGTCAGGGGTCAAAGGTCAGGGGGTCAGGGGTCAGGCTTAGGGATCAGGGGTCAGGGTCAGGGTCAGGGGTCAGGGGTCAAAGGTCAGGGGTCATGGTCATGGGTCATGGTCAGGGGTCATTAGTAGGGGTCAGGGGTCAGTGGTCAAGGGTCAGCGTCATGGTCAGGGGTCTGGGTCAGGGTCAGGGGTCAGGGTCAGGTGTCATGGTTAGGGGTCAGGGGTCAGGGGTCAGGGGGTCAGGGTCATGGTTAGGGGTCAGGGGTCAGGGTCTGGGGTCATGGTTAGGGGTCAGGGGTCAGGGGTCAGGGGATCAGGGGTCATGGTTAGGGGTCAGGGGTCAGGGTCATGGTTAGGGGTCAGGGATCAGGGTCAGGGTCAGGGGTCAGGGGTGAGTGGTCAGAGGTCAGGGGTTAGGGGTCAGGGGTCAGAGTCAGGGGTCAGGGGTCAGTGGTCAGGGGTCAGGGTTAGGGATTAGGGGGCAGGGTCAGGGGTCAAAGGTCAGGGGTCAAAGGTCAGGGGTCAGGGGTCATTGTTAGGGGTCAGGGGTCATGGTTAGGGGTCAGGGGTCAGGGGTCAGGAGGTCAGGGGGTCAGGGGTCATGGCTAGGGGTCAGGGGTCAAGGGTCAGGGGTCAGGGATAGAGTCAGGGGTCTGGGGTCAGGGGTCAGGGATCAGGGGGTCAGGGGTCAGGGTTAGGGATCAGGGGTCAGGGGTCGGGGGTCAGGGTCAGGGTTAGGGGTCAAAGGTCAGGGGCCATGGTTAGGGGTCAGGGGTCAAGGGTCAGGGGTCAAGGGTCATGGTCTGGGGTGAGTGGTCAGGGGTCAGGGTCATGGTTAGGCGTCAGGGAATGGGGTCATGGTTAGGGGTCAGGGGTCAGGGGTCAGGAGTCAGGGGTCATGGTTAGCGGTCAGGGATCAGAGTCACTGTCAGGGGTCATGGTCAGGGGTCATGGTTAGGGGTCAGGGGTCAGGGGTCAGGGGTCAGGGGTCAGGGTCAGGTGTCAGGGGTCAGGGGTGATGGTTAGGGGTCAGGGGTCAGGGGTCAGGCATCAGGCATCAGGGGTTAGGGGTTAGGGGTTAGGGTTAGGGATCAGGAGTCAGGGGTCAGGGGTCAGAGTCAGGGATCAGGGGTCAGGGGTCAGAGTCAGGGATCAGGAGTCTGGGGTCAAGGGTCAGGGGTCAGGGGTCAGGGGTCAAAGGTCAGGGGTCATTGTCATAGGTCAGGGGTCATTAATAGGGGTCAGGGGTCAGGGGTCAAGGGTCAGGGTCGTGGTTAGGGGTCAGGGGTCAGGGAATGGGGTCATGGTTAGGGGTCAGCGGTCAGGCTCAGGCTCAGGGGTCATGGTTAGGGGTCAGGGGTCAGGGGGTCAGGGGTCAGGGGGTATGGGGTCAGGGTCATGGTTAGGGGTCAGGGTCTGGGGTCATGGTTAGGGGTCAGGGGTTAGGGGTCATGGTTAGGGGTCAGGGGTCTGGGGTCAAGGGTCAGGGGTCAGGGGATCAGGGGTCAGGAGGTCAGGAGTCAGCAGGTCAGGTTCATGGTTAGGGAACAGGGTCAGGGGTCATGGTTAGGGGTCAGGGGTCAGGGTCAGGGGTCAGGGGTCAGGGGTCAGGGAATGGTTAGGGGTCAGGGGTCACGGAATTGGGTCATGGTTAGTGGTCAGGGGTCAGGGTCAGGGGTCAGGGGTCATGGTTAGGGGTCAGGGGTCAGGGTCATGGTTTGGGGTCAGGGTCAGGGATCAGGGGTCAGCTGTCTGGGGTGAGTGGTCGGGGGTCAGAGTCAGGGATCAGGGGTCAGGGGTCAGGGGTCAGGGGTCAGGGGTCAGGGGTCAGGGGTCAGGTGTCATGGTTAGGGGTCAACAGTCAGGGGTCATTGTCATGGGTCAGGGGTCATTAATAGGGGTCAGGGGTCAGGGGTCAAGGGTCAGGGTCGTGGTTAGGGGTCAGGGGTCAGGGAATGGGGTCATGGTTAGGGGTCAGCGGTCAGGCTCAGGGTCAGGGGTCATGGTTAGGGGTCAGGGGTCAGGGGGTCAGGGGTCAGGGGGTCAGGGGTCAGGGGTCAGGGTTAGGGATCAGGGGTCAGAGTCAGGGGTCAGGGGTCAAAGTTCAGGGGTCATGGTCATGGGTCATGGTCAGGGGTCATTAGTAGGGGTCAGGGGTCAGTGGTCAAGGGTCAGGGTCATGGTCAGGGGTCGGGGTCAGGGTCAGGGGTCAGGGTCAGGTGTCATGGTTAGGGGTCAGGAGTCAGGGGTCAGGGGGTCAGGGTCATGGTTAGGGGTCAGGGGTCAGGGTCTGGGGTCATGGTTAGGGGTCAGGGGTCAGGGTCTGGGTCAGGGGTCATGGTTAGGGGTCAGGGTTCAGGGGTCAAGGGTCAGGTGTCAGGGGTCAGGGGTGATGGTTAGGGGTCAGGGGTCAGGGGTCATTGTTAGGGGTCAGGGGTCATGGTTAGGGGTCAGGGGTCAGGGGTCAGGAGTCAGGGGTCATGGTTAGCGGTCAGGGGTCAGAGTCACTGTCAGGGGTCATGGTCAGGGGTCATGGTTAGGGGTCAGGGTTCAGGGGTCAAGGGTCAGGTGTCAGGGGTCAGGGGTGATGGTTAGGGGTCAGGGGTCAGGGGTCAGGCATCAGGCATCAGGGGTTAGGGGTCAGGGTTAGGGATCAGGAGTCAGGGGTCAGGGGTCAGGAGTCAGGGATCAGGAGTCAGGGGTCAGGGGTCAGGGGTCAGGGGTCAGGGGTCAGGGGTCAGGGGTCAGGGGTCAGGGGTCGGGGGTCAGGGGTCAAAGGTCAGGGGGTCAGGGGTCAGGCTTAGGGATCAGGGGTCAGGGTCAGGGGTCAGGGGTCAAAGGTCAGGGGTCATGATCATGGGTCATGGTCAGGGGTCATTAGTAGGGGTCAGGGGTCAGTGGTCAAGGGTCAGCGTCATGGTCAGGGGTCTGGGTCAGGGTCAGGGGTCAGGGTCAGGTGTCATGGTTAGGGGTCAGGGGTCAGGGGTCAGGGGGTCAGGGTCATGGTTAGGGGTCAGGGGTCAGGGTCTGGGGTCATGGTTAGGGGTCAGGGGATCAGGGGTCATGGTTAGGGGTCAGGGGTCAGGGTCATGGTTAGGGGTCAGGGATCAGGGTCAGGGTCAGGGGTCTGGGGTGAGTGGTCAGAGGTCAGGGGTTAGGGGTCAGGGGTCAGAGTCAGGGGTCAGGGGTCAGTGGTCAGGGGTCAGGGTTAGGGATTAGGGGGCAGGGTCAGGGGTCAAAGGTCAGGGGTCAAAGGTCAGGGGTCAGGGGTCATTGTTAGGGGTCAGGGGTCATGGTTAGGGGTCAGGGGTCAGGGGTCAGGAGGTCAGGGGTTCAGGGGTCATGGCTAGGGGTCAGGGGTCAAGGGTCAGGGGTCAGGGATAGAGTCAGGGGTCTGGGGTCAGGGGTCAGGGATCAGGGGGTCAGGGGTCAGGGTTAGGGATCAGGGGTCAGGGGTCGGGGGTCATGGTTAGGCGTCAGGGAATGGGGTCATGGTTAGGGGTCAGGGGTCAGGGGTCAGGAGTCAGGGGTCATGGTTAGCGGTCAGGGATCAGAGTCACTGTCAGGGGTCATGGTCAGGGGTCATGGTTAGGGGTCAGGGGTCAGGGGTCAGGGGTCAGGGGTCAGGGTCAGGTGTCAGGGGTCAGGGGTGATGGTTAGGGGTCAGGGGTCAGGGGTCAGGCATCAGGCATCAGGGGTTAGGGGTTAGGGGTTAGGGTTAGGGATCAGGAGTCAGGGGTCAGGGGTCAGAGTCAGGGATCAGGGGTCAGGGGTCAGAGTCAGGGATCAGGAGTCTGGGGTCAAGGGTCAGGGGTCAGGGGTCAGGGGTCAAAGGTCAGGGGTCATTGTCATAGGTCAGGGGTCATTAATAGGGGTCAGGGGTCAGGGGTCAAGGGTCAGGGTCGTGGTTAGGGGTCAGGGGTCGGGGTAAGGGAATGGGGTCATGGTTAGGGGTCAGCGGTCAGGCTCAGGCTCAGGGGTCATGGTTAGGGGTCAGGGGTCAGGGGGTCAGGGGTCAGGGGGTATGGGGTCAGGGTCATGGTTAGGGGTCAGGGTCTGGGGTCATGGTTAGGGGTCAGGGGTTAGGGGTCATGGTTAGGGGTCAGGGGTCTGGGGTCAAGGGTCAGGGGTCAGGGGATCAGGGGTCAGGAGGTCAGGAGTCAGCGGGTCAGGTTCATGGTTAGGGGACAGGGTCAGGGGTCATGGTTAGGGGTCAGGGGTCAGGGTCAGGGGTCAGGGGTCAGGGGTCAGGGAATGGTTAGGGGTCAGGGGTCACGGAATTGGGTCATGGTTAGTGGTCAGGGGTCAGGGTCAGGGGTCAGGGGTCATGGTTAGGGGTCAGGGGTCAGGGTCATGGTTTGGGGTCAGGGTCAGGGATCAGGGGTCAGCTGTCTGGGGTGAGTGGTCGGGGGTCAGTGTCAGGGATCAGGGGTCAGGGGTCAGGGGTCAGGGGTCAGGGGTCAGGGGTCAGGGGTCAGGGGTCAGGGGTCAGGGGTCAGGGGTCAGGTGTCATGGTTAGGGGTCAACGGTTAGGGGTCATTGTCATGGGTCAGGGGTCATTAATAGGGGTCAGGGGTCAGGGGTCAAGGGTCAGGGTCGTGGTTGGGGTCAGGGGTCAGGGAATGGGGTCATGGTTAGGGGTCAGCGGTCAGGCTCAGGGTCAGGGGTCATGGTTAGGGGTCAGGGGTCAGGGGGTCAGGGGTCAGGGGGTCAGGGGTCAGGGGTCAGGGTTAGGGATCAGGGGTCAGAGTCAGGGGTCAGGGGTCAAAGTTCAGGGGTCATGGTCATGGGTCATGGTCAGGGGTCATTAGTAGGGGTCAGGGGTCAGTGGTCAAGGGTCAGGGTCATGGTCAGGGATCGGGGTCAGGGTCAGGGGTCAGGGTCAGGTGTCATGGTTAGGGGTCAGGAGTCAGGGGTCAGGGGGTCAGGGTCATGGTTAGGGGTCAGGGGTCAGGGTCTGGGGTCATGGTTAGGGGTCAGGGGTCAGGGTCTGGGTCAGGGGTCATGGTTAGGGGTCAGGGGTCAGGGTCATGGTTAGGGGTCAAGGATCAGGGATCAGGGTCAGGGTCAGGGGTCTGGGGTGAGTGGTCAGAGGTCAGGGGTTAGGGGTCAGGGGTCAGAGTCAGGGGTCAGGGGTCAGTGGTCAGGGGTCAGGGTTAGGGATTAGGGGGCAGGGTCAGGGGTCAAAGGTCAGGGGTCAGGGGTCATTGTTAGGGGTCAGGGGTCATGGTTAGGGGTCAGGGGTCAGGGGTCAAGAGGTCAGGGGGTCAGGGGTCATGGCTAGGGGTCAGGGGTCAAGGGTCAGGGGTCAGGGATAGAGTCAGGGGTCTGGGGTCGGGGGTCAGGGTCAGGGGTCAAAGGTCAGGGGTCATGGTTAGGGGTCAGGGGTCAGGGGTCAGGAGTCAGGGGTCATGGTTAGCGGTCAGGGATCAGAGTCACTGTCAGGGGTCATGGTCAGGGGTCATGGTTAGGGGTCAGGGGTCAGGGGTCAGGGGTCAGGGTCAGGTGTCAGGGGTCAGGGGTGATGGTTAGGGGTCAGGGGTCAGGGGTCAGGCATCAGGCATCAGGGGTTAGGGGTTAGGGTTAGGGATCAGGAGTCAGGGGTCAGGGGTCAGAGTCAGGGATCAGGGGTCAGGGGTCAGAGTCAGGGATCAGGAGTCAGGGGTCAGGGGTCAGGGGTCAGGGGTCAAAGGTCAGGGGTCATTGTCATGGGTCAGGGGTCATTAATAGGGGTCAGGGGTCAGGAGGCAAGGGTCAGGGTCGTGGTTAGGGGTCAGGGGTCGGGGTCAGGGAATGGGGTCATGGTTAGGGGTCAGCGGTCAGGCTCAGGCTCAGGGGTCATGGTTAGGGGTCAGGGGTCAGGGGGTCAGGGGTCAGGGGGTATGGGGTCAGGGTCATGGTTAGGGGTCAGGGGTCAGGGGTCAAGGGTCAGGGGTCAGGGGATCAGGGGTCAGGAGGTCAGGAGTCAGGGGGTCAGGTTCATGGTTAGGGGTCAGGGTCAGGGGTCATGGTTAGGGGTCAGGGGTCAGGGTCAGGGGTCAGGGGTCAGGGGTCAGGGAATGGTTAGGGTTCCGGGGTCAGGGAATTGGGTCATGGTTAGTGGTCAGGGGTCAGGGTCAGGGGTCAGGGGTCAGGGTCATGGTTAGGGGTCAGGGGTCAGGGTCAGGGAATGGGGTCATGGTTAGGGGTCAGCGGTCAGGCTCAGGGTCAGGGGTCATGGTTAGGGGTCAGGGGTCAGGGGGTCAGGGGTCATGGGGTCAGGGGTCAGGGGTCAGGGTTAGGGATCAGGGGTCAGGGTCAGGAGGTCAGGGGTCAAAGGTCAGGGGTCATGGTCATGGGTCATGGTCAGGGGTCATTAGTAGGGGTCAGGGGCCAGTGGTCAAGGGTCAGCGTCATGGTTAGGGGTCAGGTGTCAGGGTCAGGGAATGGGGTCATGGTTAGGGGTCAGCGGTCAGGGAATGGGGTCATGGTTAGGGTTAGGGTTAGGGTCATGGTTAGGGGTCAGGGTCAGGGGTCAGGGGTCATGGTTAGGGGTCAGGGGTCAGGGTCATGGTTTGGGGTCAGGGTCAGGGATCAGGGGTCAGGGTCAGGGGTCAGGGGTCAGGGGTCAGGGGTCAGGGGTCAGGGGTCAGGGTCAGGGTCATGGTTAGGGGTCAGGGGTCAGGGTCAGGGAATGGGGTCATGGTTAGGGGTCAGAGGTCAGGCTCAGGGTGAGGGGTCATGGGGTTAGGGGTCAGGGGTCAGGGTTAGGGATCAGGGGTCAGGGTCAGGGGTCAGGGGTCAAAGGTCAGGGGTCATGGTCATGGGTCATGGTCAGGGGTCATTAGTAGGGGTCAGGGGTCAGTGGTCAAGGGTCAGCGTCATGGTCAGGGGTCGGGGTCAGGGTCAGGTGTCATGGTTAGGGGTCAGGGGTCAGGGGTCAGGGGGTCAGGGTCATGGTTAGGGGTCAGGGGTCAGGGTCTGGGGTCATGGTTAGGGGTCAGGGGTCAGGGTCTGGGTCAGGGGTCATGGTTAGGGGTCAGGGGTCAGGGTCATGGTTAGGGGTCAGGTATCAGGGTCAGGGTCAGGGGTCTGGGGTGAGTGGTCAGAGGTCAGGGGTTAGGGGTCAGGGGTCAGAGTCAGGGGTCAGGGGTCAGTGGTCAGGGGTCAGGGTTAGGGATTAGGGGGCAGGGTCAGGGGTCAAAGGTCAGGGGTCAAAGGTCAGGGGTCCGGGGTCATTGTTAGGGGTCAGGGGTCATGGTTAGGGGTCAGGGGTCAGGGGTCAGGAGGTCAGGGGGTCAGGGGTCATGGCTAGGGGTCAGGGGTCAAGGGTCAGGGGTCAGGGATAGAGTCAGGGGTCTGGGGTCAGGGGTCAGGGATCAGGGGGTCAGGGGTCAGGGTTAGGGATCAGGGATCAGGGGTCAGGGGTCAGGGGTCAGGGGTCAGGGGTCAGAGTCAGGGGTCGGTGGTCAGGGGTCAGGCGTCAGGGGTCATGGTTAGCGGTCAGGGGTCAGAGTCACTGTCAGGGGTCATGGTCAGGGGTCATGGTTAGGGGTCAGGGGTCAGGGGTCAGGGGTCAAGGGTCAGGTGTCAGGGGTCAGGGGTGATGGTTAGGGATCAGGAGTCAGGGGTCAGGGGTCAGAGTCAGGGGTCAGGGGTCAGGGGTCAGAGTCAGGGATCAGGAGTCAGGGGTCAGGGGTCAGGGGTCAGGGGTCAGGGGTCAAAGGTCAAGGGTCATTGTCATGGGTCAGGGGTCATTAATAGGGGTCAGGCGTCAGGGGTCAAGGGTCAGGGTCGTGGTTAGGGGTCAGGGGTCGGGGTCAGGGAATGGGGTCATGGTTAGGGGTCAGCGGTCAGGCTCAGGCTCAGGGGTCATGGTTAGGGGTCAGGGGTCAGGGGGTCAGGGGTCAGGGGGTCAGGGGTCAGGGTCATGGTTAGGGGTCAGGGATCAGGGTCAGGGTCAGGGGTCTGGGGTGAGTGGTCAGAGGTCAGGGGTTAGGGGTCAGGGGTCAGTGGTCAGGGGTCAGGGTTAGGGATTAGGAGGCAGGGTCAGGGGTCAAAGGTCAGGGGTCAAAGTTCAGGGGTCAGGGGTCATTGTTAGGGGTCAGGGGTCATGGTTAGGGGTCAGGGGTCAGGGGTCAGGAGGTCAGGGGGTCAGGGGTCATGGCTAGGGGTCAGGGGTCAAGGGTCAGGGGTCAGGGATAGAGTCAGGGGTCTGGGGTCAGGGGTCAGGGATCAGGGGGTCAGGGGTCAGGGTTAGGGGTCAGGGGTCAGGGGTCAGGGGTCAGGGGTCAGAGTCAGGGGTCGGTGGTCAGGGGTCAGGAGTCAGGGGTCATGGTTAGCGGTCAGGGGTCAGAGTTACTGTCAGGGGTCATGGTCAGGGGTCATGGTTAGGGGTCAGGGGTCAGGGGTCAGGGGTCAAGGGTCAGGTGTCAGGGGTCAGGGGTGATGGTTAGGGGTCAGGGGTCAGGGGTCAGGCATCAGGGGTTAGGGGTTAGGGTTAGGGATCAGGAGTCAGGGGTCAGAGGTCAGAGTCAGGGATCAGGGGTCAGGGGTCAGAGTCAGGGATCAGGAGTCAGGGGTCAGGGGTCAGGGGTCAGGGGTCAAAGGTCAGGGGTCATTGTCATGGGTCGGGGTCATTAATAGGGGTCAGGCGTCAGGGTCGTGGTTAGGGGTCAGGGGTCGGGGTCAGGGAATGGGGTCATGGTTAGAGGTCAGCGGTCAGGCTCAGGCTCAGGGTCATGGTTAGGGGTCAGGGGTCAGGGGGTCAGGGGTCAGGGGGTATGGGGTCAGGGTCATGGTTAGGGGTCAGGGGTCAGGGGTCAAGGGTCAGAGGTCAGGGGATCAGGGGTCAGGAGGTCAGGAGTCAGGGGGTCAGGTTCATGGTTAGGGGTCAGGGTCAGGGGTCATGGTTAGGGGTCAGGGGTCAGGGTCAGGGGTCAGGGGTCAGGGGTCAGGGGTCAGGGAATGGTTAGGGGTCAGGGGTCAGGGAATTGGGTCATGGTTAGTGGTCAGGGGTCAGGGTCAGGGGTCAGGGGTCAGGGGTCATGGTTAGGGGTCAGGGGTCGGGGTCATGGTTTGGGGTCAGGGTCAGGGATCAGGGGTCAGCTGTCTGGGGTGAGTGGTCGGCGGTCAGAGTCAGGGGTCAGGGGTCAGGGGTCAGGGGGTCAAAGGTCAGGGGTCATTGTCATGGGTCAGGGGTCATTAATAGGGGTCAGGGGTCAGGGGTCAAGGGTCAGGGTCGTGGTTAGGGGTCAGGGGTCAGGGAATGGGGTCATGGTTAGGGGTCAGCGGTCAGGCTCAGGGTCAGGGGTCATGGTTAGGGGTCAGGGGTCAGGGGGTCAGGGGTCAGGGGGTATGGGGTCAGGGTCATGGTTAGGGGTCAGGGGTCAGGGTCTGGGGTCATGGTTAGGGGTCAGGGGTCAGGGGTCATGGTTAGGGGTCAGGGGTCTGGGGTCAAGGGTCAGGGGTCAGGGGATCAGGGGTCAGGAGGTCAGGAGTCAGGGGGTCAGGTTCATGGTTAGGGGTCAGGCTCAGGGGTCATGGTTAGGGGTCAGGGGTCAGGGTCAGGGGTCAGGGGTCAGGGGTCAGGGAATGGTTAGGGGTCAGGGGTCAGGGAATTGGGTCATGGTTAGTGGACAGGGGTCAGGGTCAGGGGTCAGGGGTCAGGGGTCATGGTTAGGGGTCAGGTGTCAGGGTCATGGTTTGGGGTCAGGGTCAGGGATCAGGGGTCAGCTGTCTGGGGTGAGTGGTCGGGGGTCAGAGTCAGGGCTCAGGGGTCGGGGGTCAGGGGTCAGGGTCAGGGGTCAGGGGTCAGGGTCAGGGGTCAGGGGTCAGGGTTTGGGATCAGGACTCAGGGGTCGGAGATCAGGGGTCAGGGGACAGGGGTCAAAGGTAAGGGGTCATAGTTAGGGGTCAGGGGTCAGGGGTCTAGGGTCAGGGGTCACGGGGTCAGGGGTCAAGGATCAGGGGGTCAGGGGTCAGGGGTCAGTGGTCGGGGTCAGGGGTCAAAGATCAGGGGTCAGGGTCAGGGGTCAAAGGTCAGGTGTCAGGGTCAGGGGTCAGGGGTCAGGGGTCAAGGGAATGGGGCCATGGTTAGGGGTCAGGGGTCAGGGTTAGGGATCAGGGGGCAGGGTGAGGGGTCAAAGGTCAGGGGTCAGGGTTAGGGGTCAGGGGTCAGGGGTCAGGGGTCATTGTTAGGGGTCACGGGTCATGGTTAGGGGTCAGGGGTCAGGAGTCAGGGGTCATGGTTAGCGGTCAGGGGTCAGAGTCACTGTCCGGGGTCATGGTCAGGGGTCATGGTTAGGGGTCAGGGTTCAGGGGTCAAGGGTCAGGTGTCAGGGGTCAGGGGTGATGGTTAGGGGTCAGGGGTCAGGGGTCAGGCATCAGGCATCAGGGGTTAGGGGTCAGGGTTAGGGATCAGGAGTCAGGGGTCAGGGGTCAGAGTCAGGGATCAGGAGTCAGGGGTCAGGGGTCAGGGGTCAGGGGTCAGGGGTCAAAGGTCAAAGGTCAGGGGTCATTGTCATGGGTCAGGGGTCATTATTAGGGGTCAGGGGTCAGTGGTCAAGGGTCAGCGTCATGGTTAGGGGTCGGGGTCAGGGTCAGGGAATGGGGTCATGGTTAGGGGTCAGCGGTCAGGGTCAGGGGCCATGGTTAGTGGTCAGGGGTCAGGGGTCAGGGGGTCAGGGGGTCAGGGGTCAGAGTTAGGGATCAGGACTCAGGGGTCAGGGGTCAGGGGTCAGGGGTCAGGGTCATGGTTAGGGGTCAGGTATCAGGGTCAGGGTCAGGGGTCATGGTTAGGGGTCAGGGGTCAGGGGTCATGGTTAGGGGTCAGGGGTCTGGGGTCAAGGGTCAGGGGTCAGGGGATCAGGGGTCAGGAGGTCAGGAGTCAGGGGGTCAGGTTCATGGTTAGGGGTCAGGGTCAGGGATCAGGGTCAGGGTCAGGGGTCAGGGGTCTGGGGTGAGTGGTCAGAGGTCAGGGCACAGGGGTCAGGGGTCAGGGGTCATTGTCAGGGCTCAGGGGTCATGGTCAGGGGTCAGGGGTCAAAGGTCAGGAGTCATGGTTAGGCGTCAGTGGTCAAGGGTCAGCGTCATGGTTAGGGGTCGGGGTCAGGGTCAGGGAATGGGGTCATGGTTAGGGGTCAGCGGTCAGGGTCAGGGGTCAGGGTCAGGTGTCATGGTTAGGGGTCAGGGGTCAGGGGTCAGGGGGTCAGGGTCATGGTTAGGGGTCAGGGGTCAGGGTCTGGGGTCATGGTTAGGGGTCAGGGGTCAGGGGTCAGGGGATCAGGGGTCATGGTTAGGGGTCAGGGGTCAGGGTCATGGTTAGGGGTCAGGGATCAGGGTCAGGGTCAGGGGTCTGGGGTGAGTGGTCAGAGGTCAGGGGTTAGGGGTCAGGGGTCAGAGTCAGGGGTCAGGGGTCAGTGGTCAGGGGTCAGGGTTAGGGATTAGGGGGCAGGGTCAGGGGTCAAAGGTCAGGGGTCAAAGGTCAGGGGTCATTGTTAGGGGTCAGGGGTCATGGTTAGGGGTCAGGGGTCAGGGGTCAGGAGGTCAGGGGGTCAGGGGTCATGGCTAGGGGTCAGGGGTCAAGGGTCAGGGGTCAGGGATAGAGTCAGGGGTCTGGGGTCAGGGGTCAGGGATCAGGGGGTCAGGGGTCAGGGTTAGGGATCAGGGGTCAGGGGTCGGGGGTCAGGGTTAGGGGTCAAAGGTCAGGGGCCATGGTTAGGGGTCAGGGGTCAAGGGTCAGGGGTCAAGGGTCATGGTCTGGGGTGAGTGGTCAGGGGTCAGGGTCATGGTTAGGCGTCAGGGAATGGGGTCATGGTTAGGGGTCAGGGGTCAGGGGTCAGGAGTCAGGGGTCATGGTTAGCGGTCAGGGATCAGAGTCACTGTCAGGGGTCATGGTCAGGGGTCATGGTTAGGGGTCAGGGGTCAGGGGTCAGGGGTCAGGGGTCAGGGTCAGGTGTCAGGGGTCAGGGGTGATGGTTAGGGGTCAGGGGTCAGGGGTCAGGCATCAGGCATCAGGGGTTAGGGGTTAGGGGTTAGGGTTAGGGATCAGGAGTCAGGGGTCAGGGGTCAGAGTCAGGGATCAGGGGTCAGGGGTCAGAGTCAGGGATCAGGAGTCTGGGGTCAAGGGTCAGGGGTCAGGGGTCAGGGGTCAAAGGTCAGGGGTCATTGTCATAGGTCAGGGGTCATTAATAGGGGTCAGGGGTCAGGGGTCAAGGGTCAGGGTCGTGGTTAGGGGTCAGGGGTCGGGGTCAGGGAATGGGGTCATGGTTAGGGGTCAGCGGTCAGGCTCAGGCTCAGGGGTCATGGTTAGGGGTCAGGGGTCAGGGGGTCAGGGGTCAGGGGGTATGGGGTCAGGGTCATGGTTAGGGGTCAGGGTCTGGGGTCATGGTTAGGGGTCAGGGGTTAGGGGTCATGGTTAGGGGTCAGGGGTCTGGGGTCAAGGGTCAGGGGTCAGGGGATCAGGGGTCAGGAGGTCAGGAGTCAGCAGGTCAGGTTCATGGTTAGGGAACAGGGTCAGGGGTCATGGTTAGGGGTCAGGGGTCAGGGTCAGGGGTCAGGGGTCAGGGGTCAGGGAATGGTTAGGGGTCAGGGGTCACGGAATTGGGTCATGGTTAGTGGTCAGGGGTCAGGGTCAGGGGTCAGGGGTCATGGTTAGGGGTCAGGGGTCAGGGTCATGGTTTGGGGTCAGGGTCAGGGATCAGGGGTCAGCTGTCTGGGGTGAGTGGTCGGGGGTCAGAGTCAGGGATCAGGGGTCAGGGGTCAGGGGTCAGGGGTCAGGGGTCAGGGGTCAGGGGTCAGGTGTCATGGTTAGGGGTCAACGGTCAGGGGTCATTGTCATGGGTCAGGGGTCATTAATAGGGGTCAGGGGTCAGGGGTCAAGGGTCAGGGTCGTGGTTAGGGGTCAGGGGTCAGGGAATGGGGTCATGGTTAGGGGTCAGCGGTCAGGCTCAGGGTCAGGGGTCATGGTTAGGGGTCAGGGGTCAGGGGGTCAGGGGTCAGGGGGTCAGGGGTCAGGGGTCAGGGTTAGGGATCAGGGGTCAGAGTCAGGGGTCAGGGGTCAAAGTTCAGGGGTCATGGTCATGGGTCATGGTCAGGGGTCATTAGTAGGGGTCAGGGGTCAGTGGTCAAGGGTCAGGGTCATGGTCAGGGGTCGGGGTCAGGGTCAGGGGTCAGGGTCAGGTGTCATGGTTAGGGGTCAGGAGTCAGGGGTCAGGGGGTCAGGGTCATGGTTAGGGGTCAGGGGTCAGGGTCTGGGGTCATGGTTAGGGGTCAGGGGTCAGGGTCTGGGTCAGGGGTCATGGTTAGGGGTCAGGGTTCAGGGGTCAAGGGTCAGGTGTCAGGGGTCAGGGGTGATGGTTAGGGGTCAGGGGTCAGGGGTCAGGGGTCATTGTTAGGGGTCAGGGGTCATGGTTAGGGGTCAGGGGTCAGGGGTCATGAGTCAGGGGTCATGGTTAGCGGTCAGGGGTCAGAGTCACTGTCAGGGGTCATGGTCAGGGGTCACGGTTAGGGGTCAGGGTTCAGGGGTCAAGGGTCAGGTGTCAGGGGTCAGGGGTGATGGTTAGGGGTCAGGGGTCAGGGGTCAGGCATCAGGCATCAGGGGTTAGGGGTCAGGGTTAGGGATCAGGAGTCAGGGGTCAGGGGTCAGGAGTCAGGGATCAGGAGTCAGGGGTCAGGGGTCAGGGGTCAGGGGTCAGGGGTCAGGGGTCAGGGGTCAGGGGTCAGGGGTCGGGGGTCAGGGGTCAAAGGTCAGGGGGTCAGGGGTCAGGCTTAGGGATCAGGGGTCAGTGGTCAGGGGTCAGGGGTCAAAGGTCAGGGGTCATGATCATGGGTCATGGTCAGGGGTCATTAGTAGGGGTCAGGGGTCAGTGGTCAAGGGTCAGCGTCATGGTCAGGGGTCTGGGTCAGGGTCAGGGGTCAGGGTCAGGTGTCATGGTTAGGGGTCAGGGGTCAGGGGTCAGGGGGTCAGGGTCATGGTTAGGGGTCAGGGGTCAGGGTCTGGGGTCATGGTTAGGGGTCAGGGGATCAGGGGTCATGGTTAGGGGTCAGGGGTCAGGGTCATGGTTAGGGGTCAGGGATCAGGGTCAGGGTCAGGGGTCTGGGGTGAGTGGTCAGAGGTCAGGGGTTAGGGGTCAGGGGTCAGAGTCAGGGGTCAGGGGTCAGTGGTCAGGGGTCAGGGTTAGGGATTAGGGGGCAGGGTCAGGGGTCAAAGGTCAGGGGTCAAAGGTCAGGGGTCAGGGGTCATTGTTAGGGGTCAGGGGTCATGGTTAGGGGTCAGGGGTCAGGGGTCAGGAGGTCAGGGGGTCAGGGGTCATGGCTAGGGGTCAGGGGTCAAGGGTCAGGGGTCAGGGATAGAGTCAGGGGTCTGGGGTCAGGGGTCAGGGATCAGGGGGTCAGGGGTCAGGGTTAGGGATCAGGGGTCAGGGGTCGGGGGTCATGGTTAGGCGTCAGGGAATGGGGTCATGGTTAGGGGTCAGGGGTCAGGGGTCAGGAGTCAGGGGTCATGGTTAGCGGTCAGGGATCAGAGTCACTGTCAGGGGTCATGGTCAGGGGTCATGGTTAGGGGTCAGGGGTCAGGGGTCAGGGGTCAGGGGTCAGGGTCAGGTGTCAGGGGTCAGGGGTGATGGTTAGGGGTCAGGGGTCAGGGGTCAGGCATCAGGCATCAGGGGTTAGGGGTTAGGGGTTAGGGGTTAGGGTTAGGGATCAGGAGTCAGGGGTCAGGGATCAGGGGTCAGGGGTCAGAGTCAGGGATCAGGAGTCTGGGGTCAAGGGTCAGGGGTCAGGGGTCAGGGGTCAAAGGTCAGGGGTCATTGTCATAGGTCAGGGGTCATTAATAGGGGTCAGGGGTCAGGGGTCAAGGGTCAGGGTCGTGGTTAGGGGTCAGGGGTCGGGGTAAGGGAATGGGGTCATGGTTAGGGGTCAGCGGTCAGGCTCAGGCTCAGGGGTCATGGTTAGGGGTCAGGGGTCAGGGGGTCAGGGGTCAGGGGGTATGGGGTCAGGGTCATGGTTAGGGGTCAGGGTCTGGGGTCATGGTTAGGGGTCAGGGGTTAGGGGTCATGGTTAGGGGTCAGGGGTCTGGGGTCAAGGGTCAGGGGTCAGGGGATCAGGGGTCAGGAGGTCAGGAGTCAGCGGGTCAGGTTCATGGTTAGGGGACAGGGTCAGGGGTCATGGTTAGGGGTCAGGGGTCAGGGTCAGGGGTCAGGGGTCAGGGGTCAGGGAATGGTTAGGGGTCAGGGGTCACGGAATTGGGTCATGGTTAGTGGTCAGGGGTCAGGGTCAGGGGTCAGGGGTCATGGTTAGGGGTCAGGGGTCAGGGTCATGGTTTGGGGTCAGGGTCAGGGATCAGGGGTCAGCTGTCTGGGGTGAGTGGTCGGGGGTCAGAGTCAGGGATCAGGGGTCAGGGGTCAGGGGTCAGGGGTCAGGGGTCAGGGGTCAGGGGTCAGGGGTCAGGTGTCATGGTTAGGGGTCAACGGTCAGGGGTCATTGTCATGGGTCAGGGGTCATTAATAGGGGTCAGGGGTCAGGGGTCAAGGGTCAGGGTCGTGGTTAGGGGTCAGGGGTCAGGGAATGGGGTCATGGTTAGGGGTCAGCGGTCAGGCTCAGGGTCAGGGGTCATGGTTAGGGGTCAGGGGTCAGGGGGTCAGGGGTCAGGGGGTCAGGGGTCAGGGGTCAGGGTTAGGGATCAGGGGTCAGAGTCAGGGGTCAGGGGTCAAAGTTCAGGGGTCATGGTCATGGGTCATGGTCAGGGGTCATTAGTAGGGGTCAGGGGTCAGTGGTCAAGGGTCAGGGTCATGGTCAGGGATCGGGGTCAGGGTCAGGGGTCAGGGTCAGGTGTCATGGTTAGGGGTCAGGAGTCAGGGGTCAGGGGGTCAGGGTCATGGTTAGGGGTCAGGGGTCAGGGTCTGGGGTCATGGTTAGGGGTCAGGGGTCAGGGTCTGGGTCAGGGGTCATGGTTAGGGGTCAGGGGTCAGGGTCATGGTTAGGGGTCAAGGATCAGGGATCAGGGTCAGGGTCAGGGGTCTGGGGTGAGTGGTCAGAGGTCAGGGGTTAGGGGTCAGGGGTCAGAGTCAGGGGTCAGGGGTCAGTGGTCAGGGGTCAGGGTTAGGGATTAGGGGGCAGGGTCAGGGGTCAAAGGTCAGGGGTCAGGGGTCATTGTTAGGGGTCAGGGGTCATGGTTAGGGGTCAGGGGTCAGGGGTCAGGAGGTCAGGGGGTCAGGGGTCATGGCTAGGGGTCAGGGGTCAAGGGTCAGGGGTCAGGGATAGAGTCAGGGGTCTGGGGTCGGGGGTCAGGGTCAGGGGTCAAAGGTCAGGGGTCATGGTTAGGGGTCAGGGGTCAGGGGTCAGGAGTCAGGGGTCATGGTTAGCGGTCAGGGATCAGAGTCACTGTCAGGGGTCATGGTCAGGGGTCATGGTTAGCGGTCAGGGGTCAGGGGTCAGGGGTCAGGGTCAGGTGTCAGGGGTCAGGGGTGATGGTTAGGGGTCAGGGGTCAGGGGTCAGGCATCAGGCATCAGGGGTTAGGGGTTAGGGTTAGGGATCAGGAGTCAGGGGTCAGGGGTCAGAGTCAGGGATCAGGGGTCAGGGGTCAGAGTCAGGGATCAGGAGTCAGGGGTCAGGGGTCAGGGGTCAGGGGTCAAAGGTCAGGGGTCATTGTCATGGGTCAGGGGTCATTAATAGGGGTCAGGGGTCAGGAGGCAAGGGTCAGGGTCGTGGTTAGGGGTCAGGGGTCGGGGTCAGGGAATGGGGTCATGGTTAGGGGTCAGCGGTCAGGCTCAGGCTCAGGGGTCATGGTTAGGGGTCAGGGGTCAGGGGGTCAGGGGTCAGGGGGTATGGGGTCAGGGTCATGGTTAGGGGTCAGGGGTCAGGGGTCAAGGGTCAGGGGTCAGGGGATCAGGGGTCAGGAGGTCAGGAGTCAGGGGGTCAGGTTCATGGTTAGGGGTCAGGGTCAGGGGTCATGGTTAGGGGTCAGGGGTCAGGGTCAGGGGTCAGGGGTCAGGGGTCAGGGAATGGTTAGGGTTCCGGGGTCAGGGAATTGGGTCATGGTTAGTGGTCAGGGGTCAGGGTCAGGGGTCAGGGGTCAGGGTCATGGTTAGGGGTCAGGGGTCAGGGTCAGGGAATGGGGTCATGGTTAGGGGTCAGCGGTCAGGCTCAGGGTCAGGGGTCATGGTTAGGGGTCAGGGGTCAGGGGGTCAGGGGTCATGGGGTCAGGGGTCAGTGGTCAGGGTTAGGGATCAGGGGTCAGGGTCAGGAGGTCAGGGGTCAAAGGTCAGGGGTCATGGTCATGGGTCATGGTCAGGGGTCATTAGTAGGGGTCAGGGGCAGTGGTCAAGGGTCAGCGTCATGGTTAGGGGTCAGGTGTCAGGGTCAGGGAATGGGGTCATGGTTAGGGGTCAGCGGTCAGGGAATGGGGTCATGGTTAGGGTTAGGGTTAGGGTCATGGTTAGGGGTCAGGGTCAGGGGTCAGGGGTCATGGTTAGGGGTCAGGGGTCAGGGTCATGGTTTGGGGTCAGGGTCAGGGATCAGGGGTCCGCTGTCTGGGGTGAGTGGTCGGGGGTCAGAGTCAGGGATCAGGGGTCAGGGGTCAGGGGTCAGGGGTCAGGGGTCAGGGGTCAGGGGTCAGGGTCAGGGTCATGGTTAGGGGTCAGGGGTCAGGGTCAGGGAATGGGGTCATGGTTAGGGGTCAGAGGTCAGGCTCAGGGTCAGGGGTCATGGGGTTAGGGGTCAGGGGTCAGGGTTAGGGATCAGGGGTCAGGGTCAGGGGTCAGGGGTCAAAGGTCAGGGGTCATGGTCATGGGTCATGGTCAGGGGTCATTAGTAGGGGTCAGGGGTCAGTGGTCAAGGGTCAGCGTCATGGTCAGGGGTCGGGGTCAGGGTCAGGTGTCATGGTTAGGGGTCAGGGGTCAGGGGTCAGGGGGTCAGGGTCATGGTTAGGGGTCAGGGGTCAGGGTCTGGGGTCATGGTTAGGGGTCAGGGGTCAGGGTCTGGGTCAGGGGTCATGGTTAGGGGTCAGGGGTCAGGGTCATGGTTAGGGGTCAGGGATCAGGGTCAGGGTCAGGGGTCTGGGGTGAGTGGTCAGAGGTCAGGGGTTAGGGGTCAGGGGTCAGAGTCAGGGGTCAGGGGTCAGTGGTCAGGGGTCAGGGTTAGGGATTAGGGGGCAGGGTCAGGGGTCAAAGGTCAGGGGTCAAAGGTCAGGGGTCCGGGGTCATTGTTAGGGGTCAGGGGTCATGGTTAGGGGTCAGGGGTCAGGGGTCAGGAGGTCAGGGGGTCAGGGGTCATGGCTAGGGGTCAGGGGTCAAGGGTCAGGGGTCAGGGATAGAGTCAGGGGTCTGGGGTCAGGGGTCAGGGATCAGGGGGTCAGGGGTCAGGGTTAGGGATCAGGGGTCAGGGGTCAGGGGTCAGGGGTCAGAGTCAGGGGTCGGTGGTCAGGGGTCAGGCGTCAGGGGTCATGGTTAGCGGTCAGGGGTCAGAGTCATTGTCAGGGGTCATGGTCAGGGGTCATGGTTAGGGGTCAGGGGTCAGGGGTCAGGGGTCAAGGGTCATGGTTAGGGGTCAGGGGTCGGGGTCAGGGAATGGGGTCATGGTTAGGGGTCAGCGGTCAGGCTCAGGCTCAGGGGTCATGGTTAGGGGTCAGGGGTCAGGGGGTCAGGGGTCAGGGGGTCAGGGGTCAGGGTCATGGTTAGGGGTCAGGGATCAGGGTCAGGGTCAGGGGTCTGGGGTGAGTGGTCAGAGGTCAGGGGTTAGGGGTCAGGGGTCAGTGGTCAGGGGTCAGGGTTAGGGATTAGGGGGCAGGGTCAGGGGTCAAAGGTCAGGGGTCAAAGTTCAGGGGTCAGGGGTCATTGTTAGGGGTCAGGGGTCATGGTTAGGGGTCAGGGGTCAGGGGTCAGGAGGTCAGGGGGTCAGGGGTCATGGCTAGGGGTCAGGGGTCAAGGGTCAGGGGTCAGGGATAGAGTCAGGGGTCTGGGGTCAGGGGTCAGGGATCAGGGGGTCAGGGGTCAGGGTTAGGGGTCAGGGGTCAGGGGTCAGGGGTCAGAGTCAGGGGTCGGTGGTCAGGGGTCAGGAGTCAGGGGTCATGGTTAGCGGTCAGGGGTCAGAGTTACTGTCAGGGGTCATGGTCAGGGGTCATGGTTAGGGGTCAGGGGTCAGGGGTCAGCGGACAAGGGTCAGGTGTCAGGGGTCAGGGGTCATGGTTAGGGGTCAGGGGTCAGGGGTCAGGCATCAGGGGTTAGGGGTTAGGGTTAGGGATCAGGAGTCAGGGGTCAGAGGTCAGAGTCAGGGATCAGGGGTCAGGGGTCAGAGTCAGGGATCAGGAGTCAGGGGTCAGGGGTCAGGGGGTCAGGGGTCAGGGGGTATGGGGTCAGGGTCATGGTTAGGGGTCAGGGGTCAGGGGTCAAGGGTCAGGGGTCAGTGGTCAGGGGTCAAAGGTCAGGGGTCATTGTCATATGTCAGGGGTCATTAATAGGGGTCAGGGGTCAGGGGTCAAGGGTCAGGGTCGTAGTTAGGGGTCAGGGGTCGGGGTCAGGGAATGGGGTCATGGTTAGGGGTCAGCGGTCAGGCTCAGGCTCAGGGGTCATGGTTAGGGGTCAGGGGTCAGGGGGTCAGGGGTCAGGGGGTATGGGGTCAGGGTCATGGTTAGGGGTCAGGGTCTGGGGTCATGGTTAGGGGTCAGGGGTTAGGGGTCATGGTTAGGGGTCAGGGGTCTGGGGTCAAGGGTCAGGGGTCAGGGGATCAGGGGTCAGGAGGTCAGGAGTCAGCAGGTCAGGTTCATGGTTAGGGAACAGGGTCAGGGGTCATGGTTAGGGGTCAGGGGTCAGGGTCAGGGGTCAGGGGTCAGGGGTCAGGGAATGGTTAGGGGTCAGGGGTCACGGAATTGGGTCATGGTTAGTGGTCAGGGGTCAGGGTCAGGGGTCAGGGGTCATGGTTAGGGGTCAGGGGTCAGGGTCATGGTTTGGGGTCAGGGTCAGGGATCAGGGGTCAGCTGTCTGGGGTGAGTGGTCGGGGGTCAGAGTCAGGGATCAGGGGTCAGGGGTCAGGGGTCAGGGGTCAGGGGTCAGGGGTCAGGGGTCAGGTGTCATGGTTAGGGGTCAACGGTCAGGGGTCATTGTCATGGGTCAGGGGTCATTAATAGGGGTCAGGGGTCAGGGGTCAAGGGTCAGGGTCGTGGTTAGGGGTCAGGGGTCAGGGAATGGGGTCATGGTTAGGGGTCAGCGGTCAGGCTCAGGGTCAGGGGTCATGGTTAGGGGTCAGGGGTCAGGGGGTCAGGGGTCAGGGGGTCAGGGGTCAGGGGTCAGGGTTAGGGATCAGGGGTCAGAGTCAGGGGTCAGGGGTCAAAGTTCAGGGGTCATGGTCATGGGTCATGGTCAGGGGTCATTAGTAGGGGTCAGGGGTCAGTGGTCAAGGGTCAGGGTCATGGTCAGGGGTCGGGGTCAGGGTCAGGGGTCAGAGTCAGGTGTCATGGTTAGGGGTCAGGAGTCAGGGGTCAGGGGGTCAGGGTCATGGTTAGGGGTCAGGGGTCAGGGTCTGGGGTCATGGTTAGGGGTCAGGGGTCAGGGTCTGGGTCAGGGGTCATGGTTAGGGGTCAGGGTTCAGGGGTCAAGGGTCAGGTGTCAGGGGTCAGGGGTGATGGTTAGGGGTCAGGGGTCAGGGGTCATTGTTAGGGGTCAGGGGTCATGGTTAGGGGTCAGGGGTCAGGGGTCAGGAGTCAGGGGTCATGGTTAGCGGTCAGGGGTCAGAGTCACTGTCAGGGGTCATGGTCAGGGGTGATGGTTAGGGGTCAGGGTTCAGGGGTCAAGGGTCAGGTGTCAGGGGTCAGGGGTGATGGTTAGGGGTCAGGGGTCAGGGGTCAGGCATCAGGCATCAGGGGTTAGGGGTCAGGGTTAGGGATCAGGAGTCAGGGGTCAGGGGTCAGGAGTCAGGGATCAGGAGTCAGGGGTCAGGGGTCAGGGGTCAGGGGTCAGGGGTCAGGGGTCAGGGGTCAGGGGTCAGGGGTCAGGGGTCAGGGGTCAAAGGTCAGGGGGTCAGGGGTCAGGCTTAGGGATCAGGGGTCAGGGTCAGGGGTCAGGGGTCAAAGGTCAGGGGTCATGATCATGGGTCATGGTCAGGGGTCATTAGTAGGGGTCAGGGGTCAGTGGTCAAGGGTGAGCGTCATGGTCAGGGGTCTGGGTCAGGGTCAGGGGTCAGGGTCAGGTGTCATGGTTAGGGGTCAGGGGTCAGGGGTCAGGGGGTCAGGGTCATGGTTAGGGGTCAGGGGTCAGGGTCTGGGGTCATGGTTAGGGGTCAGGGGATCAGGGGTCATGGTTAGGGGTCAGGGGTCAGGGTCATGGTTAGGGGTCAGGGATCAGGGTCAGGGTCAGGGGTCTGGGGTGAGTGGTCAGAGGTCAGGGGTTAGGGGTCAGGGGTCAGAGTCAGGGGTCAGGGGTCAGTGGTCAGGGGTCAGGGTTAGGGATTAGGGGCAGGGTCAGGGGTCAAAGGTCAGGGGTCAAAGGTCAGGGGTCAGGGGTCATTGTTAGGGGTCAGGGGTCATGGTTAGGGGTCAGGGGTCAGGGGTCAGGGGGTCAGGGGTCATGGCTAGGGGTCAGGGGTCAAGGGTCAGGGGTCAGGGATAGAGTCAGGGGTCTGGGGTCAGGGGTCAGGGATCAGGGTGTCAGGGGTCAGGGTTAGGGATCAGGGGTCAGGGGTCGGGGGTCATGGTTAGGCGTCAGGGAATGGGGTCATGGTTAGGGGTCAGGGGTCAGGGGTCAGGAGTCAGGGGTCATGGTTAGCGGTCAGGGATCAGAGTCACTGTCAGGGGTCATGGTCAGGGGTCATGGTTAGGGGTCAGGGGTCAGGGGTCAGGGGTCAGGGGTCAGGGTCAGGTGTCAGGGGTCAGGGGTGATGGTTAGGGGTCAGGGGTCAGGGGTCAGGCATCAGGCATCAGGGGTTAGGGGTTAGGGGTTAGGGGTTAGGGTTAGGGATCAGGAGTCAGGGGTCAGGGGTCAGAGTCAGGGATCAGGGGTCAGGGGTCAGAGTCAGGGATCAGGAGTCTGGGGTCAAGGGTCAGGGGTCAGGGGTCAGGGGTCAAAGGTCAGGGGTCATTGTAATAGGTCAGGGGTCATTAATAGGGGTCAGGGGTCAGGGGTCAAGGGTCAGGGTCGTGGTTAGGGGTCAGGGGTCGGGGTAAGGGAATGGGGTCATGGTTAGGGGTCAGCGGTCAGGCTCAGGCTCAGGGGTCATGGTTAGGGGTCAGGGGTCAGGGGGTCAGGGGTCAGGGGGTATGGGGTCAGGGTCATGGTTAGGGGTCAGGGTCTGGGGTCATGGTTAGGGGTCAGGGGTTAGGGGTCATGGTTAGGGGTCAGGGGTCTGGGGTCAAGGGTCAGGGGTCAGGGGATCAGGGGTCAGGAGGTCAGGAGTCAGCGGGTCAGGTTCATGGTTAGGGGACAGGGTCAGGGGTCATGGTTAGGGGTCAGGGGTCAGGGTCAGGGGTCAGGGGTCAGGGGTCAGGGAATGGTTAGGGGTCAGGGGTCACGGAATTGGGTCATGGTTAGTGGTCAGGGGTCAGGGTCAGGGGTCAGGGGTCATGGTTAGGGGTCAGGGGTCAGGGTCATGGTTTGGGGTCAGGGTCAGGGATCAGGGGTCAGCTGTCTGGGGTGAGTGGTCGGGGGTCAGAGTCAGGGATCAGGGGTCAGGGGTCAGGGGTCAGGGGTCAGGGGTCAGGGGTCAGGGGTCAGGGGTCAGGGGTCAGGGGTCAGGGGTCATGGTTAGGGGTCAACGGTCAGGGGTCATTGTCATGGGTCAGGGGTCATTAATAGGGGTCAGGGGTCAGGGGTCAAGGGTCAGGGTCGTGGTTAGGGGTCAGGGGTCAGGGAATGGGGTCATGGTTAGGGGTCAGCGGTCAGGCTCAGGGTCAGGGGTCATGGTTAGGGGTCAGGGGTCAGGGGGTCAGGGGTCAGGGGGTCAGGGGTCAGGGGTCAGGGTTAGGGATCAGGGGTCAGAGTCAGGGGTCAGGGGTCAAAGTTCAGGGGTCATGGTCATGGGTCATGGTCAGGGGTCATTAGTAGGGGTCAGGGGTCAGTGGTCAAGGGTCAGGGTCATGGTCAGGGATCGGGGTCAGGGTCAGGGGTCAGGGTCAGGTGTCATGGTTAGGGGTCAGGAGTCAGGGGTCAGGGGGTCAGGGTCATGGTTAGGGGTCAGGGGTCAGGGTCTGGGGTCATGGTTAGGGGTCAGGGGTCAGGGTCTGGGTCAGGGGTCATGGTTAGGGGTCAGGGGTCAGGGTCATGGTTAGGGGTCAAGGATCAGGGATCAGGGTCAGGGTCAGGGGTCTGGGGTGAGTGGTCAGAGGTCAGGGGTTAGGGGTCAGGGGTCAGAGTCAGGGGTCAGGGGTCAGTGGTCAGGGGTCAGGGTTAGGGATTAGGGGGCAGGGTCAGGGGTCAAAGGTCAGGGGTCAGGGGTCATTGTTAGGGGTCAGGGGTCATGGTTAGGGGTCAGGGGTCAGGGGTCAGGAGGTCAGGGGGTCAGGGGTCATGGCTAGGGGTCAGGGGTCAAGGGTCAGGGGTCAGGGATAGAGTCAGGGGTCTGGGGTCGGGGGTCAGGGTCAGGGGTCAAAGGTCAGGGGTCATGGTTAGGGGTCAGGGGTCAGGGGTCAGGAGTCAGGGGTCATGGTTAGCGGTCAGGGATCAGAGTCACTGTCAGGGGTCATGGTCAGGGGTCATGGTTAGGGGTCAGGGGTCAGGGGTCAGGGGTCAGGGTCAGGTGTCAGGGGTCAGGGGTGATGGTTAGGGGTCAGGGGTCAGGGGTCAGGCATCAGGCATCAGGGGTTAGGGGTTAGGGTTAGGGATCAGGAGTCAGGGGTCAGGGGTCAGAGTCAGGGATCAGGGGTCAGGGGTCAGAGTCAGGGATCAGGAGTCAGGGGTCAGGGGTCAGGGGTCAGGGGTCAGGGGTCAAAGGTCAGGGGTCATTGTCATGGGTCAGGGGTCATTAATAGGGGTCAGGGGTCAGGAGGCAAGGGTCAGGGTCGTGGTTAGGGGTCAGGGGTCGGGGTCAGGGAATGGGGTCATGGTTAGGGGTCAGCGGTCAGGCTCAGGCTCAGGGGTCATGGTTAGGGGTCAGGGGTCAGGGGGTCAGGGGTCAGGGGGTATGGGGTCAGGGTCATGGTTAGGGGTCAGGGGTCAGGGGTCAAGGGTCAGGGGTCAGGGGATCAGGGGTCAGGAGGTCAGGAGTCAGGGGGTCAGGTTCATGGTTAGGGGTCAGGGTCAGGGGTCATGGTTAGGGGTCAGGGGTCAGGGTCAGGGGTCAGGGGTCAGGGGTCAGGGAATGGTTAGGGTTCCGGGGTCAGGGAATTGGGTCATGGTTAGTGGTCAGGGGTCAGGGTCAGGGGTCAGGGGTCAGGGTCATGGTTAGGGGTCAGGGGTCAGGGTCAGGGAATGGGGTCATGGTTAGGGGTCAGCGGTCAGGCTCAGGGTCAGGGGTCATGGTTAGGGGTCAGGGGTCAGGGGGTCAGGGGTCATGGGGTCAGGGGTCAGGGGTCAGGGTTAGGGATCAGGGGTCAGGGTCAGGAGGTCAGGGGTCAAAGGTCAGGGGTCATGGTCATGGGTCATGGTCAGGGGTCATTAGTAGGGGTCAGGGGCCAGTGGTCAAGGGTCAGCGTCATGGTTAGGGGTCAGGTGTCAGGGTCAGGGAATGGGGTCATGGTTAGGGGTCAGCGGTCAGGGAATGGGGTCATGGTTAGGGTTAGGGTTAGGGTCATGGTTAGGGGTCAGGGTCAGGGGTCAGGGGTCATGGTTAGGGGTCAGGGGTCAGGGTCATGGTTTGGGGTCAGGGTCAGGGATCAGGGGTCCGCTGTCTGGGGTGAGTGGTCGGGGGTCAGAGTCAGGGATCAGGGGTCAGGGGTCAGGGGTCAGGGGTCAGGGGTCAGGGGTCAGGGGTCAGGTGTCATGGTTAGGGGTCAACGGTCAGGGGTCATTGTCATGGGTCAGGGGTCATTAATAGGGGTCAGGGGTCAGGGGTCAAGGGTCAGGGTCGTGGTTAGGGGTCAGGGGTCAGGGAATGGGGTCATGGTTAGGGGTCAGCGGTCAGGCTCAGGGTCAGGGGTCATGGTTAGGGGTCAGGGGTCAGGGGGTCAGGGGTCAGGGGGTCAGGGGTCAGGGGTCAGGGTTAGGGATCAGGGGTCAGAGTCAGGGGTCAGGGGTCAAAGTTCAGGGGTCATGGTCATGGGTCATGGTCAGGGGTCATTAGTAGGGGTCAGGGGTCAGTGGTCAAGGGTCAGGGTCATGGTCAGGGGTCGGGGTCAGGGTCAGGGGTCAGGGTCAGGTGTCATGGTTAGGGGTCAGGAGTCAGGGGTCAGGGGGTCAGGGTCATGGTTAGGGGTCAGGGGTCAGGGTCTGGGGTCATGGTTAGGGGTCAGGGGTCAGGGTCTGGGTCAGGGGTCATGGTTAGGGGTCAGGGTTCAGGGGTCAAGGGTCAGGTGTCAGGGGTCAGGGGTGATGGTTAGGGGTCAGGGGTCAGGGGTCATTGTTAGGGGTCAGGGGTCATGGTTAGGGGTCAGGGGTCAGGGGTCAGGAGTCAGGGGTCATGGTTAGCGGTCAGGGGTCAGAGTCACTGTCAGGGGTCATGGTCAGGGGTCATGGTTAGGGGTCAGGGTTCAGGGGTCAAGGGTCAGGTGTCAGGGGTCAGGGGTGATGGTTAGGGGTCAGGGGTCAGGGGTCAGGCATCAGGCATCAGGGGTTAGGGGTCAGGGTTAGGGATCAGGAGTCAGGGGTCAGGGGTCAGGAGTCAGGGATCAGGAGTCAGGGGTCAGGGGTCAGGGGTCAGGGGTCAGGGGTCAGGGGTCAGGGGTCGGGGGTCAGGGGTCAAAGGTCAGGGGGTCAGGGGTCAGGCTTAGGGATCAGGGGTCAGGGTCAGGGTTCAGGGGTCAAAGGTCAGGGGTCATGATCATGGGTCATGGTCAGGGGTCATTAGTAGGGGTCAGGGGTCAGTGGTCAAGGGTCAGCGTCATGGTCAGGGGTCTGGGTCAGGGTCAGGGGTCAGGGTCAGGTGTCATGGTTAGGGGTCAGGGGTCAGGGGTCAGGGGGTCAGGGTCATGGTTAGGGGTCAGGGGTCAGGGTCTGGGGTCATGGTTAGGGGTCAGGGGATCAGGGGTCATGGTTAGGGGTCAGGGGTCAGGGTCATGGTTAGGGGTCAGGGATCAGGGTCAGGGTCAGGGGTCTGGGGTGAGTGGTCAGAGGTCAGGGGTTAGGGGTCAGGGGTCAGAGTCAGGGGTCAGGGGTCAGTGGTCAGGGGTCAGGGTTAGGGATTAGGGGGCAGGGTCAGGGGTCAAAGGTCAGGGGTCAAAGGTCAGGGGTCAGGGGTCATTGTTAGGGGTCAGGGGTCATGGTTAGGGGTCAGGGGTCAGGGGGTCAGGGGTCATGGCTAGGGGTCAGGGGTCAAGGGTCAGGGGTCAGGGATAGAGTCAGGGGTCTGGGGTCAGGGGTCAGGGATCAGGGGGTCAGGGGTCAGGGTTAGGGATCAGGGGTCAGGGGTCGGGGGTCATGGTTAGGCGTCAGGGAATGGGGTCACGGTTAGGGGTCAGGGGTCAGGGGTCAGGAGTCAGGGGTCATGGTTAGCGGTCAGGGATCAGAGTCACTGTCAGGGGTCATGGTCAGGGGTCATGGTTAGGGGTCAGGGGTCAGGGGTCAGGGGTCAGGGGTCAGGGTCAGGTGTCAGGGGTCAGGGGTGATGGTTAGGGGTCAGGGGTCAGGGGTCAGGCATCAGGCATCAGGGGTTAGGGGTTAGGGGTTAGGGGTTAGGGTTAGGGATCAGGAGTCAGGGGTCAGGGGTCAGAGTCAGGGATCAGGGGTCAGGGGTCAGAGTCAGGGATCAGGAGTCTGGGGTCAAGGGTCAGGGGTCAGGGGTCAGGGGTCAAAGGTCAGGGGTCATTGTCATAGGTCAGGGGTCATTAATAGGGGTCAGGGGTCAGGGGTCAAGGGTCAGGGTCGTGGTTAGGGGTCAGGGGTCGGGGTAAGGGAATGGGGTCATGGTTAGGGGTCAGCGGTCAGGCTCAGGCTCAGGGGTCATGGTTAGGGGTCAGGGGTCAGGGGGTCAGGGGTCAGGGGGTATGGGGTCAGGGTCATGGTTAGGGGTCAGGGTCTGGGGTCATGGTTAGGGGTCAGGGGTTAGGGGTCATGGTTAGGGGTCAGGGGTCTGGGGTCAAGGGTCAGGGGTCAGGGGATCAGGGGTCAGGAGGTCAGGAGTCAGCGGGTCAGGTTCATGGTTAGGGGACAGGGTCAGGGGTCATGGTTAGGGGTCAGGGGTCAGGGTCAGGGGTCAGGGGTCAGGGGTCAGGGAATGGTTAGGGGTCAGGGGTCACGGAATTGGGTCATGGTTAGTGGTCAGGGGTCAGGGTCAGGGGTCAGGGGTCATGGTTAGGGGTCAGGGGTCAGGGTCATGGTTTGGGGTCAGGGTCAGGGATCAGGGGTCAGCTGTCTGGGGTGAGTGGTCGGGGGTCAGAGTCAGGGATCAGGGGTCAGGGGTCAGGGGTCAGGGGTCAGGGGTCAGGGGTCAGGGGTCAGGGGTCAGGTGTCATGGTTAGGGGTCAACGGTCAGGGGTCATTGTCATGGGTCAGGGGTCATTAATAGGGGTCAGGGGTCAGGGGTCAAGGGTCAGGGTCGTGGTTAGGGGTCAGGGGTCAGGGAATGGGGTCATGGTTAGGGGTCAGCGGTCAGGCTCAGGGTCAGGGGTCATGGTTAGGGGTCAGGGGTCAGGGGGTCAGGGGTCAGGGGGTCAGGGGTCAGGGGTCAGGGTTAGGGATCAGGGGTCAGAGTCAGGGGTCAGGGGTCAAAGTTCAGGGGTCATGGTCATGGGTCATGGTCAGGGGTCATTAGTAGGGGTCAGGGGTCAGTGGTCAAGGGTCAGGGTCATGGTCAGGGATCGGGGTCAGGGTCAGGGGTCAGGGTCAGGTGTCATGGTTAGGGGTCAGGAGTCAGGGGTCAGGGGGTCAGGGTCATGGTTAGGGGTCAGGGGTCAGGGTCTGGGGTCATGGTTAGGGGTCAGGGGTCAGGGTCTGGGTCAGGGGTCATGGTTAGGGGTCAGGGGTCAGGGTCATGGTTAGGGGTCAAGGATCAGGGATCAGGGTCAGGGTCAGGGGTCTGGGGTGAGTGGTCAGAGGTCAGGGGTTAGGGGTCAGGGGTCAGAGTCAGGGGTCAGGGGTCAGTGGTCAGGGGTCAGGGTTAGGGATTAGGGGGCAGGGTCAGGGGTCAAAGGTCAGGGGTCAGGGGTCATTGTTAGGGGTCAGGGGTCATGGTTAGGGGTCAGGGGTCAGGGGTCAGGAGGTCAGGGGGTCAGGGGTCATGGCTAGGGGTCAGGGGTCAAGGGTCAGGGGTCAGGGATAGAGTCAGGGGTCTGGGGTCGGGGGTCAGGGTCAGGGGTCAAAGGTCAGGGGTCATGGTTAGGGGTCAGGGGTCAGGGGTCAGGAGTCAGGGGTCATGGTTAGCGGTCAGGGATCAGAGTCACTGTCAGGGGTCATGGTCAGGGGTCATGGTTAGGGGTCAGGGGTCAGGGGTCAGGGTCAGGTGTCAGGGGTCAGGGGTGATGGTTAGGGGTCAGGGGTCAGGGGTCAGGCATCAGGCATCAGGGGTTAGGGGTTAGGGTTAGGGATCAGGAGTCAGGGGTCAGGGGTCAGAGTCAGGGATCAGGGGTCAGGGGTCAGAGTCAGGGATCAGGAGTCAGGGGTCAGGGGTCAGGGGTCAAAGGTCAGGGGTCATTGTCATGGGTCAGGGGTCATTAATAGGGGTCAGGGGTCAGGAGGCAAGGGTCAGGGGGTATGGGGTCAGGGTCATGGTTAGGGGTCAGGGGTCAGGGGTCAAGGGTCAGGGGTCAGGGGATCAGGGGTCAGGAGGTCAGGAGTCAGGGGGTCAGGTTCATGGTTAGGGGTCAGGGTCAGGGGTCATGGTTAGGGGTCAGGGGTCAGGGTCAGGGGTCAGGGGTCAGGGGTCAGGGAATGGTTAGGGTTCCGGGGTCAGGGAATTGGGTCATGGTTAGTGGTCAGGGGTCAGGGTCAGGGGTCAGGGGTCAGGGTCATGGTTAGGGGTCAGGGGTCAGGGTCAGGGAATGGGGTCATGGTTAGGGGTCAGCGGTCAGGCTCAGGGTCAGGGGTCATGGTTAGGGGTCAGGGGTCAGGGGGTCAGGGGTCATGGGGTCAGGGGTCAGGGGTCAGGGTTAGGGATCAGGGGTCAGGGTCAGGAGGTCAGGGGTCAAAGGTCAGGGGTCATGGTCATGGGTCATGGTCAGGGGTCATTAGTAGGGGTCAGGGGCCAGTGGTCAAGGGTCAGCGTCATGGTTAGGGGTCAGGTGTCAGGGTCAGGGAATGGGGTCATGGTTAGGGGTCAGCGGTCAGGGAATGGGGTCATGGTTAGGGTTAGGGTTAGGGTCATGGTTAGGGGTCAGGGTCAGGGGTCAGGGGTCATGGTTAGGGGTCAGGGGTCAGGGTCATGGTTTGGGGTCAGGGTCAGGGATCAGGGGTCCGCTGTCTGGGGTGAGTGGTCGGGGGTCAGAGTCAGGGATCAGGGGTCAGGGGTCAGGGGTCAGGGGTCAGGGGTCAGGGGTCAGGGGTCAGGGTCAGGGTCATGGTTAGGGGTCAGGGGTCAGGGTCAGGGAATGGGGTCATGGTTAGGGGTCAGAGGTCAGGCTCAGGGTCAGGGGTCATGGGGTTAGGGGTCAGGGGTCAGGGTTAGGGATCAGGGGTCAGGGTCAGGGGTCAGGGGTCAAAGGTCAGGGGTCATGGTCATGGGTCATGGTCAGGGGTCATTAGTAGGGGTCAGGGGTCAGTGGTCAAGGGTCAGCGTCATGGTCAGGGGTCGGGGTCAGGGTCAGGTGTCATGGTTAGGGGTCAGGGGTCAGGGGTCAGGGGGTCAGGGTCATGGTTAGGGGTCAGGGGTCAGGGTCTGGGGTCATGGTTAGGGGTCAGGGGTCAGGGTCTGGGTCAGGGGTCATGGTTAGGGGTCAGGGGTCAGGGTCATGGTTAGGGGTCAGGGATCAGGGTCAGGGTCAGGGGTCTGGGGTGAGTGGTCAGAGGTCAGGGGTTAGGGGTCAGGGGTCAGAGTCAGGGGTCAGGGGTCAGTGGTCAGGGGTCAGGGTTAGGGATTAGGGGGCAGGGTCAGGGGTCAAAGGTCAGGGGTCAAAGGTCAGGGGTCCGGGGTCATTGTTAGGGGTCAGGGGTCATGGTTAGGGGTCAGGGGTCAGGGGTCAGGAGGTCAGGGGGTCAGGGGTCATGGCTAGGGGTCAGGGGTCAAGGGTCAGGGGTCAGGGATAGAGTCAGGGGTCTGGGGTCAGGGGTCAGGGATCAGGGGGTCAGGGGTCAGGGTTAGGGATCAGGGGTCAGGGGTCAGGGGTCAGGGGTCAGAGTCAGGGGTCGGTGGTCAGGGGTCAGGCGTCAGGGGTCATGGTTAGCGGTCAGGGGTCAGAGTCATTGTCAGGGGTCATGGTCAGGGGTCATGGTTAGGGGTCAGGGGTCAGGGGTCAGGGGTCAAGGGTCATGGTTAGGGGTCAGGGGTCGGGGTCAGGGAATGGGGTCATGGTTAGGGGTCAGCGGTCAGGCTCAGGCTCAGGGGTCATGGTTAGGGGTCAGGGGTCAGGGGGTCAGGGGTCAGGGGGTCAGGGGTCAGGGTCATGGTTAGGGGTCAGGGATCAGGGTCAGGGTCAGGGGTCTGGGGTGAGTGGTCAGAGGTCAGGGGTTAGGGGTCAGGGGTCAGTGGTCAGGGGTCAGGGTTAGGGATTAGGGGGCAGGGTCAGGGGTCAAAGGTCAGGGGTCAAAGTTCAGGGGTCAGGGGTCATTGTTAGGGGTCAGGGGTCATGGTTAGGGGTCAGGGGTCAGGGGTCAGGAGGTCAGGGGGTCAGGGGTCATGGCTAGGGGTCAGGGGTCAAGGGTCAGGGGTCAGGGATAGAGTCAGGGGTCTGGGGTCAGGGGTCAGGGATCAGGGGGTCAGGGGTCAGGGTTAGGGGTCAGGGGTCAGGGGTCAGGGGTCAGGGGTCAGAGTCAGGGGTCGGTGGTCAGGGGTCAGGAGTCAGGGGTCATGGTTAGCGGTCAGGGGTCAGAGTTACTGTCAGGGGTCATGGTCAGGGGTCATGGTTAGGGGTCAGGGGTCAGGGGTCAGCGGACAAGGGTCAGGTGTCAGGGGTCAGGGGTGATGGTTAGGGGTCAGGGGTCAGGGGTCAGGCATCAGGGGTTAGGGGTTAGGGTTAGGGATCAGGAGTCAGGGGTCAGGGGTCAGAGTCAGGGATCAGGGGTCAGGGGTCAGAGTCAGGGATCAGGAGTCAGGGGTCAGGGGTCAGGGGGTCAGGGGTCAGGGGGTATGGGGTCAGGGTCATGGTTAGGGGTCAGGGGTCAGGGGTCAAGGGTCAGGGGTCAGGGGTCAGGGGTCAAAGGTCAGGGGTCATTGTCATAGGTCAGGGGTCATTAATAGGGGTCAGGGGTCAGGGGTCAAGGGTCAGGGTCGTAGTTAGGGGTCAGGGGTCGGGGTCAGGGAATGGGGTCATGGTTAGGGGTCAGCGGTCAGGCTCAGGCTCAGGGGTCATGGTTAGGGGTCAGGGGTCAGGGGGTCAGGGGTCAGGGGGTATGGGGTCAGGGTCATGGTTAGGGGTCAGGGTCTGGGGTCATGGTTAGGGGTCAGGGGTTAGGGGTCATGGTTAGGGGTCAGGGGTCTGGGGTCAAGGGTCAGGGGTCAGGGGATCAGGGGTCAGGAGGTCAGGAGTCAGCAGGTCAGGTTCATGGTTAGGGAACAGGGTCAGGGGTCATGGTTAGGGGTCAGGGGTCAGGGTCAGGGGTCAGGGGTCAGGGGTCAGGGAATGGTTAGGGGTCAGGGGTCACGGAATTGGGTCATGGTTAGTGGTCAGGGGTCAGGGTCAGGGGTCAGGGGTCATGGTTAGGGGTCAGGGGTCAGGGTCATGGTTTGGGGTCAGGGTCAGGGATCAGGGGTCAGCTGTCTGGGGTGAGTGGTCGGGGGTCAGAGTCAGGGATCAGGGGTCAGGGGTCAGGGGTCAGGGGTCAGGGGTCAGGGGTCAGGGGTCAGGTGTCATGGTTAGGGGTCAACGGTCAGGGGTCATTGTCATGGGTCAGGGGTCATTAATAGGGGTCAGGGGTCAGGGGTCAAGGGTCAGGGTCGTGGTTAGGGGTCAGGGGTCAGGGAATGGGGTCATGGTTAGGGGTCAGCGGTCAGGCTCAGGGTCAGGGGTCATGGTTAGGGGTCAGGGGTCAGGGGGTCAGGGGTCAGGGGGTCAGGGGTCAGGGGTCAGGGTTAGGGATCAGGGGTCAGAGTCAGGGGTCAGGGGTCAAAGTTCAGGGGTCATGGTCATGGGTCATGGTCAGGGGTCATTAGTAGGGGTCAGGGGTCAGTGGTCAAGGGTCAGGGTCATGGTCAGGGATCGGGGTCAGGGTCAGGGGTCAGGGTCAGGTGTCATGGTTAGGGGTCAGGAGTCAGGGGTCAGGGGGTCAGGGTCATGGTTAGGGGTCAGGGGTCAGGGTCTGGGGTCATGGTTAGGGGTCAGGGGTCAGGGTCTGGGTCAGGGGTCATGGTTAGGGGTCAGGGTTCAGGGGTCAAGGGTCAGGTGTCAGGGGTCAGGGGTGATGGTTAGGGGTCAGGGGTCAGGGGTCAGGGGTCATTGTTAGGGGTCAGGGGTCATGGTTAGGGGTCAGGGGTCAGGGGTCAGGAGTCAGGGGTCATGGTTAGCGGTCAGGGGTCAGAGTCACTGTCAGGGGTCATGGTCAGGGGTCATGGTTAGGGGTCAGGGTTCAGGGGTCAAGGGTCAGGTGTCAGGGGTCAGGGGTGATGGTTAGGGGTCAGGGGTCAGGGGTCAGGCATCAGGCATCAGGGGTTAGGGGTCAGGGTTAGGGATCAGGAGTCAGGGGTCAGGGGTCAGGAGTCAGGGATCAGGAGTCAGGGGTCAGGGGTCAGGGGTCAGGGGTCAGGGGTCAGGGGTCAGGGGTCAGGGGTCGGGGGTCAGGGGTCAAAGGTCAGGGGGTCAGGGGTCAGGCTTAGGGATCAGGGGTCAGGGTCAGGGGTCAGGGGTCAAAGGTCAGGGGTCATGATCATGGGTCATGGTCAGGGGTCATTAGTAGGGGTCAGGGGTCAGTGGTCAAGGGTCAGCGTCATGGTCAGGGGTCTGGGTCAGGGTCAGGGGTCAGGGTCAGGTGTCATGGTTAGGGGTCAGGGGTCAGGGGTCAGGGGGTCAGGGTCATGGTTAGGGGTCAGGGGTCAGGGTCTGGGGTCATGGTTAGGGGTCAGGGGATCAGGGGTCATGGTTAGGGGTCAGGGGTCAGGGTCATGGTTAGGGGTCAGGGATCAGGGTCAGGGTCAGGGGTCTGGGGTGAGTGGTCAGAGGTCAGGGGTTAGGGGTCAGGGGTCAGAGTCAGGGGTCAGGGGTCAGTGGTCAGGGGTCAGGGTTAGGGATTAGGGGGCAGGGTCAGGGGTCAAAGGTCAGGGGTCAAAGGTCAGGGGTCAGGGGTCATTGTTAGGGGTCAGGGGTCATGGTTAGGGGTCAGGGGTCAGGGGTCAGGGGGTCAGGGGTCATGGCTAGGGGTCAGGGGTCAAGGGTCAGGGGTCAGGGATAGAGTCAGGGGTCTGGGGTCAGGGGTCAGGGATCAGGGGGTCAGGGGTCAGGGTTAGGGATCAGGGGTCAGGGGTCGGGGGTCATGGTTAGGCGTCAGGGAATGGGGTCATGGTTAGGGGTCAGGGGTCAGGGGTCAGGAGTCAGGGGTCATGGTTAGCGGTCAGGGATCAGTGTCACTGTCAGGGGTCATGGTCAGGGGTCATGGTTAGGGGTCAGGGGTCAGGGGTCAGGGGTCAGGGGTCAGGGTCAGGTGTCAGGGGTCAGGGGTGATGGTTAGGGGTCAGGGGTCAGGGGTCAGGCATCAGGCATCAGGGGTTAGGGGTTAGGGGTTAGGGGTTAGGGTTAGGGATCAGGAGTCAGGGGTCAGGGGTCAGAGTCAGGGATCAGGGGTCAGGGGTCAGAGTCAGGGATCAGGAGTCTGGGGTCAAGGGTCAGGGGTCAGGGGTCAGGGGTCAAAGGTCAGGGGTCATTGTCATAGGTCAGGGGTCATTAATAGGGGTCAGGGGTCAGGGGTCAAGGGTCAGGGTCGTGGTTAGGGGTCAGGGGTCGGGGTAAGGGAATGGGGTCATGGTTAGGGGTCAGCGGTCAGGCTCAGGCTCAGGGGTCATGGTTAGGGGTCAGGGGTCAGGGGGTCAGGGGTCAGGGGGTATGGGGTCAGGGTCATGGTTAGGGGTCAGGGTCTGGGGTCATGGTTAGGGGTCAGGGGTTAGGGGTCATGGTTAGGGGTCAGGGGTCTGGGGTCAAGGGTCAGGGGTCAGGGGATCAGGGGTCAGGAGGTCAGGAGTCAGCGGGTCAGGTTCATGGTTAGGGGACAGGGTCAGGGGTCATGGTTAGGGGTCAGGGGTCAGGGTCAGGGGTCAGGGGTCAGGGGTCAGGGAATGGTTAGGGGTCAGGGGTCACGGAATTGGGTCATGGTTAGTGGTCAGGGGTCAGGGTCAGGGGTCAGGGGTCATGGTTAGGGGTCAGGGGTCAGGGTCATGGTTTGGGGTCAGGGTCAGGGATCAGGGGTCAGCTGTCTGGGGTGAGTGGTCGGGGGTCAGAGTCAGGGATCAGGGGTCAGGGGTCAGGGGTCAGGGGTCAGGGGTCAGGGGTCAGGGGTCAGGGGTCAGGGGTCAGGTGTCATGGTTAGGGGTCAACGGTCAGGGGTCATTGTCATGGGTCAGGGGTCATTAATAGGGGTCAGGGGTCAGGGGTCAAGGGTCAGGGTCGTGGTTAGGGGTCAGGGGTCAGGGAATGGGGTCATGGTTAGGGGTCAGCGGTCAGGCTCAGGGTCAGGGGTCATGGTTAGGGGTCAGGGGTCAGGGGGTCAGGGGTCAGGGGGTCAGGGGTCAGGGGTCAGGGTTAGGGATCAGGGGTCAGAGTCAGGGGTCAGGGGTCAAAGTTCAGGGGTCATGGTCATGGGTCATGGTCAGGGGTCATTAGTAGGGGTCAGGGGTCAGTGGTCAAGGGTCAGGGTCATGGTCAGGGATCGGGGTCAGGGTCAGGGGTCAGGGTCAGGTGTCATGGTTAGGGGTCAGGAGTCAGGGGTCAGGGGGTCAGGGTCATGGTTAGGGGTCAGGGGTCAGGGTCTGGGGTCATGGTTAGGGGTCAGGGGTCAGGGTCTGGGTCAGGGGTCATGGTTAGGGGTCAGGGGTCAGGGTCATGGTTAGGGGTCAAGGGTCAGGGGTCAGGCTTAGGGATCAGGGGTCAGGGTCAGGGGTCAGGGGTCAGCGTCATGGTCAGGGGTCGGGGTCAGGGTCAGGGGTCAGGGTCAGGTGTCATGGTTAGGGGTCAGGGGTCAGGGGTCAGGGGGTCAGGGTCATGGTTAGGGGTCAGGGGTCAGGGTCTGGGGTCATGGTTAGGGGTCAGGGGTCAGGGGTCAGGTGATCAGGGGTCATGGTTAGGGGTCAGGGGTCAGGGTCATGGTTAGGGGTCAGGGATCAGGGTCAGGGTCAGGGGTCTGGGGTGAGTGGTCAGAGGTCAGGGGTTAGGGGTCAGGGGTCAGAGTCAGGGGTCAGGGGTCAGTGGTCAGGGGTCAGGGTTAGGGATTAGGGGGCAGAGTCAGGGGTCAAAGGTCAGGGGTCAAAGGTCAGGGGTCAGGGGTCATTGTTAGGGGTCAGGGGTCATGGTTAGGGGTCAGGGGTCAGGGATCAGGGGGTCAGGGGTCAGGGTTAGGGATCAGGGGTCAGAGGTCGGGGGTCAGGGTCAGGGTCAGGGGTCAAAGGTCAGGTGTCATGGTTAGGGGTCAGGGGTCAGGGGTCAAGGGTCAGGGGTCAAGGGTCATGGTCTGGGGTGAGTGGTCAGGGGTCAGGGTCATGGTTAGGCGTCAGGGAATGGGGTCATGGTTAGGGGTCAGGGGTCAGGGGTCAGGAGTCAGGGGTCATGGTTAGCGGTCAGGGATCAGAGTCACTGTCAGGGGTCATGGCCAGGGGTCATGGTTAGGGGTCAGGGGTTAGGGGTCATGGTTAGGGGTCAGGGGTCTGGGGTCAAGGGTCAGGGGTCAGGGGATCAGGGGTCAGGAGGTCAGGAGTCAGGGGGTCAGGTTCATGGTCAGGGGTCAGGGTCAGGGGCCATGGTTAGGGGTCAGTGGTCAGGGTCAGGGGTCAGGGGTCAGGAGGTCAGGGGTCAAGGGTCAGGGGGTCAGGGGTCAGGGGTCAGGGGTCAGGCGTCAGGGGTCAGGGGTCAGGGGTCATGGTTAGGGGTTAGGGGTCAGGGGTCAGGAGTCAGGGGTCATGGTTAGCGGTCAGGGGTCAGAGTCACTGTCAGGGGTCATGGTCAGGGGTCATGGTTAGGGGTCAGGGGTCAGGGGTCAAGGGTCAGGTGTCAGGGGTCAGGGGTGATGGTTAGGGGTCAGGGGTCAGGGATCAGGGGTCATTGTTAGGGGTCAGGTGTCATGGTTAGGGGTCAGGGGTCAGGGGTCAGGGGTCAGGGGTCAGGCTTAGGGATCAGGGGTCAGGGTCAGGGGTCAGGGGTCAAAGGTCAGGGGTCATGGTCATGGGTCATGGTCAGGGGTCATTAGTAGGGGTCAGGGGTCAGTGGTCAAGGGTCAGCGTCATGGTCAGGGGTCGGGGTCAGGGTCAGGGGTCAGGGTCAGGTGTCATGGTTAGGGGTCAGGGGTCAGGGGTCAGGGGGTCAGGGTCATGGTTAGGGGTCAGGGGTCAGGGTCTGGGGTCATGGTTAGGGGTCAGGGGTCAGGGGTCAGGGGATCAGGGGTCATGGTTAGGGGTCAGGGGTCAGGGTCATGGTTAGGGGTCAGGGATCAGGGTCAGGGTCAGGGGTCTGGGGTGAGTGGTCAGAGGTCAGGGGTTAGGGGTCAGGGGTCAGAGTCAGGGGTCAGGGGTCAGTGGTCAGGGGTCAGGGTTAGGGATTAGGGGGCAGAGTCAGGGGTCAAAGGTCAGGGGTCAAAGGTCAGGGGTCAGGGGTCAGGGGTCATTGTTAGGGGTCAGGGGTCATGGTTAGGGGTCAGGGGTCAGGGATCAGGGGGTCAGGGGTCAGGGTTAGGGATCAGGGGTCAGAGGTCGGGGGTCAGGGTCAGGGTCAGGGGTCAAAGGTCAGGGGTCATGGTTAGGGGGTCAGGGGTCAGGGGTCAAGGGTCAGGGGTCAAGGGTCATGGTCTGGGGTGAGTGGTCAGGGGTCAGGGTCATGGTTAGGCGTCAGGGAATGGGGTCATGGTTAGGGGTCAGGGGTCAGGAGTCAGGGGTCATGGTTAGCGGTCAGGGATCAGAGTCACTGTCAGGGGTCATGGCCAGGGGTCATGGTTAGGGGTCAGGGGTCAGGGGTCAGGGGTCAAGGGTCAGGTGTCAGGGGTCAGGGGTGATGGTTAGGGGTCAGGGGTCAGGGGTCAGGCATCAGGCATCAGGGGTTAGGGGTTAGGGTTAGGGATCAGGAGTCAGGGGTCAGGGGTCAGAGTCAGGGATCAGGGGTCAGGGGTCAGAGTCAGGGATCAGGAGTCTGGGGTCAAGGGTCAGGGTCGTGGTTAGGGGTCAGGGGTCGGGGTCAGGGAATGGGGTCATGGTTAGGGGTCAGCGGTCAGGCTCAGGCTCAGGGGTCATGGTTAGGGGTCAGGGGTCAGGGGGTCAGGGGTCAGGGGGTATGGGGTCAGGGTCATGGTTAGGGGTCAGGGGTCAGGGTCTGGGGTCATGGTTAGGGGTCAGGGGTCAGGGGTCATGGTTAGGGGTCAGGGGTCTGGGGTCAAGGGTCAGGGGTCAGGGGATCAGGGGTCAGGAGGTCAGGAGTCAGGGGGTCAGGTTCATGGTCAGGGGTCAGGGTCAGGGGTCATGGTTAGGGGTCAGGGGTCAGGGTCAGGGGTCAGGGGTCAGGAGGTCAGGGGTCAAGTGTCAGGGGTCAGGGGTCAGGGCTCATGGGTCAGGGGTCAGGCTTAGGGATCAGGGGTCAGGGTCAGGGGTCAGGGGTCAGCGTCATGGTCAGGGGTCGGGGTCAGGGTCAGGGGTCAGGGTCAGGTGTCATGGTTAGGGGTCAGGGGTCAGGGGTCAGGGGGTCAGGGTCATGGTTAGGGGTCAGGGGTCAGGGTCTGGGGTCATGGTTAGGGGTCAGGGGTCAGGGGTCAGGGGATCAGGGGTCATGGTTAGGGGTCAGGGGTCAGGGTCATGGTTAGGGGTCAGGGATCAGGGTCAGGGTCAGGGGTCTGGGGTGAGTGGTCAGAGGTCAGGGGTTAGGGGTCAGGGGTCAGAGTCAGGGGTCAGGGGTCAGTGGTCAGGGGTCAGGGTTAGGGGTTAGGGGGCATGGTCAGGGGTCAAAGGTCAGGGGTCAAAGGTCAGGGGTCAGGGGTCATTGTTAGGGGTCAGGGGTCATGGTTAGGGGTCAGGGGTCAGGGATAAGGGGGTCAGGGGTCAGGGTTAGGGATCAGGGGTCAGGGGTCGGGGGTCAGGGTCAGGGGTCAAAGGTCAGGGGTCATGGTTAGGGGTCAGGGTTCAGGGGTCAAGGGTCAGGGGTCAAGGGTCATGGTCTGGGGTGAGTGGTCAGGGGTCAGGGTCATGGTTAGGCGTCAGGGAATGGGGTCATGGTTAGGGGTCAGGGGTCAGGGGTCAGGAGTCAGGGGTCATGGTTAGCGGTCAGGGATCAGAGTCACTGTCAGGGGTCATGGCCAGGGGTCATGGTTAGGGGTCAGGGGTCAGGGGTCAGGGGTCAAGGGTCAGGTGTCAGGGGTCAGGGGTGATGGTTAGGGGTCAGGGGTCAGGGGTCAGGCATCAGGCATCAGGGGTTAGGGGTTAGGGTTAGGGATCAGGAGTCAGGGGTCAGGGGTCAGAGTCAGGGATCAGGGGTCAGGGGTCAGAGTCAGGGATCAGGAGTCAGGGGTCAGGGGTCAGGGGTCAGGGGTCCGGGGTCAGGGGTCAGGGGTCAAAGGTCAGGGGTCATTGTAATAGGTCAGGGGTCATTAATAGGGGTCAGGGGTCAGGGGTCAAGGGTCAGGGTCGTGGTTAGGGGTCAGGGGTCGGGGTCAGGGAATGGGGTCATGGTTAGGGGTCAGCGGTCAGGCTCAGGCTCAGGGGTCATGGTTAGGGGTCAGGGGTCAGGGGGTCAGGGGTCAGGGGGTATGGGGTCAGGGTCATGGTTAGGGGTCAGGGGTCAGGGTCTGGGGTCATGGTTAGGGGTCAGGGGTCAGGGGTCATGGTTAGGGGTCAGGGGTCTGGGGTCAAGGGTCAGGGGTCAGGGGATCAGGGGTCAGGAGGTCAGGAGTCAGGGGGTCAGGTTCATGGTCAGGGGTCAGGGTCAGGGGTCATGGTTAGGGGTCAGGGGTCAGGGTCAGGGGTCAGGGGTCAGGAGGTCAGGGGTCAAGTGTCAGGGGTCAGGGGTCAGGGGTCAGGCTTAGGGATCAGGGGTCAGGGTCAGGGGTCAGGGGTCAGCGTCATGGTCAGGGGTCGGGGTCAGGGTCAGGGGTCAGGGTCAGGTGTCATGGTTAGGGGTCAGGGGTCAGGGGTCAGGGGGTCAGGGTCATGGTTAGGGGTCAGGGGTCAGGGTCTGGGGTCATGGTTAGGGGTCAGGGGTCAGGGGTCAGGGGATCAGGGGTCATGGTTAGGGGTCAGGGGTCAGGGTCATGGTTAGGGGTCAGGGATCAGGGTCAGGGTCAGGGGTCTGGGGTGAGTGGTCAGAGGTCAGGGGTTAGGGGTCAGGGGTCAGAGTCAGGGGTCAGGGGTCAGTGGTCAGGGGTCAGGGTTAGGGATTAGGGGGCAGGGTCAGGGGTCAAAGGTCAGGGGTCAAAGGTCAGGGGTCAGGGGTCAGGGTCATTGTTAGGGGTCAGGGGTCATGGTTAGGGGTCAGGGGTCAGGGATCAGGGGGTCAGGGGTCAGGGTTAGGGATCAGGGGTCAGGGGTCGGGGGTCAGGGTCAGGGTCAGGGGTCATGGTTAGGGGTCAGGGGTCAGGGGTCAAGGGTCAGGGGTCAAGGGTCATGGTCTGGGGTGAGTGGTCAGGGGTCAGGGTCATGGTTAGGCGTCAGGGAATGGGGTCATGGTTAGGGGTCAGGGGTCAGGGGTCAGGAGTCAGGGTCATGGTTAGCGGTCAGGATCAGAGTCACTGTCAGGGGTCATGGCCAGGGGTCATGGTTAGGGGTCAGGGGTCAGGGGTCAGGGGTCAAGGGTCAGGTGTCAGGGGTCAGGGGTGATGGTTAGGGGTCAGGGGTCAGGGGTCAGGCATCAGGCATCAGGGGTTAGGGGTTAGGGTTAGGGATCAGGAGTCAGGGGTCAGGGGTCAGAGTCAGGGATCAGGGGTCAGGGGTCAGAGTCAGGGATCAGGAGTCTGGGGTCAAGGGTCAGGGGTCAGGGGTCAGGGGTCAGGGGTCAAAGGTCAGGGGTCATTGTCATAGGTCAGGGGTCATTAATAGGGGTCAGGGGTCAGGGGTCAAGGGTCAGGGTCGTGGTTAGGGGTCAGGGGTCGAGGTCAGGGAATGGGGTCATGGTTAGGGGTCAGCGGTCAGGCTCAGGCTCAGGGGTCATGGTGAGGGGTCAGGGGTCAGGGGGTCAGGGGTCAGGGGGGTATGGGGTCAGGGTCATGGTTAGGGGTCAGGGGTCAGGGGGTCAGGGGTCATGGTTAGGGGTCAGGGATCAGGGTCAGGGTCAGGGGTCTGGGGTGAGTGGTCAGAGGTCAGGGATTAGGGTTCAGGGGTCAGAGTCAGGAGTCAGGGGTCAGTGGTCAGGGGTCAGGGTTAGGGATTAGGGGGCAGGGTCAGGGGTCAAAGGTCAGGGGTCAAAGGTCAGGGGTCAGGGGTCAGGGGTCATTGTTAGGGGTCAGGGGTCATGGTTAGGTGTCAGGGGTCAGGGGTCAGGAGGTCAGGGGGTCAGGGGTCATGGCTAGGGGTCAGGGGTCAAGGGTCAGGGGTCAGGGATAGAGTCAGGGGTCTGGGGTCAGGGGTCAGGGATCAGGGGGTCAGGGGTCAGGGTTAGGGATCAGGGGTCAGGGGTCGGGGGTCAGGGTCAGGGTCAGGGGTCAAAGGTCAGGGGTCATGGTTAGGGGTCAGGGGTCAGGGGTCAAGGGTCAGGGGTCAAGGGTCATGGTCTGGGGTGAGTGGTCAGGGGTCAGGGTCATGGTTAGGCGTCAGGGAATGGGGTCATGGTTAGGGGTCAGGGGTCAGGAGTCAGGGGTCATGGTTAGCGGTCAGGGATCAGAGTCACTGTCAGGGGTCATGGCCAGGGGTCATGGTTAGGGGTCAGGGGTCAGGGGTCAGGGGTCAAGGGTCAGGTGTCAGGGGTCAGGGGTGATGGTTAGGGGTCAGGGGTCAGGGGTCAGGGGTCAGGCATCAGGGGTTAGGGGTTAGGGTTAGGGATCAGGGGTCAGGGGTCAGGGGTCAGAGTCAGGGATCAGGGGTCAGGGGTCAGAGTCAGGGATCAGGAGTCTGGGGTCAAGGGTCAGGGGTCAGGGGTCAGGGGTCAGGGGTCAAAGGTCCGGGGTCATTGTCATAGGTCAGGGGTCATTAATAGGGGTCAGGGGTCAGGGGTCAAGGGTCAGGGTCGTGGTTAGGGGTCAGGGGTCGGGGTCAGGGAATGGGGTCATGGTTAGGGGTCAGCGGTCAGGCTCAGGCTCAGGGGTCATGGTTAGGGGTCAGGGGTCAGGGGGTCAGGGGTCAGGGGGTATGGGGTCAGGGTCATGGTTAGGGGTCAGGGGTCAGGGTCTGGGGTCATGGTTAGGGGTCAGGGGTTAGGGGTCATGGTTAGGGGTCAGGGGTCTGGGGTCAAGGGTCAGGGGTCAGGGGGTCAGGGGATCAGGGGTCAGGAGGTCAGGAGTCAGGGGGTCAGGTTCATGGTCAGGGGTCAGGGTCAGGAGTCATGGTTAGGGGTCAGGGGTCAGGGTCAGGGGTCAGGGGTCAGGAGGTCAGGGGTCAAGGGTCAGGGGGTCAGGGGTCAGGGGTCAGGCGTCAGGGGTCAGGGGTCAGGGGTCGGGTCAGGGGTCAAAGATCAGGGGTCAGGGTCAGGGGTGAAAGGTCAGGTGTCAGGGGTCAGGTGTCAGGGTCAGGAGTCAGGGGTCAGGGGTCAAGGGAATGGAGCCATGGTTAGGGGTCAGGGGTCAGGGGTCAGAGTCAGGGGTCGGTGGTCAGGGGTCAGGAGTCAGGGTTAGGGATCAGGGGGCAGGGTGAGGGGTCAAAGGTCAGGGGTCAGGGTTAGGGGTCAGGGGTCAGGGGTCGGGGGTCATTGTTAGGGGTCAGGGGTCAGGGGTCATGGTTAGGGTTAGGGGTCAGGGGTCAGGAGTCAGGGGTCATGGTTAGCGGTCAGGGGTCAGAGTCACTGTCAGGGGTCATGGTCAGGGGTCATGGTTAGGGGTCAGGGTTCAGGGGTCAAGGGTCAGGTGTCAGGGGTCAGGGGTGATGGTTAGGGGTCAGGGGTCAGGGGTCAGGGGTCATTGTTAGGGGTCTGGGGTCATGGTTAGGGGTCAGGGGTCAGGGGTCAGGAGTCAGGGGTCATGGTTAGCGGTCAGGGGTCAGAGTCACTGTCAGGGGTCATGGCCAGGGGTCATGGTTAGGGGTCAGGGGTCAGGGGTCAGGGGGCAAGGGTCAGGTGTCAGGGGTCAGGGGTGATGGTTAGGGGTCAGGGGTCAGGCATCAGGCATCAGGGGTTAGGGGTTAGGGTTAGGGATCAGGAGTCAGGGGTCAGGGGTCAGAGTCAGGGATCAGGGGTCAGGGGTCAGAGTCAGGGATCAGGAGTCTGGGGTCAAGGGTCAGGGTCGTGGTTAGGGGTCAGGGGTCGGGGTCAGGGAATGGGGTCATGGTTAGGGGTCAGCGGTCAGGCTCAGGCTCAGGGGTCATGGTTAGGGGTCAGGGGTCAGGGGGTCAGGGGTCAGGGGGTATGGGGTCAGGGTCATGGTTAGGGGTCAGGGGTCAGGGTCTGGGGTCATGGTTAGGGGTCAGGGGTCAGGGGTCATGGTTAGGGGTCAGGGGTCTGGGGTCAAGGGTCAGGGGTCAGGGGATCAGGGGTCAGGAGGTCAGGAGTCAGGGGGTCAGATTCATGGTAAGGGGTCAGGGTCAGGGGTCATGGTTAGGGGTCAGGGGTCAGGGTCAGGGGTCAGGGGTCAGGAGGTCAGGGGTCAAGTGTCAGGGGTCAGGGGTCAGGGGTCAGGGGTCAGGGGTCAGGCTTAGGGATCAGGGGTCAGGGTCAGGTGTCATGGTTAGGGGTCAGGGGTCAGGGGTCAGGGGGTCAGGGTCATGGTTAGGGGTCAGGGGTCAGGGTCTGGGTCATGGTTAGGGGTCAGGGGTCAGGGGTCAGGGGATCAGGGGTCATGGTTAGGGGTCAGGGGTCAGGGTCATGGTTAGGGGTCAGGGATCAGGGTCAGGGGGTCAGGGGTCATTAATAGGGGTCAGGGGTCATGGGTCAGGGGTCAGGGATAGAGTCAGGGGTCTGGGGTCAGGGGTCAGGGATCAGGGGGTCAGGGGTCAGGGTTAGGGATCAGGGGTCAGGGGTCGGGGGTCAGGGTCAGGGTCAGGGGTCAAAGGTCAGGGGTCATGGTTAGGGGTTAGGGGTCAGGGGTCAAGGGTCAGGGGTCAAGGGTCATGGTCTGGGGTGAGTGGTCAGGGGTCAGGGTCATGGTTAGGCGTCAGGGAATGGGGTCATGGTTAGGGGTCAGGGGTCAGGGGTCAGGAGTCAGGGGTCATGGTTAGCGGTCAGGGATCAGAGTCACTGTCAGGGGTCATGGCCAGGGGTCATGGTTAGGGGTCAGGGGTCAGGGGTCAGGGGTCAAGGGTCAGGTGTCAGGGGTCAGGGGTGATGGTTAGGGGTCAGGGGTCAGGGGTCAGGCATCAGGCATCAGGGGTTAGGGGTTAGGGTTAGGGATCAGGAGTCAGGGGTCAGGGGTCAGAGTCAGGGATCAGGGGTCAGGGGTCAGAGTCAGGGATCAGGAGTCTGGGGTCAAGGGTCCGGGGTCAGGGGTCAGGGGTCAGGGGTCAAAGGTCAGGGGTCATTGTCATAGGTCAGGGGTCATTAATAGGGGTCAGGGGTCAGGGGTCAAGGGTCAGGGTCGTGGTTAGGGGTCAGGGGTCGGGGTCAGGGAATGGGGTCATGGTTAGGGGTCAGCGGTCAGGCTCAGGCTCAGGGGTCATGGTTAGGGGTCAGGGGTCAGGGGGTCAGGGGTCAGGGGGTATGGGGTCAGGGTCATGGTTAGGGGTCAGGGGTCAGGGGTCAGGGTCATGGTTAGGGGTCAGGGGTCAGGGTCAGGGTCAGGGGTCTGGGGTGAGTGGTCAGAGGTCAGGGATTAGGGTTCAAGGGTCAGAGTCAGGAGTCAGGGGTCAGTGGTCAGGGGTCAGGGTTAGGGATTAGGGGGCAGGGTCAGGGGTCAAAGGTCAGGGGTCAAAGGTCAGGGGTCAGGGGTCAGGGGTCATTGTTAGGGGTCAGGGGTCATGGTTAGGTGTCAGGGGTCAGGGGTCAGGAGGTCAGGGGGTCAGGGGTCATGGCTAGGGGTCAGGGGTCAAGGGTCAGGGGTCAGGGATAGAGTCAGGGGTCTGGGGTCAGGGGTCAGGGATCAGGGGGTCAGGTGTCAGGGTTAGGGATCAGGGGTCAGGGGTCGGGGGTCAGGGTCAGGGGTCAAAGGTCAGGGGTCATGGTTAGGGGTCAGGGGTCAGGGGTCAAGGGTCAGGGGTCAAGGGTCATGGTCTGGGGTGAGTGGTCAGGGGTCAGGGTCATGGTTAGGCGTCAGGGAATGGGGTCATGGTTAGGGGTCAGGGGTCAGGAGTCAGGGGTCATGGTTAGCGGTCAGGGATCAGAGTCACTGTCAGGGGTCATGGCCAGGGGTCATGGTTAGGGGTCAGGGGTCAGGGGTCAGGGGTCAAGGGTCAGGTGTCAGGGGTCAGGGGTGATGGTTAGGGGTCAGGGGTCAGGGGTCAGGCATCAGGGGTTAGGGGTTAGGGTTAGGGATCAGGGGTCAGGGGTCAGGGGTCAGAGTCAGGGATCAGGGGTCAGGGGTCAGAGTCAGGGATCAGGAGTCTGGGGTCAAGGGTCAGGGGTCAGGGGTCAGGGGTCAGGAATCAAAGGTCCGGGGTCATTGTCATAGGTCAGGGGTCATTAATAGGGGTCAGGGGTCAGGGGTCAAGGGTCAGGGTCGTGGTTAGGGGTCAGGGGTCGGGGTCAGGGAATGGGGTCATGGTTAGGGGTCAGCGGTCAGGCTCAGGCTCAGGGGTCATGGTTAGGGGTCAGGGGTCAGGGGGTCAGGGGTCAGGGGGTATGGGGTCAGGGTCATGGTTAGGGGTCAGGGGTCAGGGTCAGGGGTCATGGTTAGGGGTCAGGGGTTAGGGGTCATGGTTAGGGGTCAGGGGTCTGGGGTCAAGGGTCAGGGGTCAGGGGGTCAGGGGATCAGGGGTCAGGAGGTCAGGAGTCAGGGGGTCAGGTTCATGGTCAGGGGTCAGGGTCAGGAGTCATGGTTAGGGGTCAGGGGTCAGGGTCAGGGGTCAGGGGTCAGGAGGTCAGGGGTCAAGGGTCAGGGGTCAGGGGTCAGGGGTCAGGGGTCAGGGGTCAGGGGTCAGGGGTCGGGTCAGGGGTCAAAGATCAGGGGTCAGGGTCAGGGGTGAAAGGTCAGGTGTCAGGGGTCAGGGGTGATGGTTAGGGGTCAGGGGTCAGGGGTCAGAGTCAGGGGTCGGTGGTCAGGGGTCAGGAGTCAGGGTTAGGGATCAGGGGGCAGGGTGAGGGGTCAAAGGTCAGGGGTCAGGGTTAGGGGTCAGGGGTCAGGGGTCGGGGGTCATTGTTAGGGGTCAGGGGTCAGGGGTCATGGTTAGGGTTAGGGGTCAGGGGTCAGGAGTCAGGGGTCATGGTTAGCGGTCAGGGGTCAGAGTCACTGTCAGGGGTCATGGTCAGGGGTCATGGTTAGGGGTCAGGGTTCAGGGGTCAAGGGTCAGGTGTCAGGGGTCAGGGGTGATGGTTAGGGGTCAGGGGTCAGGGGTCAGGGGTCATTGTTAGGGGTCTGGGGTCATGGTTAGGGGTCAGGGGTCAGGGGTCAGGAGTCAGGGGTCATGGTTAGCGGTCAGGGGTCAGAGTCACTGTCAGGGGTCATGGTCAGGGGTCATGGTTAGGGGTCAGGGTTCAGGGGTCAAGGGTCAGGTGTCAGGGGTCAGGGGTGATGGTTAGGGGTCAGGGGTCAGGGGTCAGGCATCAGGCATCAGGGGTTAGGGGTCAGGGTTAGGGATCAGGAGTCAGGGGTCAGGGGTCAGAGTCAGGGATCAGGAGTCAGGGTCAGGGGCAAGGGGTCAGGGGTCAGGGGTCAGGGGTCAGGGGTCAGGGGTCAGGGGTCAGGGGTCAGCGGTCATGGGGTTAGGGGTCAGGGGTCAGGGGGTCAAAGGTCAGGGGGTCAGGGGTCAGGGGTCAGGCTTAGGGATCAGGGGTCAGGGTCAGGGGTCAGGGGTCAAAGGTCAGGGGTCATGGTCATGGGTCATGGTCAGGGGTCATTAGTAGGGGTCAGGGGTCAGTGGTCAAGGGTCAGCGTCATGGTCAGGGGTCGGGGTCAGGGTCAGGGGTCAGGGTCAGGTGTCATGGTTAGGGGTCAGGGGTCAGGGGTCAGGGGGTCAGGGTCATGGTTAGGGGTCAGGGGTCAGGGTCTGGGGTCATGGTTAGGGGTCAGGGGTCAGGGGTCAGGGGATCAGGGGTCATGGTTAGGGGTCAGGGGTCAGGGGTCAGGGTCATGGTTAGGGGTCAGGGATCAGGGTCAGGGTCAGGGGTCAGGGGTGAGTGGTCAGAGGTCAGGGGTTAGGGGTCAGGGGTCAGAGTCAGGGGTCAGGGGTCAGTGGTCAGGGGTCAGGGTTAGGGATTAGGGGGCAGGGTCAGGGTTCAAAGGTCAGGGGTCAAAGGTCAGGGGTCAGGGGTCAGGGGTCATTGTTAGTGGTCAGGGGTCATGGTTAGGGGTCAGGGGTCAGGAGGTCAGGGGGTCAGGGGTCATGGCTAGGGGTCAGGGGTCAAGGGTCAGGGGTCAGGGATAGAGTCAGGGGTCTGGGGTCAGGGGTCAGGGATCAGGGGGTCAGGGGTCAGGGTTAGGGATCAGGGGTCAGGGGTCGGGGGTCAGGGTCAGGGTTAGGGGTCAAAGGTCAGGGGTCATGGTTAGGGGTCAGGGGTCAGGGGTCAAGGGTCAGGGGTCATGGTTAGGGGTCAGGGGTCAGGGGGTCAGGGGTCAGGGGGTCAGGGGTCAGCGGTCAGGGTTAGGGATCAGGGGACAGGGTCAGGGGTCAGGGGTCAAAGGTCAGGGGTCATGGTCATGGGTCATGGTCAGGGGTCATTAGTAGGGGTCAGGGTTCAGTGGTCAAGGGTCAGCGTCATGGTTAGGGGTCAGGTGTCAGGGAATGGGGTCATGGTTAGGGGTCAGGGGTCAGGGGTCAAGGGTCAGGTGTCAGGGGTCAGGGGTGATGGTTAGGGGTCAGGGGTCAGGCATCAGGCATCAGGGGTTAGGGGTTAGGGTTAGGGATCAGGAGTCAGGGGTCAGGGGTCAGAGTCAGGGATCAGGGGTCAGGGGTCAGAGTCAGGGATCAAAGTTCAGGGGTCATGGTCATGGGTCATGGTCAGGGGTCATTAGTAGGGGTCAGGGGTCAGTGGTCAAGGGTCAGCGTCATGGTCAGGGGTCGGGGTCAGGGTCAGGGGTAAGGGTCAGGTGTCATGGTTAGGGGTCAGGGGTCAGGGGTCAGGGGGTCAGGGTCATGGTTAGGGGTCAGGGGTCAGGGTCTGGGGTCATGGTTAGGGGTCAGGGGTCAGGGTCTGGGTCAGGGGTCATGGTTAGGGGTCAGGGGTCAGGGTCATGGTTAGGGGTCAAGGATCAGGGATCAGGGTCAGGGTCAGGGGTCTGGGGTGAGTGGTCAGAGGTCAGGGGTTAGGGGTCAGGGGTCAGAGTCAGGGGTCAGGGGTCAGTGGTCAGGGGTCAGGGTTAGGGATTAGGGGGCAGGGTCAGGGGTCAAAGGTCAGGGGTCAAAGGTCAGGGGTCAGGGGTCATTGTTAGGGGTCAGGGGTCATGGTTAGGGGTCAGGGGTCAGGGGTCAGGAGGTCAGGGGGTCAGGGGTCATGGCTAGGGGTCAGGGGTCAGGGATCAGGGGGTCAGGGGTCAGGGTTAGGGATCAGCGGTCAGGGGTCGGGGGTCAGGGTCAGGGTTAGGGGTCAAAGGTCAGGGGTCATGGTTAGGGGTCAGGGGTCAGGGGTCAAGGGTCAGGGGTCAAGGGTCATGGTCTGGGGTGAGTGGTCAGGGGTCAGGGTCATGGTTAGGCGTCAGGGAATGGGGTCATGGTTAGGGGTCAGGGGTCAGGGGTCAGGAGTCAGGGGTCATGGTTAGCGGTCAGGGATCAGAGTCACTGTCAGGGGTCATGGTCAGGGGTCATGGTTAGGGGTCAGGGGTCAGGGGTCAGGGGTCAGGGTCAGGTGTCAGGGGTCAGGGGTGATGGTTAGGGGTCAGGGGTCAGGGGTCAGGCATCAGGCATCAGGGGTTAGGGGTTAGGGTTAGGGATCAGGAGTCAGGGGTCAGGGGTCAGAGTCAGGGATCAGGGGTCAGGGGTCAGAGTCAGGGATCAGGAGTCTGGGGTCAAGGGTCAGGGGTCAAGGGTCAGGGGGTCAGGGGTCAGGCGTCAGGGGTCAGGGGTCAGGGGTCGGGGTCAGGGGTCAAAGATCAGGGGTCAGGGTCAGGGGTCAAAGGTCAGGTGTCAGGGGTCAGCTGTCAGGGTCAGGAGTCAGGGGTCAGGGGTCAAGGGAATGGGGCCATGGTTAGGGGTCAGGGGTCAGGGGTCAAGGGTCATGGTCTGGGGTGAGTGGTCAGGGGTCAGGGTCATGGTTAGGCGTCAGGGAATGGGGTCATGGTTAGGGGTCAGGGGTCAGGAGTCAGGGGTCATGGTTAGCGGTCAGGGATCAGAGTCACTGTCAGGGGTCATGGCCAGGGGTCATGGTTAGGGGTCAGGGGTCAGGGGTCAGGGGTCAAGGGTCAGGTGTCAGGGGTCAGGGGTGATGGTTAGGGGTCAGGGGTCAGGGGTCAGGCATCAGGGGTTAGGGGTTAGGGTTAGGGATCAGGGGTCAGGGGTCAGGGGTCAGAGTCAGGGATCAGGGGTCAGGGGTCAGAGTCAGGGATCAGGAGTCTGGGGTCAAGGGTCAGGGGTCAGGGGTCAGGGGTCAAAGGTCCGGGGTCATTGTCATAGGTCATGGGTCATTAATAGGGGTCAGGGGTCAGGGGTCAAGGGTCAGGGTCGTGGTTAGGGGTCAGGGGTCGGGGTCAGGGAATGGGGTCATGGTTAGGGGTCAGCGGTCAGGCTCAGGCTCAGGGGTCATGGTTAGGGGTCAGGGGTCAGGGGGTCAGGGGTCAGGGGGTATGGGGTCAGGGTCATGGTTAGGGGTCAGGGGTCAGGGTCTGGGGTCATGGTTAGGGGTCAGGGGTTAGGGGTCATGGTTAGGGGTCAGGGGTCTGGGGTCAAGGGTCAGGGGTCAGGGGGTCAGGGGATCAGGGGTCAGAAGGTCAGGAGTCAGGGGGTCAGGTTCATGGTCAGGGGTCAGGGTCAGGAGTCATGGTTAGGGGTCAGGGGTCAGGGTCAGGGGTCAGGGGTCAGGAGGTCAGGGGTCAAGGGTCAGGGGGTCAGGGGTCAGGGGTCAGGCGTCCGGGGTCAGGGGTCAGGGGTCGGGTCAGGGGTCAAAGATCAGGGGTCAGGGTCAGGGGTGAAAGGTCAGGTGTCAGGGGTCAGGGGTGATGGTTAGGGGTCAGGGGTCAGGGGTCAGAGTCAGGGCTCGGTGGTCAGGGGTCAGGAGTCAGGGTTAGGGATCAGGGGGCAGGGTGAGGGGTCAAAGGTCAGGGGTCAGGGTTAGGGGTCAGGGGTCAGGGGTCGGGGGTCATTGTTAGGGGTCAGAGGTCAGGGGTCATGGTTAGGGTTAGGGGTCAGGGGTCAGGAGTCAGGGGTCATGGTTAGCGGTCAGGGGTCAGAGTCACTGTCAGGGGTCATGGTCAGGGGTCATGGTTAGGGGTCAGGGTTCAGGGGTCAAGGGTCAGGTGTCAGGGGTCAGGGGTGATGATTAGGGGTCAGGGGTCAGGGGTCAGGGGTCATTGTTAGGGGTCTGGGGTCATGGTTAGGGGTCAGGGGTCAGGGGTCAGGAGTCAGGGGTCATGGTTAGGGGTCAGGGGTCAGAGTCACTGTCAGGGGTCATGGTCAGGGGTGATGGTTAGGGGTCAGGGTTCAGGGGTCAAGGGTCAGGTGTCAGGGGTCAGGGGTGATGGTTAGGGGTCAGGGGTCAGGGGTCAGGCATCAGGCATCAGGGGTTAGGGGTCAGGGTTAGGGATCAGGAGTCAGGGGTCAGGGGTCAGAGTCAGGGATCAGGAGTCAGGGTCAGGGGCAAGGGGTCAGGGGTCAGGGGTCAGGGGTCAGGGGTCAGGGGTCAGGGGTCAGGGGTCAGGGGTCATGGGGTTAGGGGTCAGGGGTCAGGGGGTCAAAGGTCAGGGGGTCAGGGGTCAGGGGTCAGGCTTAGGGATCAGGGGTCAGGGTCAGGGGTCAGGGGTCAAAGGTCAGGGGTCATGGTCATGGGTCATGGTCAGGGGTCATTAGTAGGGGTCAGGGGTCAGTGGTCAAGGGTCAGCGTCATGGTCAGGGGTCGGGGTCAGGGTCAGGGGTCAGGGTCAGGTGTCATGGTTAGGGGTCAGGGGTCAGGGGTCAGGGGGTCAGGGTCATGGTTAGGGGTCAGGGGTCAGGGTCTGGGGTCATGGTTAGGGGTCAGGGGTCAGGGGTCAGGGGATCAGGGGTCATGGTTAGGGGTCAGGGGTCAGGGGTCAGGGTCATGGTTAGGGGTCAGGGATCAGGGTCAGGGTCAGGGGTCAGGGGTGAGTGGTCAGAGGTCAGGGGTTAGGGGTCAGGGGTCAGAGTCAGGGGTCAGGGGTCAGTGGTCAGGGGTCAGGGTTAGGGATTAGGGGGCAGGGTCAGGGTTCAAAGGTCAGGGGTCAAAGGTCAGGGGTCAGGGGTCAGGGGTCATTGTTAGTGGTCAGGGGTCATGGTTAGGGGTCAGGGGTCAGGAGGTCAGGGGGTCAGGGGTCATGGCTAGGGGTCAGGGGTCAAGGGTCAGGGGTCAGGGATAGAGTCAGGGGTCTGGGGTCAGGGGTCAGGGATCAGGGGGTCAGGGGTCAGGGTTAGGGATCAGGGGTCAGGGGTCGGGGGTCAGGGTCAGGGTTAGGGGTCAAAGGTCAGGGGTCATGGTTATGGGTCAGGGGTCAGGGGTCAAGGGTCAGGGGTCATGGTTAGGGGTCAGGGGTCAGGGGGTCAGGGGTCAGGGGGTCAGGGGTCAGCGGTCAGGGTTAGGGATCAGGGGACAGGGTCAGGGGTCAGGGGTCAGGGGTCAAAGGTCAGGGGTCATGGTCATGGGTCATGGTCAGGGGTCATTAGTAGGGGTCAGGGTTCAGTGGTCAAGGGTCAGCGTCATGGTTAGGGGTCAGGTGTCAGGGAATGGGGTCATGGTTAGGGGTCAGGGGTCAGGGGTCAAGGGTCAGGTGTCAGGGGTCAGGGGTGATGGTTAGGGGTCAGGGGTCAGGCATCAGGCATCAGGGGTTAGGGGTTAGGGTTAGGGATCAGGAGACAGGGGTCAGGGGTCAGAGTCAGGGATCAGGGGTCAGGGGTCAGAGTCAGGGATCAAAGTTCAGGGGTCATGGTCATGGGTCATGGTCAGGGGTCATTAGTAGGGGTCAGGGGTCAGTGGTCAAGGGTCAGCGTCATGGTCAGGGGTCGGGGTCAGGGTCAGGGGTAAGGGTCAGGTGTCATGGTTAGGGGTCAGGGGTCAGGGGTCAGGGGGTCAGGGTCATGGTTAGGGGTCAGGGGTCAGGGTCTGGGGTCATGGTTAGGGGTCAGGGGTCAGGGTCTGGGTCAGGGGTCATGGTTAGGGGTCAGGGGTCAGGGTCATGGTTAGGGGTCAAGGATCAGGGATCAGGGTCAGGGTCAGGGGTCTGGGGTGAGTGGTCAGAGGTCAGGGGTTAGGGGTCAGGGGTCAGAGTCAGGGGTCAGGGGTCAGTGGTCAGGGGTCAGGGTTAGGGATTAGGGGGCAGGGTCAGGGGTCAAAGGTCAGGGGTCAAAGGTCAGGGGTCAGGGGTCATTGTTAGGGGTCAGGGGTCATGGTTAGGGGTCAGGGGTCAGGGGTCAGGAGGTCAGGGGGTCAGGGGTCATGGCTAGGGGTCAGGGGTCAGGGATCAGGGGGTCAGGGGTCAGGGTTAGGGATCAGCGGTCAGGGGTCGGGGGTCAGGGTCAGGGTTAGGGGTCAAAGGTCAGGGGTCATGGTTAGGGGTCAGGGGTCAGGGGTCAGGAGTCAGGGGTCATGGTTAGCGGTCAGGGATCAGAGTCACTGTCAGGGGTCATGGTCAGGGGTCATGGTTAGGGGTCAGGGGTCAGGGGTCAGGGGTCAGGGTCAGGTGTCAGGGGTCAGGGGTGATGGTTAGGGGTCAGGGGTCAGGGGTCAGGCATCAGGCATCAGGGGTTAGGGGTTAGGGTTAGGGATCAGGAGTCAGGGGTCAGGGGTCAGAGTCAGGGATCAGGGGTCAGGGGTCAGAGTCAGGGATCAGGAGTCTGGGGTCAAGGGTCAGGGGTCAAGGGTCAGGGGGTCAGGGGTCAGGCGTCAGGGGTCAGGGGTCAGGGGTCGGGGTCAGGGGTCAAAGATCAGGGGTCAGGGTCAGGGGTCAAAGGTCAGGTGTCAGGGGTCAGCTGTCAGGGTCAGGAGTCAGGGGTCAGGGGTCAAGGGAATGGGGCCATGGTTAGGGGTCAGGGGTCAGGGGTCAGAGTCAGGGGTCGGTGGTCAGGGGTCAGGAGTCAGGGTTAGGGATCAGGGGGCAGGGTGAGGGGTTAAAGGTCAGGGGTCATGGTTAGGGGTCAGGGGTCAGGGGTCAGGGGTCAGGGGTCATTGTTAGGGGTCAGGGGTCAGGGGTCATGGTAGGGGTTAGGGGTCAGGGGTCAGGAGTCAGGGGTCATGGTTAGCGGTCAGGGGTCAGAGTCACTGTCAGGGGTCATGGTCAGGGGTCATGGTTAGGGGTCAGGGGTCAGGGGTCAAGGGTCAGGTGTCAGGGGTCAGGGGTGATGGTTAGGGGTCAGGGGTCAGGGGTCAGGCATCAGGCATCAGGGGTTAGGGGTTAGGGTTAGGGATCAGGAGTCAGGGGTTAGGGGTCAGAGTCAGGGATCAGGAGTCAGGGGTCAGGGGTCAGGGGTCAGGGGTCAGGGGTCAGGGGTCAGGCTTAGGGATCAGGGGTCAGGGTCAGGGGTCAGGGGTCAAAGGTCAGGGGTCATGGTCATGGGTCATGGTCAGGGGTCATTAGTAGGGGTCAGGGGTCAGTGGTCAAGGGTCAGCGTCATGGTCAGGGGTCGGGGTCAGGGTCAGGGGTCAGGGTCAGGTGTCATGGTTAGGGGTCAGGGGTCAGGGGTCAGGGGGTCAGGGTCATGGTTAGGGGTCAGGGGTCAGGGTCTGGGGTCATGGTTAGGGGTCAGGGGTCAGGGGTCAGGGGATCAGGGGTCATGGTTAGGGGTCAGGGGTCAGGGTCATGGTTAGGGGTCAGGGATCAGGGTCAGGGTCAGGGGTCTGGGGTGAGTGGTCAGAGGTCAGGGGTTAGGGGTCAGGGGTCAGAGTCAGGGGTCAGGGGTCAGTGGTCAGGCGTCAGGGTTAGGGATTAGGGGGCAGGGTCAGGGGTCAAAGGTCAGGGGTCAAAGGTCAGGGGTCAGGGGTCAGGGGTCATTGTTAGGGGTCAGGGGTCATGGTTAGGGGTCAGGGGTCAGGGATCAGGGGGTCAGGGGTCAGGGTTAGGGATCAGGGTTCAGGGGTCGGGGGTCAGGGTCAGGGTCAGGGGTCAAAGGTCAGGGGTCATGGTTAGGGGTCAGGGGTCAGGGGTCAAGGGTCAGGGGTCAAGGGTCATGGTCTGGGGTGAGTGGTCAGGGGTCAGGGTCATGGTTAGGCGTCAGGGAATGGGGTCATGGTTAGGGGTCAGGGGTCAGGGGTCAGGAGTCAGGGGTCATGGTTAGCGGTCAGGGATCAGAGTCACTGTCAGGGGTCATGGCCAGGGGTCATGGTTAGGGGTCAGGGGTCAGGGGTCAGGGGTCAAGGGTCAGGTGTCAGGGGTCAGGGGTGATGGTTAGGGGTCAGGGGTCAGGGGTCAGGCATCAGGCATCAGGGGTTAGGGGTTAGGGTTAGGGATCAGGAGTCAGGGGTCAGGGGTCAGAGTCAGGGATCAGGGGTCAGGGGTCAGAGTCAGGGATCAGGAGTCTGGGGTCAAGGGTCAGGGGTCAGGGGTCAGGGGTCAGGGGTCAAAGGTCAGGGGTCATTGTCATAGGTCAGGGGTCATTAATAGGGGTCAGGGGTCAGGGGTCAAGGGTCAGGGTCGTGGTTAGGGGTCAGGGGTCGGGGTCAGGGAATGGGGTCATGGTTAGGGGTCAGCGGTCAGGCTCAGGCTCAGGGGTCATGGTTAGGGGTCAGGGGTCAGGGGGTCAGGGGTCAGGGGGTATGGGGTCAGGGTCATGGTTAGGGGTCAGGGGTCAGGGTCTGGGGTCATGGTTAGGGGTCAGGGGTTAGGGGTCATGGTTTGGGGTCAGGGGTCTGGGGTCAAGGGTCAGGGGTCAGGGGATCAGGGGTCAGGAGGTCAGGAGTCAGGGGGTCAGGTTCATGGTCAGGGGTCAGGGTCAGGGGTCATGGTTAGGGGTCAGGGGTCAGGGATCAGAGTCAGGGGTCAGGAGGTCAGGGGTCAAGGGTCAGGGGTCAGGGGTCAGGCGTCAGGGGTCAGGGGTCAGGGGTCAAAGATCAGGGGTCAGGGTCAGGGGTCAAAGGTCAGGTGTCAGGGGTCAGGTGTCAGGGTCAGGAGTCAGGGGTCAGGGGTCAAGGGAATGGGGCCATGGTTAGGGATCAGGGGTCAGGGGTCAGAGTCAGGGGTCGGTGGTCAGGGGTCAGGAGTCAGGGTTAGGGATCAGGGGGCAGGGTGAGGGGTCAAAGGTCAGGGGTCAGGGTTAGGGGTCAGGGGTCAGGGGTGATGGTTAGGGGTTAGGGGTCAGGGGTCAGGAGTCAGGGGTCATGGTTAGCGGTCAGGGGTCAGAGTCACTGTCAGGGGTCATGGTCAGGGGTCATGGTTAGGGGTCAGGGTTCAGGGGTCAAGGGTCAGGTGTCAGGGGTCAGGGGTGATCGTTAGGGGTCAGGGGTCAGGGGTCAGGGGTCATTGTTAGGGGTCAGGGGTCATGGTTAGGGGTCAGGGGTCAGGGGTCAGGAGTCAGGGGTCATGGTTAGCGGTCAGGGGTCAGAGTCACTGTCAGGGGTCATTGTCAGGGGTCATGGTTAGGGGTCAGGGTTCAGGGGTCAAGGGTCAGGTGTCAGGGGTCAGGGGTGATGGTTAGGGGTCAGGGGTCAGGGGTCAGGCATCAGGCATCAGGGGTTAGGGGTCAGGGTTAGGGATCAGGAGTCAGGGGTCAGGGGTCAGGAGTCAGGGATCAGGAGTCAGGGGTCAGGGGTCAGGGGTCAGGGGTCAGGGGTCAGGGGTCGGGGGTCGGGGGTCAGGGGTCAAAGGTCAGGGGGTCAGGGGTCAGGCTTAGGGATCAGGGGTCAGGGTCAGGGTCAGGGGTCAGGGGTCAAAGGTCAGGGGTCATGGTCATGGGTCATGGTCAGGGGTCATTAGTAGGGGTCAGGGGTCAGTGGTCAAGGGTCAGCGTCATGGTCAGGGGTCTGGGTCAGGGTCAGGGGTCAGGGTCAGGTGTCATGGTTAGGGGTCAGGGGTCAGGGGTCAGGGGGTCAGGGTCATGGTTAGGGGTCAGGGGTCAGGGTCTGGGGTCATGGTTAGGGGTCAGGGGTCAGGGGTCAGGGGATCAGGGGTCATGGTTAGGGGTCAGGGGTCAGGGTCATGGTTAGGGGTCAGGGATCAGGGTCACGGTCAGGGGTCTGGGGTGAGTGGTCAGAGGTCAGGGGTTAGGGGTCAGGGGTCAGAGTCAGGGGTCAGGGGTCAGTGGTCAGGGGTCAGGGTTAGGGATTAGGGGGCAGGGTCAGGGGTCAAAGGTCAGGGGTCAAAGGTCAGGGGTCAGGGGTCATTGTTAGGGGTCAGGGGTCATGGTTAGGGGTCAGGGGTCAGGGGTCAGGAGGTCAGGGGGTCAGGGGTCATGGCTAGGGGTCAGGGGTCAAGGGTCAGGGGTCAGGGATAGAGTCAGGGGTCTGGGGTCAGGGGTCAGGGATCAGGGGGTCAGGGGTCAGGGTTAGGGATCAGGGGTCAGGGGTCGGGGGTCAGGGTCAGGGTTAGGGGTCAAAGGTCAGGGGCCATGGTTAGGGGTCAGGGGTCAAGGGTCAGGGGTCAAGGGTCATGGTCTGGGGTGAGTGGTCAGGGGTCAGGGTCATGGTTAGGCGTCAGGGAATGGGGTCATGGTTAGGGGTCAGGGGTCAGGGGTCAGGAGTCAGGGGTCATGGTTAGCGGTCAGGGATCAGAGTCACTGTCAGGGGTCATGGTCAGGGGTCATGGTTAGGGGTCAGGGGTCAGGGGTCAGGGGTCAGGGGTCAGGGTCAGGTGTCAGGGGTCAGGGGTGATGGTTAGGGGTCAGGGGTCAGGGGTCAGGCATCAGGCATCAGGGGTTAGGGGTTAGGGGTTAGGGTTAGGGATCAGGAGTCAGGGGTCAGGGGTCAGAGTCAGGGATCAGGGGTCAGGGGTCAGAGTCAGGGATCAGGAGTCTGGGGTCAAGGGTCAGGGGTCAGGGGTCAGGGGTCAAAGGTCAGGGGTCATTGTCATAGGTCAGGGGTCATTAATAGGGGTCAGGGGTCAGGGGTCAAGGGTCAGGGTCGTGGTTAGGGGTCAGGGGTCGGGGTCAGGGAATGGGGTCATGGTTAGGGGTCAGCGGTCAGGCTCAGGCTCAGGGGTCATGGTTAGGGGTCAGGGGTCAGGGGGTCAGGGGTCAGGGGGTATGGGGTCAGGGTCATGGTTAGGGGTCAGGGTCTGGGGTCATGGTTAGGGGTCAGGGGTTAGGGGTCATGGTTAGGGGTCAGGGGTCTGGGGTCAAGGGTCAGGGGTCAGGGGATCAGGGGTCAGGAGGTCAGGAGTCAGCAGGTCAGGTTCATGGTTAGGGAACAGGGTCAGGGGTCATGGTTAGGGGTCAGGGGTCAGGGTCAGGGGTCAGGGGTCAGGGGTCAGGGAATGGTTAGGGGTCAGGGGTCACGGAATTGGGTCATGGTTAGTGGTCAGGGGTCAGGGTCAGGGGTCAGGGGTCATGGTTAGGGGTCAGGGGTCAGGGTCATGGTTTGGGGTCAGGGTCAGGGATCAGGGGTCAGCTGTCTGGGGTGAGTGGTCGGGGGTCAGAGTCAGGGATCAGGGGTCAGGGGTCAGGGGTCAGGGGTCAGGGGTCAGGGGTCAGGGGTCAGGTGTCATGGTTAGGGGTCAACGGTCAGGGGTCATTGTCATGGGTCAGGGGTCATTAATAGGGGTCAGGGGTCAGGGGTCAAGGGTCAGGGTCGTGGTTAGGGGTCAGGGGTCAGGGAATGGGGTCATGGTTAGGGGTCAGCGGTCAGGCTCAGGGTCAGGGGTCATGGTTAGGGGTCAGGGGTCAGGGGGTCAGGGGTCAGGGGGTCAGGGGTCAGGGGTCAGGGTTAGGGATCAGGGGTCAGAGTCAGGGGTCAGGGGTCAAAGTTCAGGGGTCATGGTCATGGGTCATGGTCAGGGGTCATTAGTAGGGGTCAGGGGTCAGTGGTCAAGGGTCAGGGTCATGGTCAGGGGTCGGGGTCAGGGTCAGGGGTCAGGGTCAGGTGTCATGGTTAGGGGTCAGGAGTCAGGGGTCAGGGGGTCAGGGTCATGGTTAGGGGTCAGGGGTCAGGGTCTGGGGTCATGGTTAGGGGTCAGGGGTCAGGGTCTGGGTCAGGGGTCATGGTTAGGGGTCAGGGTTCAGGGGTCAAGGGTCAGGTGTCAGGGGTCAGGGGTGATGGTTAGGGGTCAGGGGTCAGGGGTCATTGTTAGGGGTCAGGGGTCATGGTTAGGGGTCAGGGGTCAGGGGTCAGGAGTCAGGGGTCATGGTTAGCGGTCAGGGGTCAGAGTCACTGTCAGGGGTCATGGTCAGGGGTCATGGTTAGGGGTCAGGGTTCAGGGGTCAAGGGTCAGGTGTCAGGGGTCAGGGGTGATGGTTAGGGGTCAGGGGTCAGGGGTCAGGCATCAGGCATCAGGGGTTAGGGGTCAGGGTTAGGGATCAGGAGTCAGGGGTCAGGGGTCAGGAGTCAGGGATCAGGAGTCAGGGGTCAGGGGTCAGGGGTCAGGGGTCAGGGGTCAGGGGTCAGGGGTCAGGGGTCAGGGGTCGGGGGTCAGGGGTCAAAGGTCAGGGGGTCAGGGGTCAGGGTTAGGGATCAGGGGTCAGGGTCAGGGGTCAGGGGTCAAAGGTCAGGGGTCATGATCATGGGTCATGGTCAGGGGTCATTAGTAGGGGTCAGGGGTCAGTGGTCAAGGGTCAGCGTCATGGTCAGGGGTCTGGGTCAGGGTCAGGGGTCAGGGTCAGGTGTCATGGTTAGGGGTCAGGGGTCAGGGGTCAGGGGGTCAGGGTCATGGTTAGGGGTCAGGGGTCAGGGTCTGGGGTCATGGTTAGGGGTCAGGGGATCAGGGGTCATGGTTAGGGGTCAGGGGTCAGGGTCATGGTTAGGGGTCAGGGATCAGGGTCAGGGTCAGGGGTCTGGGGTGAGTGGTCAGAGGTCAGGGGTCAGGGTCAGGGTCATGGTTAGGGGTCAGGGGTCAGGGTCAGGGAATGGGGTCATGGTTAGGGGTCAGAGGTCAGGCTCAGGGTGAGGGGTCATGGGGTTAGGGGTCAGGGGTCAGGGTTAGGGATCAGGGGTCAGGGTCAGGGGTCAGGGGTCAAAGGTCAGGGGTCATGGTCATGGGTCATGGTCAGGGGTCATTAGTAGGGGTCAGGGGTCAGTGGTCAAGGGTCAGCGTCATGGTCAGGGGTCGGGGTCAGGGTCAGGTGTCATGGTTAGGGGTCAGGGGTCAGGGGTCAGGGGGTCAGGGTCATGGTTAGGGGTCAGGGGTCAGGGTCTGGGGTCATGGTTAGGGGTCAGGGGTCAGGGTCTGGGTCAGGGGTCATGGTTAGGGGTCAGGGGTCAGGGTCATGGTTAGGGGTCAGGGATCAGGGTCAGGGTCAGGGGTCTGGGGTGAGTGGTCAGAGGTCAGGGGTTAGGGGTCAGGGGTCAGAGTCAGGGGTCAGGGGTCAGTGGTCAGGGGTCAGGGTTAGGGATTAGGGGGCAGGGTCAGGGGTCAAATGTCAGGGGTCAAAGGTCAGGGGTCCGGGGTCATTGTTAGGGGTCAGGGGTCATGGTTAGGGGTCAGGGGTCAGGGGTCAGGAGGTCAGGGGGTCAGGGGTCATGGCTAGGGGTCAGGGGTCAAGGGTCAGGGGTCAGGGATAGAGTCAGGGGTCTGGGGTCAGGGGTCAGGGATCAGGGGGTCAGGGGTCAGGGTTAGGGATCAGGGATCAGGGGTCAGGGGTCAGGGGTCAGGGGTCAGAGTCAGGGGTCGGTGGTCAGGGGTCAGGCGTCGGGGGTCATGGTTAGCGGTCAGGGGTCAGAGTCACTGTCAGGGGTCATGGTCAGGGGTCATGGTTAGGGGTCAGGGGTCAGGGGTCAGGGGTCAAGGGTCAGGTGTCAGGGGTCAGGGGTGATGGTTAGGGATCAGGAGTCAGGGGTCAGGGGTCAGAGTCAGGGGTCAGGGGTCAGGGGTCAGAGTCAGGGATCAGGAGTCAGGGGTCAGGGGTCAGGGGTCAGGGGTCAGGGGTCAAAGGTCAAGGGTCATTGTCATGGGTCATGGGTCATTAATAGGGGTCAGGCGTCAGGGGTCAAGGGTCAGGGTCGTGGTTAGGGGTCAGGGGTCGGGGTCAGGGAATGGGGTCATGGTTAGGGGTCAGCGGTCAGGCTCAGGCTCAGGGGTCATGGTTAGGGGTCAGGGGTCAGGGGGTCAGGCGTCAGGGGGTCAGGGGTCAGGGTCATGGTTAGGGGTCAGGGATCAGGGTCAGGGTCAGGGGTCTGGGGTGAGTGGTCAGAGGTCAGGGGTTAGGGGTCAGGGGTCAGTGGTCAGGGGTCAGGGTTAGGGATTAGGGGGCAGGGTCAGGGGTCAAAGGTCAGGGGTCAAAGTTCAGGGGTCAGGGGTCATTGTTAGGGGTCAGGGGTCATGGTTAGGGGTCAGGGGTCAGGGGTCAGGAGGTCAGGGGGTCAGGGGTCATGGCTAGGGGTCAGGGGTCAAGGGTCAGGGGTCAGGGATAGAGTCAGGGGTCTGGGGTCAGGGGTCAGGGATCAGGGGGTCAGGGGTCAGGGTTAGGGGTCAGGGGTCAGGGGTCAGGGGTCAGGGGTCAGAGTCAGGGGTCGGTGGTCAGGGGTCAGGAGTCAGGGGTCATGGTTAGCGGTCAGGGGTCAGAGTTACTGTCAGGGGTCATGGTCAGGGGTCATGGTTAGGGGTCAGGGGTCAGGGGTCAGCGGACAAGGGTCAGGTGTCAGGGGTCAGGGGTGATGGTTAGGGGTCAGGGGTCAGGGGTCAGGCATCAGGGGTTAGGGGTTAGGGTTAGGGATCAGGAGTCAGGGGTCAGAGGTCAGAGTCAGGGATCAGGGGTCAGGGGTCAGAGTCAGGGATCAGGAGTCAGGGGTCAGGGGTCAGGGGTCAGGGGTCAAAGGTCAGGGGTCATTGTCATGGGTCGGGGTCATTAATAGGGGTCAGGCGTCAGGGTCGTGGTTAGGGGTCAGGGGTCGGGGTCAGGGAATGGGGTCATGGTTAGAGGTCAGCGGTCAGGCTCAGGCTCAGGGTCATGGTTAGGGGTCAGGGGTCAGGGGGTCAGGGGTCAGGGGGTATGGGGTCAGGGTCATGGTTAGGGGTCAGGGGTCAGGGGTCAAGGGTCAGAGGTCAGGGGATCAGGGGTCAGGAGGTCAGGAGTCAGGGGGTCAGGTTCATGGTTAGGGGTCAGGGTCAGGGGTCATGGTTAGGGGTCAGGGGTCATGGTCAGGGGTCAGGGGTCAGGGGTCAGGGGTCAGGGAATGGTTAGGGGTCAGGGGTCAGGGAATTGGGTCATGGTTAGTGGTCAGGCGTCAGGGTCAGGGGTCAGGGGTCAGGGGTCATGGTTAGGGGTCAGGGGTCGGGGTCATGGTTTGGGGTCAGGGTCAGGGATCAGGGGTCAGCTGTCTGGGGTGAGTGGTCGGCGGTCAGAGTCAGGGGTCAGGGGTCAGGGGTCAGGGGTCAGGGGTCAGGGGGTCAAAGGTCAGGGGTCATTGTCATGGGTCAGGGGTCATTAATAGGGGTCAGGGGTCAGGGGTCAAGGGTCAGGGTCGTGGTTAGGGGTCAGGGGTCAGGGAATGGGGTCATGGTTAGGGGTCAGCGGTCAGGCTCAGGGTCAGGGGTCATGGTTAGGGGTCAGGGGTCAGGGGGTCAGGGGTCAGGGGGTATGGGGTCAGGGTCATGGTTAGGGGTCAGGGGTCAGGGTCTGGGGTCATGGTTAGGGGTCAGGGGTCAGGGGTCATGGTTAGGGGTCAGGGGTCTGGGGTCAGGGGTCAGGGGTCAGGGGATCAGGGGTCAGGAGGTCAGGAGTCAGGGGGTCAGGTTCATGGTTAGGGGTCAGGCTCAGGGGTCATGGTTAGGGGTCAGGGGTCAGGGTCAGGGGTCAGGGGTCAGGGGTCAGGGAATGGTTAGGGGTCAGGGGTCAGGGAATTGGGTCATGGTTAGTGGACAGGGGTCAGGGTCAGGGGTCAGGGGTCAGGGGTCATGGTTAGGGGTCAGGTGTCAGGGTCATGGTTTGGGGTCAGGGTCAGGGATCAGGGGTCAGCTGTCTGGGGTGAGTGGTCGGGGGTCAGAGTCAGGGCTCAGGGGTCGGGGGTCAGGGGTCAGGGTCAGGGGTCAGGGGTCAGGGTCAGGGGTCAGGGGTCAGGGTTTGGGATCAGGACTCAGGGGTCGGAGATCAGGGGTCAGGGGACAGGGGTCAAAGGTAAGGGGTCATAGTTAGGGGTCAGGGGTCAGGGGTCTAGGGTCAGGGGTCACGGGGTCAGGGGTCAAGGATCAGGGGGTCAGGGGTCAGGGGTCAGTGGTCGGGGTCAGGGGTCAAAGATCAGGGGTCAGGGTCAGGGGTCAAAGGTCAGGTGTCAGGGTCAGGGGTCAGGGGTCAGGGGTCAAGGGAATGGGGCCATGGTTAGGGGTCAGGGGTCAGGGTTAGGGATCAGGGGGCAGGGTGAGGGGTCAAAGGTCAGGGGTCAGGGTTAGGGGTCAGGGGTCAGGGGTCAGGGGTCATTGTTAGGGGTCACGGGTCATGGTTAGGGGTCAGGGGTCAGGAGTCAGGGGTCATGGTTAGCGGTCAGGGGTCAGAGTCACTGTCCGGGGTCATGGTCAGGGGTCATGGTTAGGGATCAGGGTTCAGGGGTCAAGGGTCAGGTGTCAGGGGTCAGGGGTGATGGTTAGGGGTCAGGGGTCAGGGGTCAGGCATCAGGCATCAGGGGTTAGGGGTCAGGGTTAGGGATCAGGAGTCAGGGGTCAGGGGTCAGAGTCAGGGATCAGGAGTCAGGGGTCAGGGGTCAGGGGTCAGGGGTCAGGGGTCAAAGGTCAAAGGTCAGGGGTCATTGTCATGGGTCAGGGGTCATTATTAGGGGTCAGGGGTCAGTGGTCAAGGGTCAGCGTCATGGTTAGGGGTCGGGGTCAGGGTCAGGGAATGGGGTCATGGTTAGGGGTCAGCGGTCAGGGTCAGGGGCCATGGTTAGTGGTCAGGGGTCAGGGGTCAGGGGGTCAGGGGGTCAGGGGTCAGAGTTAGGGATCAGGACTCAGGGGTCAGGGGTCAGGGGTCAGGGGTCAGGGTCATGGTTAGGGGTCAGGTATCAGGGTCAGGGTCAGGGGTCATGGTTAGGGGTCAGGGGTCAGGGGTCATGGTTAGGGGTCAGGGGTCTGGGGTCAAGGGTCAGGGGTCAGGGGATCAGGGGTCAGGAGGTCAGGAGTCAGGGGGTCAGGTTCATGGTTAGGGGTCAGGGTCAGGGATCAGGGTCAGGGTCAGGGGTCAGGGGTCTGGGGTGAGTGGTCAGAGGTCAGGGCACAGGGGTCAGGGGTCAGGGGTCATTGTCAGGACTCAGGGGTCATGGTCAGGGGTCAGGGGTCAAAGGTCAGGAGTCATGGTTAGGCGTCAGTGGTCAAGGGTCAGCGTCATGGTTAGGGGTCGGGGTCAGGGTCAGGGAATGGGGTCATGGTTAGGGGTCAGCGGTCAGGGTCAGGGGTCAGGGTCAGGTGTCATGGTTAGGGGTCAGGGGTCAGGGGTCAGGGGGTCAGGGTCATGGTTAGGGGTCAGGGGTCAGGGTCTGGGGTCATGGTTAGGGGTCAGGGGTCAGGGGTCAGGGGATCAGGGGTCATGGTTAGGGGTCAGGGGTCAGGGTCATGGTTAGGGGTCAGGGATCAGGGTCAGGGTCAGGGGTCTGGGGTGAGTGGTCAGAGGTCAGGGGTTAGGGGTCAGGGGTCAGAGTCAGGGGTCAGGGGTCAGTGGTCAGGGGTCAGGGTTAGGGATTAGGGGGCAGGGTCAGGGGTCAAAGGTCAGGGGTCAAAGGTCAGGGGTCATTGTTAGGGGTCAGGGGTCATGGTTAGGGGTCAGGGGTCAGGGGTCAGGAGGTCAGGGGGTCAGGGGTCATGGCTAGGGGTCAGGGGTCAAGGGTCAGGGGTCAGGGATAGAGTCAGGGGTCTGGGGTCAGGGGTCAGGGATCAGGGGGTCAGGGGTCAGGGTTAGGGATCAGGGGTCAGGGGTCGGGGGTCAGGGTCAGGGTTAGGGGTCAAAGGTCAGGGGCCATGGTTAGGGGTCAGGGGTCAAGGGTCAGGGGTCAAGGGTCATGGTCTGGGGTGAGTGGTCAGGGGTCAGGGTCATGGTTAGGCGTCAGGGAATGGGGTCATGGTTAGGGGTCAGGGGTCAGGGGTCAGGAGTCAGGGGTCATGGTTAGCGGTCAGGGATCAGAGTCACTGTCAGGGGTCATGGTCAGGGGTCATGGTTAGGGGTCAGGGGTCAGGGGTCAGGGGTCAGGGGTCAGGGTCAGGTGTCAGGGGTCAGGGGTGATGGTTAGGGGTCAGGGGTCAGGGGTCAGGCATCAGGCATCAGGGGTTAGGGGTTAGGGGTTAGGGTTAGGGATCAGGAGTCAGGGGTCAGGGGTCAGAGTCAGGGATCAGGGGTCAGGGGTCAGAGTCAGGGATCAGGAGTCTGGGGTCAAGGGTCAGGGGTCAGGGGTCAGGGGTCAAAGGTCAGGGGTCATTGTCATAGGTCAGGGGTCATTAATAGGGGTCAGGGGTCAGGGGTCAAGGGTCAGGGTCGTGGTTAGGGGTCAGGGGTCGGGGTCAGGGAATGGGGTCATGGTTAGGGGTCAGCGGTCAGGCTCAGGCTCAGGGGTCATGGTTAGGGGTCAGGGGTCAGGGGGTCAGGGGTCAGGGGGTATGGGGTCAGGGTCATGGTTAGGGGTCAGGGTCTGGGGTCATGGTTAGGGGTCAGGGGTTAGGGGTCATGGTTAGGGGTCAGGGGTCTGGGGTCAAGGGTCAGGGGTCAGGGGATCAGGGGTCAGGAGGTCAGGAGTCAGCAGGTCAGGTTCATGGTTAGGGAACAGGGTCAGGGGTCATGGTTAGGGGTCAGGGGTCAGGGTCAGGGGTCAGGGGTCAGGGGTCAGGGAATGGTTAGGGGTCAGGGGTCACGGAATTGGGTCATGGTTAGTGGTCAGGGGTCAGGGTCAGGGGTCAGGGGTCATGGTTAGGGGTCAGGGGTCAGGGTCATGGTTTGGGGTCAGGGTCAGGGATCAGGGGTCAGCTGTCTGGGGTGAGTGGTCGGGGGTCAGAGTCAGGGATCAGGGGTCAGGGGTCAGGGGTCAGGGGTCAGGGGTCAGGGGTCAGGGGTCAGGTGTCATGGTTAGGGGTCAACGGTCAGGGGTCATTGTCATGGGTCAGGGGTCATTAATAGGGGTCAGGGGTCAGGGGTCAAGGGTCAGGGTCGTGGTTAGGGGTCAGGGGTCAGGGAATGGGGTCATGGTTAGGGGTCAGCGGTCAGGCTCAGGGTCAGGGGTCATGGTTAGGGGTCAGGGGTCAGGGGGTCAGGGGTCAGGGGGTCAGGGGTCAGGGGTCAGGGTTAGGGATCAGGGGTCAGAGTCAGGGGTCAGGGGTCAAAGTTCAGGGGTCATGGTCATGGGTCATGGTCAGGGGTCATTAGTAGGGGTCAGGGGTCAGTGGTCAAGGGTCAGGGTCATGGTCAGGGGTCGGGGTCAGGGTCAGGGGTCAGGGTCAGGTGTCATGGTTAGGGGTCAGGAGTCAGGGGTCAGGGGGTCAGGGTCATGGTTAGGGGTCAGGGGTCAGGGTCTGGGGTCATGGTAAGGGGTCAGGGGTCAGGGTCTGGGTCAGGGGTCATGGTTAGGGGTCAGGGTTCAGGGGTCAAGGGTCAGGTGTCAGGGGTCAGGGGTGATGGTTAGGGGTCAGGGGTCAGGGGTCAGGGGTCATTGTTAGGGGTCAGGGGTCATGGTTAGGGGTCAGGGGTCAGGGGTCAGGAGTCAGGGGTCATGGTTAGCGGTCAGGGGTCAGAGTCACTGTCAGGGGTCATGGTCAGGGGTCACGGTTAGGGGTCAGGGTTCAGGGGTCAAGGGTCAGGTGTCAGGGGTCAGGGGTGATGGTTAGGGGTCAGGGGTCAGGGGTCAGGCATCAGGCATCAGGGGTTAGGGGTCAGGGTTAGGGATCATGAGTCAGGGGTCAGGGGTCAGGAGTCAGGGATCAGGAGTCAGGGGTCAGGGGTCAGGGGTCAGGGGTCAGGGGTCAGGGGTCAGGGGTCAGGGGTCAGGGGTCAGGGGTCGGGGGTCAGGGGTCAAAGGTCAGGGGGTCAGGGGTCAGGCTTAGGGATCAGGGGTCAGGGTCAGGGGTCAGGGGTCAAAGGTCAGGGGTCATGATCATGGGTCATGGTCAGGGGTCATTAGTAGGGGTCAGGGGTCAGTGGTCAAGGGTCAGCGTCATGGTCAGGGGTCTGGGTCAGGGTCAGGGGTCAGGGTCAGGTGTCATGGTTAGGGGTCAGGGGTCAGGGGTCAGGGGGTCAGGGTCATGGTTAGGGGTCAGGGGTCAGGGTCTGGGGTCATGGTTAGGGGTCAGGGGATCAGGGGTCATGGTTAGGGGTCAGGGGTCAGGGTCATGGTTAGGGGTCAGGGATCAGGGTCAGGGTCAGGGGTCTGGGGTGAGTGGTCAGAGGTCAGGGGTTAGGGGTCAGGGGTCAGAGTCAGGGGTCAGGGGTCAGTGGTCAGGGGTCAGGGTTAGGGATTAGGGGGCAGGGTCAGGGGTCAAAGGTCAGGGGTCAAAGGTCAGGGGTCAGGGGTCATTGTTAGGGGTCAGGGGTCATGGTTAGGGGTCAGGGGTCAGGGGTCAGGAGGTCAGGGGGTCAGGGGTCATGGCTAGGGGTCAGGGGTCAAGGGTCAGGGGTCAGGGATAGAGTCAGGGGTCTGGGGTCAGGGGTCAGGGATCAGGGGGTCAGGGGTCAGGGTTAGGGATCAGGGGTCAGGGGTCGGGGGTCATGGTTAGGCGTCAGGGAATGGGGTCATGGTTAGGGGTCAGGGGTCAGGGGTCAGGAGTCAGGGGTCATGGTTAGCGGTCAGGGATCAGAGTCACTGTCAGGGGTCATGGTCAGGGGTCATGGTTAGGGGTCAGGGGTCAGGGGTCAGGGGTCAGGGGTCAGGGTCAGGTGTCAGGGGTCAGGGGTGATGGTTAGGGGTCAGGGGTCAGGGGTCAGGCATCAGGCATCAGGGGTTAGGGGTTAGGGGTTAGGGGTTAGGGTTAGGGATCAGGAGTCAGGGGTCAGGGATCAGGGGTCAGGGGTCAGAGTCAGGGATCAGGAGTCTGGGGTCAAGGGTCAGGGGTCAGGGGTCAGGGGTCAAAGGTCAGGGGTCATTGTCATAGGTCAGGGGTCATTAATAGGGGTCAGGGGTCAGGGGTCAAGGGTCAGGGTCGTGGTTAGGGGTCAGGGGTCGGGGTAAGGGAATGGGGTCATGGTTAGGGGTCAGCGGTCAGGCTCAGGCTCAGGGGTCATGGTTAGGGGTCAGGGGTCAGGGGGTCAGGGGTCAGGGGGTATGGGGTCAGGGTCATGGTTAGGGGTCAGGGTCTGGGGTCATGGTTAGGGGTCAGGGGTTAGGGGTCATGGTTAGGGGTCAGGGGTCTGGGGTCAAGGGTCAGGGGTCAGGGGATCAGGGGTCAGGAGGTCAGGAGTCAGCGGGTCAGGTTCATGGTTAGGGGACAGGGTCAGGGGTCATGGTTAGGGGTCAGGGGTCAGGGTCAGGGGTCAGGGGTCAGGGGTCAGGGAATGGTTAGGGGTCAGGGGTCACGGAATTGGGTCATGGTTAGTGGTCAGGGGTCAGGGTCAGGGGTCAGGGGTCATGGTTAGGGGTCAGGGGTCAGGGTCATGGTTTGGGGTCAGGGTCAGGGATCAGGGGTCAGCTGTCTGGGGTGAGTGGTCGGGGGTCAGAGTCAGGGATCAGGGGTCAGGGGTCAGGGGTCAGGGGTCAGGGGTCAGGGGTCAGGGGTCAGGTGTCATGGTTAGGGGTCAACGGTCAGGGGTCATTGTCATGGGTCAGGGGTCATTAATAGGGGTCAGGGGTCAGGGGTCAAGGGTCAGGGTCGTGGTTAGGGGTCAGGGGTCAGGGAATGGGGTCATGGTTAGGGGTCAGCGGTCAGGCTCAGGGTCAGGGGTCATGGTTAGGGGTCAGGGGTCAGGGGGTCAGGGGTCAGGGATAGAGTCAGGGGTCTGGGGTCAGGGGTCAGGGATCAGGGGGTCAGGGGTCAGGGTTAGGGATCAGGGGTCAGGGGTCGGGGGTCAGGGTCAGGGTTAGGGGTCAAAGGTCAGGGGCCATGGTTAGGGGTCAGGGGTCAAGGGTCAGGGGTCAAGGGTCATGGTCTGGGGTGAGTGGTCAGGGGTCAGGGTCATGGTTAGGCGTCAGGGAATGGGGTCATGGTTAGGGGTCAGGGGTCAGGGGTCAGGAGTCAGGGGTCATGGTTAGCGGTCAGGGATCAGAGTCACTGTCAGGGGTCATGGTCAGGGGTCATGGTTAGGGGTCAGGGGTCAGGGGTCAGGGGTCAGGGGTCAGGGTCAGGTGTCAGGGGTCAGGGGTGATGGTTAGGGGTCAGGGGTCAGGGGTCAGGCATCAGGCATCAGGGGTTAGGGGTTAGGGGTTAGGGTTAGGGATCAGGAGTCAGGGGTCAGGGGTCAGAGTCAGGGATCAGGGGTCAGGGGTCAGAGTCAGGGATCAGGAGTCTGGGGTCAAGGGTCAGGGGTCAGGGGTCAGGGGTCAAAGGTCAGGGGTCATTGTCATAGGTCAGGGGTCATTAATAGGGGTCAGGGGTCAGGGGTCAAGGGTCAGGGTCGTGGTTAGGGGTCAGGGGTCGGGGTCAGGGAATGGGGTCATGGTTAGGGGTCAGCGGTCAGGCTCAGGCTCAGGGGTCATGGTTAGGGGTCAGGGGTCAGGGGGTCAGGGGTCAGGGGGTATGGGGTCAGGGTCATGGTTAGGGGTCAGGGTCTGGGGTCATGGTTAGGGGTCAGGGGTTAGGGGTCATGGTTAGGGGTCAGGGGTCTGGGGTCAAGGGTCAGGGGTCAGGGGATCAGGGGTCAGGAGGTCAGGAGTCAGCAGGTCAGGTTCATGGTTAGGGAACAGGGTCAGGGGTCATGGTTAGGGGTCAGGGGTCAGGGTCAGGGGTCAGGGGTCAGGGGTCAGGGAATGGTTAGGGGTCAGGGGTCACGGAATTGGGTCATGGTTAGTGGTCAGGGGTCAGGGTCAGGGGTCAGGGGTCATGGTTAGGGGTCAGGGGTCAGGGTCATGGTTTGGGGTCAGGGTCAGGGATCAGGGGTCAGCTGTCTGGGGTGAGTGGTCGGGGGTCAGAGTCAGGGATCAGGGGTCAGGGGTCAGGGGTCAGGGGTCAGGGGTCAGGGGTCAGGGGTCAGGTGTCATGGTTAGGGGTCAACGGTCAGGGGTCATTGTCATGGGTCAGGGGTCATTAATAGGGGTCAGGGGTCAGGGGTCAAGGGTCAGGGTCGTGGTTAGGGGTCAGGGGTCAGGGAATGGGGTCATGGTTAGGGGTCAGCGGTCAGGCTCAGGGTCAGGGGTCATGGTTAGGGGTCAGGGGTCAGGGGGTCAGGGGTCAGGGGGTCAGGGGTCATGGGTCAGGGTTAGGGATCAGGGGTCAGAGTCAGGGGTCAGGGGTCAAAGTTCAGGGGTCATGGTCATGGGTCATGGTCAGGGGTCATTAGTAGGGGTCAGGGGTCAGTGGTCAAGGGTCAGGGTCATGGTCAGGGGTCGGGGTCAGGGTCAGGGGTCAGGGTCAGGTGTCATGGTTAGGGGTCAGGAGTCAGGGGTCAGGGGGTCAGGGTCATGGTTAGGGGTCAGGGGTCAGGGTCTGGGGTCATGGTTAGGGGTCAGGGGTCAGGGTCTGGGTCAGGGGTCATGGTTAGGGGTCAGGGGTCAGGGTCATGGTTAGGGGTCAAGGATCAGGGATCAGGGTCAGGGTCAGGGGTCTGGGGTGAGTGGTCAGAGGTCAGGGGTTAGGGGTCAGGGGTCAGAGTCAGGGGTCAGGGGTCAGTGGTCAGGGGTCAGGGTTAGGGATTAGGGGGCAGGGTCAGGGGTCAAAGGTCAGGGGTCAGGGGTCATTGTTAGGGGTCAGGGGTCATGGTTAGGGGTCAGGGGTCAGGGGTCAGGAGGTCAGGGGGTCAGGGGTCATGGTTAGGGGTCAGGGGTCAAGGGTCAGGGGTCAGGGATAGAGTCAGGGGTCTGGGGTCGGGGGTCAGGGTCAGGGGTCAAAGGTCAGGGGTCATGGTTAGGGGTCAGGGGTCAGGGGTCAGGAGTCAGGGGTCATGGTTAGCGGTCAGGGATCAGAGTCACTGTCAGGGGTCATGGTCAGGGGTCATGGTTAGGGGTCAGGGGTCAGGGGTCAGGGGTCAGGGTCAGGTGTCAGGGGTCAGGGGTGATGGTTAGGGGTCAGGGGTCAGGGGTCAGGCATCAGGCATCAGGGGTTAGGGGTTAGGGTTAGGGATCAGGAGTCAGGGGTCAGGGGTCAGAGTCAGGGATCAGGGGTCAGGGGTCAGAGTCAGGGATCAGGAGTCAGGGGTCAGGGGTCAGGGGTCAGGGGTCAAAGGTCAGGGGTCATTGTCATGGGTCAGGGGTCATTAATAGGGGTCAGGGGTCAGGAGGCAAGGGTCAGGGTCGTGGTTAGGGGTCAGGGGTCGGGGTCAGGGAATGGGGTCATGGTTAGGGGTCAGCGGTCAGGCTCAGGCTCAGGGGTCATGGTTAGGGGTCAGGGGTCAGGGGGTCAGGGGTCAGGGGGTATGGGGTCAGGGTCATGGTTAGGGGTCAGGGGTCAGGGGTCAAGGGTCAGGGGTCAGGGGATCAGGGGTCAGGAGGTCAGGAGTCAGGGGGTCAGGTTCATGGTTAGGGGTCAGGGTCAGGGGTCATGGTTAGGGGTCAGGGGTCAGGGTCAGGGGTCAGGGGTCAGGGGTCAGGGAATGGTTAGGGTTCCGGGGTCAGGGAATTGGGTCATGGTTAGTGGTCAGGGGTCAGGGTCAGGGGTCAGGGGTCAGGGTCATGGTTAGGGGTCAGGGGTCAGGGTCAGGGAATGGGGTCATGGTTAGGGGTCAGCGGTCAGGCTCAGGGTCAGGGGTCATGGTTAGGGGTCAGGGGTCAGGGGGTCAGGGGTCATGGGGTCAGGGGTCAGGGGTCAGGGTTAGGGATCAGGGGTCAGGGTCAGGAGGTCAGGGGTCAAAGGTCAGGGGTCATGGTCATGGGTCATGGTCAGGGGTCATTAGTAGGGGTCAGGGGCCAGTGGTCAAGGGTCAGCGTCATGGTTAGGGGTCAGGTGTCAGGGTCAGGGAATGGGGTCATGGTTAGGGGTCAGCGGTCAGGGAATGGGGTCATGGTTAGGGTTAGGGTTAGGGTCATGGTTAGGGGTCAGGGTCAGGGGTCAGGGGTCATGGTTAGGGGTCAGGGGTCAGGGTCATGGTTTGGGGTCAGGGTCAGGGATCAGGGGTCCGCTGTCTGGGGTGAGTGGTCGGGGGTCAGAGTCAGGGATCAGGGGTCAGGGGTCAGGGGTCAGGGGTCAGGGGTCAGGGGTCAGGGGTCAGGGTCAGGGTCATGGTTAGGGGTCAGGGGTCAGGGTCAGGGAATGGGGTCATGGTTAGGGGTCAGAGGTCAGGCTCAGGGTCAGGGGTCATGGGGTTAGGGGTCAGGGGTCAGGGTTAGGGATCAGGGGTCAGGGTCAGGGGTCAGGGGTCAAAGGTCAGGGGTCATGGTCATGGGTCATGGTCAGGGGTCATTAGTAGGGGTCAGGGGTCAGTGGTCAAGGGTCAGCGTCATGGTCAGGGGTCGGGGTCAGGGTCAGGTGTCATGGTTAGGGGTCAGGGGTCAGGGGTCAGGGGGTCAGGGTCATGGTTAGGGGTCAGGGGTCAGGGTCTGGGGTCATGGTTAGGGGTCAGGGGTCAGGGTCTGGGTCAGGGGTCATGGTTAGGGGTCAGGGGTCAGGGTCATGGTTAGGGGTCAGGGATCAGGGTCAGGGTCAGGGGTCTGGGGTGAGTGGTCAGAGGTCAGGGGTTAGGGGTCAGGGGTCAGAGTCAGGGGTCAGGGGTCAGTGGTCAGGGGTCAGGGTTAGGGATTAGGGGGCAGGGTCAGGGGTCAAAGGTCAGGGGTCAAAGGTCAGGGGTCCGGGGTCATTGTTAGGGGTCAGGGGTCATGGTTAGGGGTCAGGGGTCAGGGGTCAGGAGGTCAGGGGGTCAGGGGTCATGGCTAGGGGTCAGGGGTCAAGGGTCAGGGGTCAGGGATAGAGTCAGGGGTCTGGGGTCAGGGGTCAGGGATCAGGGGGTCAGGGGTCAGGGTTAGGGATCAGGGGTCAGGGGTCAGGGGTCAGGGGTCAGAGTCAGGGGTCGGTGGTCAGGGGTCAGGCGTCAGGGGTCATGGTTAGCGGTCAGGGGTCAGAGTCATTGTCAGGGGTCATGGTCAGGGGTCATGGTTAGGGGTCAGGGGTCAGGGGTCAGGGGTCAAGGGTCATGGTTAGGGGTCAGGGGTCGGGGTCAGGGAATGGGGTCATGGTTAGGGGTCAGCGGTCAGGCTCAGGCTCAGGGGTCATGGTTAGGGGTCAGGGGTCAGGGGGTCAGGGGTCAGGGGGTCAGGGGTCAGGGTCATGGTTAGGGGTCAGGGATCAGGGTCAGGGTCAGGGGTCTGGGGTGAGTGGTCAGAGGTCAGGGGTTAGGGGTCAGGGGTCAGTGGTCAGGGGTCAGGGTTAGGGATTAGGGGGCAGGGTCAGGGGTCAAAGGTCAGGGGTCAAAGTTCAGGGGTCAGGGGTCATTGTTAGGGGTCAGGGGTCATGGTTAGGGGTCAGGGGTCAGGGGTCAGGAGGTCAGGGGGTCAGGGGTCATGGCTAGGGGTCAGGGGTCAAGGGTCAGGGGTCAGGGATAGAGTCAGGGGTCTGGGGTCAGGGGTCAGGGATCAGGGGGTCAGGGGTCAGGGTTAGGGGTCAGGGGTCAGGGGTCAGGGGTCAGGGGTCAGAGTCAGGGGTCGGTGGTCAGGGGTCAGGAGTCAGGGGTCATGGTTAGCGGTCAGGGGTCAGAGTTACTGTCAGGGGTCATGGTCAGGGGTCATGGTTAGGGGTCAGGGGTCAGGGGTCAGCGGACAAGGGTCAGGTGTCAGGGGTCAGGGGTGATGGTTAGGGGTCAGGGGTCAGGGGTCAGGCATCAGGGGTTAGGGGTTAGGGTTAGGGATCAGGAGTCAGGGGTCAGAGGTCAGAGTCAGGGATCAGGGGTCAGGGGTCAGAGTCAGGGATCAGGAGTCAGGGGTCAGGGGTCAGGGGGTCAGGGGTCAGGGGGTATGGGGTCAGGGTCATGGTTAGGGGTCAGGGGTCAGGGGTCAAGGGTCAGGGGTCAGGGGTCAGGGGTCAAAGGTCAGGGGTCATTGTCATAGGTCAGGGGTCATTAATAGGGGTCAGGGGTCAGGGGTCAAGGGTCAGGGTCGTAGTTAGGGGTCAGGGGTCGGGGTCAGGGAATGGGGTCATGGTTAGGGGTCAGCGGTCAGGCTCAGGCTCAGGGGTCATGGTTAGGGGTCAGGGGTCAGGGGGTCAGGGGTCAGGGGGTATGGGGTCAGGGTCATGGTTAGGGGTCAGGGTCTGGGGTCATGGTTAGGGGTCAGGGGTTAGGGGTCATGGTTAGGGGTCAGGGGTCTGGGGTCAAGGGTCAGGGGTCAGGGGATCAGGGGTCAGGAGGTCAGGAGTCAGCAGGTCAGGTTCATGGTTAGGGAACAGGGTCAGGGGTCATGGTTAGGGGTCAGGGGTCAGGGTCAGGGGTCAGGGGTCAGGGGTCAGGGAATGGTTAGGGGTCAGGGGTCACGGAATTGGGTCATGGTTAGTGGTCAGGGGTCAGGGTCAGGGGTCAGGGGTCATGGTTAGGGGTCAGGGGTCAGGGTCATGGTTTGGGGTCAGGGTCAGGGATCAGGGGTCAGCTGTCTGGGGTGAGTGGTCGGGGGTCAGAGTCAGGGATCAGGGGTCAGGGGTCAGGGGTCAGGGGTCAGGGGTCAGGGGTCAGGGGTCAGGTGTCATGGTTAGGGGTCAACGGTCAGGGGTCATTGTCATGGGTCAGGGGTCATTAATAGGGGTCAGGGGTCAGGGGTCAAGGGTCAGGGTCGTGGTTAGGGGTCAGGGGTCAGGGAATGGGGTCATGGTTAGGGGTCAGCGGTCAGGCTCAGGGTCAGGGGTCATGGTTAGGGGTCAGGGGTCAGGGGGTCAGGGGTCAGGGGGTCAGGGGTCAGGGGTCAGGGTTAGGGATCAGGGGTCAGAGTCAGGGGTCAGGGGTCAAAGTTCAGGGGTCATGGTCATGGGTCATGGTCAGGGGTCATTAGTAGGGGTCAGGGGTCAGTGGTCAAGGGTCAGGGTCATGGTCAGGGGTCGGGGTCAGGGTCAGGGGTCAGGGTCAGGTGTCATGGTTAGGGGTCAGGAGTCAGGGGTCAGGGGGTCAGGGTCATGGTTAGGGGTCAGGGGTCAGGGTCTGGGGTCATGGTTAGGGGTCAGGGGTCAGGGTCTGGGTCAGGGGTCATGGTTAGGGGTCAGGGTTCAGGGGTCAAGGGTCAGGTGTCAGGGGTCAGGGGTGATGGTTAGGGGTCAGGGGTCAGGGGTCATTGTTAGGGGTCAGGGGTCATGGTTAGGGGTCAGGGGTCAGGGGTCAGGAGTCAGGGGTCATGGTTAGCGGTCAGGGGTCAGAGTCACTGTCAGGGGTCATGGTCAGGGGTCATGGTTAGGGGTCAGGGTTCAGGGGTCAAGGGTCAGGTGTCAGGGGTCAGGGGTGATGGTTAGGGGTCAGGGGTCAGGGGTCAGGCATCAGGCATCAGGGGTTAGGGGTCAGGGTTAGGGATCAGGAGTCAGGGGTCAGGGGTCAGGAGTCAGGGATCAGGAGTCAGGGGTCAGGGGTCAGGGGTCAGGGGTCAGGGGTCAGGGGTCAGGGGTCAGGGGTCAGGGGTCGGGGGTCAGGGGTCAAAGGTCAGGGGGTCAGGGGTCAGGCTTAGGGATCAGGGGTCAGGGTCAGGGGTCAGGGGTCAAAGGTCAGGGGTCATGATCATGGGTCATGGTCAGGGGTCATTAGTAGGGGTCAGGGGTCAGTGGTCAAGGGTCAGCGTCATGGTCAGGGGTCTGGGTCAGGGTCAGGGGTCAGGGTCAGGTGTCATGGTTAGGGGTCAGGGGTCAGGGGTCAGGGGGTCAGGGTCATGGTTAGGGGTCAGGGGTCAGGGTCTGGGGTCATGGTTAGGGGTCAGGGGATCAGGGGTCATGGTTAGGGGTCAGGGGTCAGGGTCATGGTTAGGGGTCAGGGATCAGGGTCAGGGTCAGGGGTCTGGGGTGAGTGGTCAGAGGTCAGGGGTTAGGGGTCAGGGGTCAGAGTCAGGGGTCAGGGGTCAGTGGTCAGGGGTCAGGGTTAGGGATTAGGGGGCAGGGTCAGGGGTCAAAGGTCAGGGGTCAAAGGTCAGGGGTCAGGGGTCATTGTTAGGGGTCAGGGGTCATGGTTAGGGGTCAGGGGTCAGGGGTCAGGGGGTCAGGGGTCATGGCTAGGGGTCAGGGGTCAAGGGTCAGGGGTCAGGGATAGAGTCAGGGGTCTGGGGTCAGGGGTCAGGGATCAGGGGGTCAGGGGTCAGGGTTAGGGATCAGGGGTCAGGGGTCGGGGGTCATGGTTAGGCGTCAGGGAATGGGGTCATGGTTAGGGGTCAGGGGTCAGGGGTCAGGAGTCAGGGGTCATGGTTAGCGGTCAGGGATCAGAGTCACTGTCAGGCGTCATGGTCAGGGGTCATGGTTAGGGGTCAGGGGTCAGGGGTCAGGGGTCAGGGGTCAGGGTCAGGTGTCAGGGGTCAGGGGTGATGGTTAGGGGTCAGGGGTCAGGGGTCAGGCATCAGGCATCAGGGGTTAGGGGTTAGGGGTTAGGGGTTAGGGTTAGGGATCAGGAGTCAGGGGTCAGGGGTCAGAGTCAGGGATCAGGGGTCAGGGGTCAGAGTCAGGGATCAGGAGTCTGGGGTCAAGGGTCAGGGGTCAGGGGTCAGGGGTCAAAGGTCAGGGGTCATTGTCATAGGTCAGGGGTCATTAATAGGGGTCAGGGGTCAGGGGTCAAGGGTCAGGGTCGTGGTTAGGGGTCAGGGGTCGGGGTAAGGGAATGGGGTCATGGTTAGGGGTCAGCGGTCAGGCTCAGGCTCAGGGGTCATGGTTAGGGGTCAGGGGTCAGGGGGTCAGGGGTCAGGGGGTATGGGGTCAGGGTCATGGTTAGGGGTCAGGGTCTGGGGTCATGGTTAGGGGTCAGGGGTTAGGGGTCATGGTTAGGGGTCAGGGGTCTGGGGTCAAGGGTCAGGGGTCAGGGGATCAGGGGTCAGGAGGTCAGGAGTCAGCGGGTCAGGTTCATGGTTAGGGGACAGGGTCAGGGGTCATGGTTAGGGGTCAGGGGTCAGGGTCAGGGGTCAGGGGTCAGGGGTCAGGGAATGGTTAGGGGTCAGGGGTCACGGAATTGGGTCATGGTTAGTGGTCAGGGGTCAGGGTCAGGGGTCAGGGGTCATGGTTAGGGGTCAGGGGTCAGGGTCATGGTTTGGGGTCAGGGTCAGGGATCAGGGGTCAGCTGTCTGGGGTGAGTGGTCGGGGGTCAGAGTCAGGGATCAGGGGTCAGGGGTCAGGGGTCAGGGGTCAGGGGTCAGGGGTCAGGGGTCAGGGGTCAGGGGTCAGGGGTCAGGGGTCAGGTGTCATGGTTAGGGGTCAACGGTCAGGGGTCATTGTCATGGGTCAGGGGTCATTAATAGGGGTCAGGGGTCAGGGGTCAAGGGTCAGGGTCGTGGTTAGGGGTCAGGGGTCAGGGAATGGGGTCATGGTTAGGGGTCAGCGGTCAGGCTCAGGGTCAGGGGTCATGGTTAGGGGTCAGGGGTCAGGGGGTCAGGGGTCAGGGGGTCAGGGGTCAGGGGTCAGGGTTAGGGATCAGGGGTCAGAGTCAGGGGTCAGGGGTCAAAGTTCAGGGGTCATGGTCATGGGTCATGGTCAGGGGTCATTAGTAGGGGTCAGGGGTCAGTGGTCAAGGGTCAGGGTCATGGTCAGGGATCGGGGTCAGGGTCAGGGGTCAGGGTCAGGTGTCATGGTTAGGGGTCAGGAGTCAGGGGTCAGGGGGTCAGGGTCATGGTTAGGGGTCAGGGGTCAGGGTCTGGGGTCATGGTTAGGGGTCAGGGGTCAGGGTCTGGGTCAGGGGTCATGGTTAGGGGTCAGGGGTCAGGGTCATGGTTAGGGGTCAAGGATCAGGGATCAGGGTCAGGGTCAGGGGTCTGGGGTGAGTGGTCAGAGGTCAGGGGTTAGGGGTCAGGGGTCAGAGTCAGGGGTCAGGGGTCAGTGGTCAGGGGTCAGGGTTAGGGATTAGGGGGCAGGGTCAGGGGTCAAAGGTCAGGGGTCAAAGGTCAGGGGTCAGGGGTCAGGGGTCATGGTTAGGGGTCAGGGGTCAGGGGTCAGGAGGTCAGGGGGTCAGGGGTCATGGCTAGGGGTCAGGGGTCAAGGGTCAGGGGTCAGGGATAGAGTCAGGGGTCTGGGGTCGGGGGTCAGGGTCAGGGGTCAAAGGTCAGGGGTCATGGTTAGGGGTCAGGGGTCAGGGGTCAGGAGTCAGGGGTCATGGTTAGCGGTCAGGGATCAGAGTCACTGTCAGGGGTCATGGTCAGGGGTCATGGTTAGGGGTCAGGGGTCAGGGGTCAGGGGTCAGGGTCAGGTGTCAGGGGTCAGGGGTGATGGTTAGGGGTCAGGGGTCAGGGGTCAGGCATCAGGCATCAGGGGTTAGGGGTTAGGGTTAGGGATCAGGAGTCAGGGGTCAGGGGTCAGAGTCAGGGATCAGGGGTCAGGGGTCAGAGTCAGGGATCAGGAGTCAGGGGTCAGGGGTCAGGGGTCAAAGGTCAGGGGTCATTGTCATGGGTCAGGGGTCATTAATAGGGGTCAGGGGTCAGGAGGCAAGGGTCAGGGTCGTGGTTAGGGGTCAGGGGTCGGGGTCAGGGAATGGGGTCATGGTTAGGGGTCAGCGGTCAGGCTCAGGCTCAGGGGTCATGGTTAGGGGTCAGGGGTCAGGGGGTCAGGGGTCAGGGGGTATGGGGTCAGGGTCATGGTTAGGGGTCAGGGGTCAGGGGTCAAGGGTCAGGGGTCAGGGGATCAGGGGTCAGGAGGTCAGGAGTCAGGGGGTCAGGTTCATGGTTAGGGGTCAGGGTCAGGGGTCATGGTTAGGGGTCAGGGGTCAGGGTCAGGGGTCAGGGGTCAGGGGTCAGGGAATGGTTAGGGTTCCGGGGTCAGGGAATTGGGTCATGGTTAGTGGTCAGGGGTCAGGGTCAGGGGTCAGGGGTCAGGGTCATGGTTAGGGGTCAGGGGTCAGGGTCAGGGAATGGGGTCATGGTTAGGGGTCAGCGGTCAGGCTCAGGGTCAGGGGTCATGGTTAGGGGTCAGGGGTCAGGGGGTCAGGGGTCATGGGGTCAGGGGTCAGGGGTCAGGGTTAGGGATCAGGGGTCAGGGTCAGGAGGTCAGGGGTCAAAGGTCAGGGGTCATGGTCATGGGTCATGGTCAGGGGTCATTAGTAGGGGTCAGGGGCCAGTGGTCAAGGGTCAGCGTCATGGTTAGGGGTCAGGTGTCAGGGTCAGGGAATGGGGTCATGGTTAGGGGTCAGCGGTCAGGGAATGGGGTCATGGTTAGGGTTAGGGTTAGGGTCATGGTTAGGGGTCAGGGTCAGGGGTCAGGGGTCATGGTTAGGGGTCAGGGGTCAGGGTCATGGTTTGGGGTCAGGGTCAGGGATCAGGGGTCCGCTGTCTGGGGTGAGTGGTCGGGGGTCAGAGTCAGGGATCAGGGGTCAGGGGTCAGGGGTCAGGGGTCAGGGGTCAGGGGTCAGGGGTCAGGGTCAGGGTCATGGTTAGGGGTCAGGGGTCAGGGTCAGGGAATGGGGTCATGGTTAGGGGTCAGAGGTCAGGCTCAGGGTCAGGGGTCATGGGGTTAGGGGTCAGGGGTCAGGGTTAGGGATCAGGGGTCAGGGTCAGGGGTCAGGGGTCAAAGGTCAGGGGTCATGATCATGGGTCATGGTCAGGGGTCATTAGTAGGGGTCAGGGGTCAGTGGTCAAGGGTCAGCGTCATGGTCAGGGGTCGGGGTCAGGGTCAGGTGTCATGGTTAGGGGTCAGGGGTCAGGGGTCAGGGGGGTCAGGGTCATGGTTAGGGGTCAGGGGTCAGGGTCTGGGGTCATGGTTAGGGGTCAGGGGTCAGGGTCTGGGTCAGGGGTCATGGTTAGGGGTCAGGGGTCAGGGTCATGGTTAGGGGTCAGGGATCAGGGTCAGGGTCAGGGGTCTGGGGTGAGTGGTCAGAGGTCAGGGGTTAGGGGTCAGGGGTCAGAGTCAGGGGTCAGGGGTCAGTGGTCAGGGGTCAGGGTTAGGGATTAGGGGGCAGGGTCAGGGGTCAAAGGTCAGGGGTCAAAGGTCAGGGGTCCGGGGTCATTGTTAGGGGTCAGGGGTCATGGTTAGGGGTCAGGGGTCAGGGGTCAGGAGGTCAGGGGGTCAGGGGTCATGGCTAGGGGTCAGGGGTCAAGGGTCAGGGGTCAGGGATGGAGTCAGGGGTCTGGGGTCAGGGGTCAGGGATCAGGGGGTCAGGGGTCAGGGTTAGGGATCAGGGGTCAGGGGTCAGGGGTCAGGGGTCAGAGTCAGGGGTCGGTGGTCAGGGGTCAGGCGTCAGGGGTCATGGTTAGCGGTCAGGGGTCAGAGTCATTGTCAGGGGTCATGGTCAGGGGTCATGGTTAGGGGTCAGGGGTCAGGGGTCAGGGGTCAAGGGTCATGGTTAGGGGTCAGGGGTCGGGGTCAGGGAATGGGGTCATGGTTAGGGGTCAGCGGTCAGGCTCAGGCTCAGGGGTCATGGTTAGGGGTCAGGGGTCAGGGGGTCAGGGGTCAGGGGGTCAGGGGTCAGGGTCATGGTTAGGGGTCAGGGATCAGGGTCAGGGTCAGGGGTCTGGGGTGAGTGGTCAGAGGTCAGGGGTTAGGGGTCAGGGGTCAGTGGTCAGGGGTCAGGGTTAGGGATTAGGGGGCAGGGTCAGGGGTCAAAGGTCAGGGGTCAAAGTTCAGGGGTCAGGGGTCATTGTTAGGGGTCAGGGGTCATGGTTAGGGGTCAGGGGTCAGGGGTCAGGAGGTCAGGGGGTCAGGGGTCATGGCTAGGGGTCAGGGGTCAAGGGTCAGGGGTCAGGGATAGAGTCAGGGGTCTGGGGTCAGGGGTCAGGGATCAGGGGGTCAGGGGTCAGGGTTAGGGGTCAGGGGTCAGGGGTCAGGGGTCAGGGGTCAGAGTCAGGGGTCGGTGGTCAGGGGTCAGGAGTCAGGGGTCATGGTTAGCGGTCAGGGGTCAGAGTTACTGTCAGGGGTCATGGTCAGGGGTCATGGTTAGGGGTCAGGGGTCAGGGGTCAGCGGACAAGGGTCAGGTGTCAGGGGTCAGGGGTGATGGTTAGGGGTCAGGGGTCAGGGGTCAGGCATCAGGGGTTAGGGGTTAGGGTTAGGGATCAGGAGTCAGGGGTCAGAGGTCAGAGTCAGGGATCAGGGGTCAGGGGTCAGAGTCAGGGATCAGGAGTCAGGGGTCAGGGGTCAGGGGGTCAGGGGTCAGGGGGTATGGGGTCAGGGTCATGGTTAGGGGTCAGGGGTCAGGGGTCAAGGGTCAGGGGTCAGGGGTCAGGGGTCAAAGGTCAGGGGTCATTGTCATAGGTCAGGGGTCATTAATAGGGGTCAGGGGTCAGGGGTCAAGGGTCAGGGTCGTAGTTAGGGGTCAGGGGTCGGGGTCAGGGAATGGGGTCATGGTTAGGGGTCAGCGGTCAGGCTCAGGCTCAGGGGTCATGGTTAGGGGTCAGGGGTCAGGGGGTCAGGGGTCAGGGGGTATGGGGTCAGGGTCATGGTTAGGGGTCAGGGTCTGGGGTCATGGTTAGGGGTCAGGGGTTAGGGGTCATGGTTAGGGGTCAGGGGTCTGGGGTCAAGGGTCAGGGGTCAGGGGATCAGGGGTCAGGAGGTCAGGAGTCAGCAGGTCAGGTTCATGGTTAGGGAACAGGGTCAGGGGTCATGGTTAGGGGTCAGGGGTCAGGGTCAGGGGTCAGGGGTCAGGGGTCAGGGAATGGTTAGGGGTCAGGGGTCACGGAATTGGGTCATGGTTAGTGGTCAGGGGTCAGGGTCAGGGGTCAGGGGTCATGGTTAGGGGTCAGGGGTCAGGGTCATGGTTTGGGGTCAGGGTCAGGGATCAGGGGTCAGCTGTCTGGGGTGAGTGGTCGGGGGTCAGAGTCAGGGATCAGGGGTCAGGGGTCAGGGGTCAGGGGTCAGGGGTCAGGGGTCAGGGGTCAGGTGTCATGGTTAGGGGTCAACGGTCAGGGGTCATTGTCATGGGTCAGGGGTCATTAATAGGGGTCAGGGGTCAGGGGTCAAGGGTCAGGGTCGTGGTTAGGGGTCAGGGGTCAGGGAATGGGGTCATGGTTAGGGGTCAGCGGTCAGGCTCAGGGTCAGGGGTCATGGTTAGGGGTCAGGGGTCAGGGGGTCAGGGGTCAGGGGGTCAGGGGTCAGGGGTCAGGGTTAGGGATCAGGGGTCAGAGTCAGGGGTCAGGGGTCAAAGTTCAGGGGTCATGGTCATGGGTCATGGTCAGGGGTCATTAGTAGGGGTCAGGGGTCAGTGGTCAAGGGTCAGGGTCATGGTCAGGGGTCGGGGTCAGGGTCAGGGGTCAGGGTCAGGTGTCATGGTTAGGGGTCAGGAGTCAGGGGTCAGGGGGTCAGGGTCATGGTTAGGGGTCAGGGGTCAGGGTCTGGGGTCATGGTTAGGGGTCAGGGGTCAGGGTCTGGGTCAGGGGTCATGGTTAGGGGTCAGGGTTCAGGGGTCAAGGGTCAGGTGTCAGGGGTCAGGGGTGATGGTTAGGGGTCAGGGGTCAGGGGTCAGGGGTCATTGTTAGGGGTCAGGGGTCATGGTTAGGGGTCAGGGGTCAGGGGTCAGGAGTCAGGGGTCATGGTTAGCGGTCAGGGGTCAGAGTCACTGTCAGGGGTCATGGTCAGGGGTCATGGTTAGGGGTCAGGGTTCAGGGGTCAAGGGTCAGGTGTCAGGGGTCAGGGGTGATGGTTAGGGGTCAGGGGTCAGGGGTCAGGCATCAGGCATCAGGGGTTAGGGGTCAGGGTTAGGGATCAGGAGTCAGGGGTCAGGGGTCAGGAGTCAGGGATCAGGAGTCAGGGGTCAGGGGTCAGGGGTCAGGGGTCAGGGGTCAGGGGTCAGGGGTCAGGGGTCAGGGGTCGGGGGTCAGGGGTCAAAGGTCAGGGGGTCAGGGGTCAGGCTTAGGGATCAGGGGTCAGGGTCAGGGGTCAGGGGTCAAAGGTCAGGGGTCATGATCATGGGTCATGGTCAGGGGTCATTAGTAGGGGTCAGGGGTCAGTGGTCAAGGGTCAGCGTCATGGTCAGGGGTCTGGGTCAGGGTCAGGGGTCAGGGTCAGGTGTCATGGTTAGGGGTCAGGGGTCAGGGGTCAGGGGGTCAGGGTCATGGTTAGGGGTCAGGGGTCAGGGTCTGGGGTCATGGTTAGGGGTCAGGGGATCAGGGGTCATGGTTAGGGGTCAGGGGTCAGGGTCATGGTTAGGGGTCAGGGATCAGGGTCAGGGTCAGGGGTCTGGGGTGAGTGGTCAGAGGTCAGGGGTTAGGGGTCAGGGGTCAGAGTCAGGGGTCAGGGGTCAGTGGTCAGGGGTCAGGGTTAGGGATTAGGGGGCAGGGTCAGGGGTCAAAGGTCAGGGGTCAAAGGTCAGGGGTCAGGGGTCATTGTTAGGGGTCAGGGGTCATGGTTAGGGGTCAGGGGTCAGGGGTCAGGGGGTCAGGGGTCATGGCTAGGGGTCAGGGGTCAAGGGTCAGGGGTCAGGGATAGAGTCAGGGGTCTGGGGTCAGGGGTCAGGGATCAGGGGGTCAGGGGTCAGGGTTAGGGATCAGGGGTCAGGGGTCGGGGGTCATGGTTAGGCGTCAGGGAATGGGGTCATGGTTAGGGGTCAGGGTTCAGGGGTCAGGAGTCAGGGGTCATGGTTAGCGGTCAGGGATCAGTGTCACTGTCAGGGGTCATGGTCAGGGGTCATGGTTAGGGGTCAGGGGTCAGGGGTCAGGGGTCAGGGGTCAGGGTCAGGTGTCAGGGGTCAGGGGTGATGGTTAGGGGTCAGGGGTCAGGGGTCAGGCATCAGGCATCAGGGGTTAGGGGTTAGGGGTTAGGGGTTAGGGTTAGGGATCAGGAGTCAGGGGTCAGGGGTCAGAGTCAGGGATCAGGGGTCAGGGGTCAGAGTCAGGGATCAGGAGTCTGGGGTCAAGGGTCAGGGGTCAGGGGTCAGGGGTCAAAGGTCAGGGGTCATTGTCATAGGTCAGGGGTCATTAATAGGGGTCAGGGGTCAGGGGTCAAGGGTCAGGGTCGTGGTTAGGGGTCAGGGGTCGGGGTAAGGGAATGGGGTCATGGTTAGGGGTCAGCGGTCAGGCTCAGGCTCAGGGGTCATGGTTAGGGGTCAGGGGTCAGGGGGTCAGGGGTCAGGGGGTATGGGGTCAGGGTCATGGTTAGGGGTCAGGGTCTGGGGTCATGGTTAGGGGTCAGGGGTTAGGGGTCATGGTTAGGGGTCAGGGGTCTGGGGTCAAGGGTCAGGGGTCAGGGGATCAGGGGTCAGGAGGTCAGGAGTCAGCGGGTCAGGTTCATGGTTAGGGGACAGGGTCAGGGGTCATGGTTAGGGGTCAGGGGTCAGGGTCAGGGGTCAGGGGTCAGGGGTCAGGGAATGGTTAGGGGTCAGGGGTCACGGAATTGGGTCATGGTTAGTGGTCAGGGGTCAGGGTCAGGGGTCAGGGGTCATGGTTAGGGGTCAGGGGTCAGGGTCATGGTTTGGGGTCAGGGTCAGGGATCAGGGGTCAGCTGTCTGGGGTGAGTGGTCGGGGGTCAGAGTCAGGGATCAGGGGTCAGGGGTCAGGGGTCAGGGGTCAGGGGTCAGGGGTCAGGGGTCAGGGGTCAGGGGTCAGGTGTCATGGTTAGGGGTCAACGGTCAGGGGTCATTGTCATGGGTCAGGGGTCATTAATAGGGGTCAGGGGTCAGGGGTCAAGGGTCAGGGTCGTGGTTAGGGGTCAGGGGTCAGGGAATGGGGTCATGGTTAGGGGTCAGCGGTCAGGCTCAGGGTCAGGGGTCATGGTTAGGGGTCAGGGGTCAGGGGGTCAGGGGTCAGGGGGTCAGGGGTCAGGGGTCAGGGTTAGGGATCAGGGGTCAGAGTCAGGGGTCAGGGGTCAAAGTTCAGGGGTCATGGTCATGGGTCATGGTCAGGGGTCATTAGTAGGGGTCAGGGGTCAGTGGTCAAGGGTCAGGGTCATGGTCAGGGATCGGGGTCAGGGTCAGGGGTCAGGGTCAGGTGTCATGGTTAGGGGTCAGGAGTCAGGGGTCAGGGGGTCAGGGTCATGGTTAGGGGTCAGGGGTCAGGGTCTGGGGTCATGGTTAGGGGTCAGGGGTCAGGGTCTGGGTCAGGGGTCATGGTTAGGGGTCAGGGGTCAGGGTCATGGTTAGGGGTCAAGGATCAGGGATCAGGGTCAGGGTCAGGGGTCTGGGGTGAGTGGTCAGAGGTCAGGGGTTAGGGGTCAGGGGTCAGAGTCAGGGGTCAGGGGTCAGTGGTCAGGGGTCAGGGTTAGGGATTAGGGGGCAGGGTCAGGGGTCAAAGGTCAGGGGTCAGGGGTCATTGTTAGGGGTCAGGGGTCATGGTTAGGGGTCAGGGGTCAGGGGTCAGGAGGTCAGGGGGTCAGGGGTCATGGCTAGGGGTCAGGGGTCAAGGGTCAGGGGTCAGGGATAGAGTCAGGGGTCTGGGGTCGGGGGTCAGGGTCAGGGGTCAAAGGTCAGGGGTCATGGTTAGGGGTCAGGGGTCAGGGGTCAGGAGTCAGGGGTCATGGTTAGCGGTCAGGGATCAGAGTCACTGTCAGGGGTCATGGTCAGGGGTCATGGTTAGGGGTCAGGGGTCAGGGGTCAGGGGTCAGGGTCAGGTGTCAGGGGTCAGGGGTGATGGTTAGGGGTCAGGGGTCAGGGGTCAGGCATCAGGCATCAGGGGTTAGGGGTTAGGGTTAGGGATCAGGAGTCAGGGGTCAGGGGTCAGAGTCAGGGATCAGGGGTCAGGGGTCAGAGTCAGGGATCAGGAGTCAGGGGTCAGGGGTCAGGGGTCAGGGGTCAAAGGTCAGGGGTCATTGTCATGGGTCAGGGGTCATTAATAGGGGTCAGGGGTCAGGAGGCAAGGGTCAGGGTCGTGGTTAGGGGTCAGGGGTCGGGGTCAGGGAATGGGGTCATGGTTAGGGGTCAGCGGTCAGGCTCAGGCTCAGGGGTCATGGTTAGGGGTCAGGGGTCAGGGGGTCAGGGGTCAGGGGGTATGGGGTCAGGGTCATGGTTAGGGGTCAGGGGTCAGGGGTCAAGGGTCAGGGGTCAGGGGATCAGGGGTCAGGAGGTCAGGAGTCAGGGGGTCAGGTTCATGGTTAGGGGTCAGGGTCAGGGGTCATGGTTAGGGGTCAGGGGTCAGGGTCAGGGGTCAGGGGTCAGGGGTCAGGGAATGGTTAGGGTTCCGGGGTCAGGGAATTGGGTCATGGTTAGTGGTCAGGGGTCAGGGTCAGGGGTCAGGGGTCAGGGTCATGGTTAGGGGTCAGGGGTCAGGGTCAGGGAATGGGGTCATGGTTAGGGGTCAGCGGTCAGGCTCAGGGTCAGGGGTCATGGTTAGGGGTCAGGGGTCAGGGGGTCAGGGGTCATGGGGTCAGGGGTCAGGGGTCAGGGTTAGGGATCAGGGGTCAGGGTCAGGAGGTCAGGGGTCAAAGGTCAGGGGTCATGGTCATGGGTCATGGTCAGGGGTCATTAGTAGGGGTCAGGGGCCAGTGGTCAAGGGTCAGCGTCATGGTTAGGGGTCAGGTGTCAGGGTCAGGGAATGGGGTCATGGTTAGGGGTCAGCGGTCAGGGAATGGGGTCATGGTTAGGGTTAGGGTTAGGGTCATGGTTAGGGGTCAGGGTCAGGGGTCAGGGGTCATGGTTAGGGGTCAGGGGTCAGGGTCATGGTTTGGGGTCAGGGTCAGGGATCAGGGGTCCGCTGTCTGGGGTGAGTGGTCGGGGGTCAGAGTCAGGGATCAGGGGTCAGGGGTCAGGGGTCAGGGGTCAGGGGTCAGGGGTCAGGGGTCAGGGTCAGGGTCATTAATAGGGGTCAGGGGTCAGGGGTCAAGGGTCAGGGTCGTGGTTAGGGGTCAGGGGTCAGGGAATGGGGTCATGGTTAGGGGTCAGCGGTCAGGCTCAGGGTCAGGGGTCATGGTTAGGGGTCAGGGGTCAGGGGGTCAGGGGTCAGGGGGTCAGGGGTCAGGGGTCAGGGTTAGGGATCAGGGGTCAGAGTCAGGGGTCAGGGGTCAAAGTTCAGGGGTCATGGTCATGGGTCATGGTCAGGGGTCATTAGTAGGGGTCAGGGGTCAGTGGTCAAGGGTCAGGGTCATGGTCAGGGGTCGGGGTCAGGGTCAGGGGTCAGGGTCAGGTGTCATGGTTAGGGGTCAGGAGTCAGGGGTCAGGGGGTCAGGGTCATGGTTAGGGGTCAGGGGTCAGGGTCTGGGGTCATGGTTAGGGGTCAGGGGTCAGGGTCTGGGTCAGGGGTCATGGTTAGGGGTCAGGGTTCAGGGGTCAAGGGTCAGGTGTCAGGGGTCAGGGGTGATGGTTAGGGGTCAGGGGTCAGGGGTCAGGGGTCATTGTTAGGGGTCAGGGGTCATGGTTAGGGGTCAGGGGTCAGGGGTCAGGAGTCAGGGGTCATGGTTAGCGGTCAGGGGTCAGAGTCACTGTCAGGGGTCATGGTCAGGGGTCATGGTTAGGGGTCAGGGTTCAGGGGTCAAGGGTCAGGTGTCAGGGGTCAGGGGTGATGGTTAGGGGTCAGGGGTCAGGGGTCAGGGGTCAAAGGTCAGGGGTCATGGTCATGGGTCATGGTCAGGGGTCATTAGTAGGGGTCAGGGGTCAGTGGTCAAGGGTCAGCGTCATGGTCAGGGGTCGGGGTCAGGGTCAGGTGTCATGGTTAGGGGTCAGGGGTCAGGGGTCAGGGGGTCAGGGTCATGGTTAGGGGTCAGGGGTCAGGGTCTGGGGTCATGGTTAGGGGTCAGGGGTCAGGGTCTGGGTCAGGGGTCATGGTTAGGGGTCAGGGGTCAGGGTCATGGTTAGGGGTCAGGGATCAGGGTCAGGGTCAGGGGTCTGGGGTGAGTGGTCAGAGGTCAGGGGTTAGGGGTCAGGGGTCAGAGTCAGGGGTCAGGGGTCAGTGGTCAGGGGTCAGGGTTAGGGATTAGGGGGCAGGGTCAGGGGTCAAAGGTCAGGGGTCAAAGGTCAGGGGTCCGGGGTCATTGTTAGGGGTCAGGGGTCATGGTTAGGGGTCAGGGGTCAGGGGTCAGGAGGTCAGGGGGTCAGGGGTCATGGCTAGGGGTCAGGGGTCAAGGGTCAGGGGTCAGGGATAGAGTCAGGGGTCTGGGGTCAGGGGTCAGGGATCAGGGGGTCAGGGGTCAGGGTTAGGGATCAGGGGTCAGGGGTCAGGGGTCAGAGGTCAGAGTCAGGGGTCGGTGGTCAGGGGTCAGGCGTCAGGGGTCATGGTTAGCGGTCAGGGGTCAGAGTCATTGTCAGGGGTCATGGTCAGGGGTCATGGTTAGGGGTCAGGGGTCAGGGGTCAGGGGTCAAGGGTCAGGTGTCAGGGGTCAGGGGTGATGGTTAGGGATCAGGAGTCAGGGGTCAGGGGTCAGAGTCAGGGGTCAGGGGTCAGGGGTCAGAGTCAGGGATCAGGAGTCAGGGGTCAGGGGTCAGGGGTCAGGGGTCAAAGGTCAGGGGTCATTGTCATGGGTCAGGGGTCATTAATAGGGGTCAGGCGTCAGGGGTCAAGGGTCAGGGTCGTGGTTAGGGGTCAGGGGTCGGGGTCAGGGAATGGGGTCATGGTTAGGGGTCAGCGGTCAGGCTCAGGCTCAGGGGTCATGGTTAGGGGTCAGGGGTCAGGGGGTCAGGGGTCAGGGGGTCAGGGGTCAGGGTCATGGTTAGGGGTCAGGGATCAGGGTCAGGGTCAGGGGTCTGGGGTGAGTGGTCAGAGGTCAGGGGTTAGGGGTCAGGGGTCAGTGGTCAGGGGTCAGGGTTAGGGATTAGGGGGCAGGGTCAGGGGTCAAAGGTCAGGGGTCAAATTCAGGGGTCAGGGGTCATTGTTAGGGGTCAGGGGTCATGGTTAGGGGTCAGGGGTCAGGGGTCAGGAGGTCAGGGGGTCAGGGGTCATGGCTAGGGGTCAGGGGTCAAGGGTCAGGGGTCAGGGATAGAGTCAGGGGTCTGGGGTCAGGGGTCAGGGATCAGGGGGTCAGGGGTCAGGGTTAGGGGTCAGGGGTCAGGGGTCAGGGGTCAGAGTCAGGGGTCGGTGGTCAGGGGTCAGGAGTCAGGGGTCATGGTTAGCGGTCAGGGGTCAGAGTTACTGTCAGGGGTCATGGTCAGGGGTCATGGTTAGGGGTCAGGGGTCAGGGGTCAGCGGACAAGGGTCAGGTGTCAGGGGTCAGGGGTGATGGTTAGGGGTCAGGGGTCAGGGGTCAGGCATCAGGGGTTAGGGGTTAGGGTTAGGGATCAGGAGTCAGGGGTCAGAGGTCAGAGTCAGGGATCAGGGGTCAGGGGTCAGAGTCAGGGATCAGGAGTCTGGGGTCAGGGGTCAGGGGTCAGGGGTCAAAGGTCAGGGGTCATTGTCATGGGTCAGGGGTCATTAATAGGGGTCAGGCGTCAGGGTCGTGGTTAGGGGTCAGGGGTCGGGGTCAGGGAATGGGGTCATGGTTAGAGGTCAGCGGTCAGGCTCAGGCTCAGGGTCATGGTTAGGGGTCAGGGGTCAGGGGGTCAGGGGTCAGGGGGTATGGGGTCAGGGTCATGGTTAGGGGTCAGGGGTCAGGGGTCAAGGGTCAGAGGTCAGGGGATCAGGGGTCAGGAGGTCAGGAGTCAGGGGGTCAGGTTCATGGTTAGGGGTCAGGGTCAGGGGTCATGGTTAGGGGTCAGGGGTCAGGGTCAGGGGTCAGGGGTCAGGGGTCAGGGGTCAGGGAATGGTTAGGGGTCAGGGGTCAGGGAATTGGGTCATGGTTAGTGGTCAGGGGTCAGGGTCAGGGGTCAGGGGTCAGGGGTCATGGTTAGGGGTCAGGGGTCGGGGTCATGGTTTGGGGTCAGGGTCAGGGATCAGGGGTCAGCTGTCTGGGGTGAGTGGTCGGCGGTCAGAGTCAGGGGTCAGGGGTCAGGGGTCAGGGGTCAGGGGGTCAATGGTCAGGGGTCATTGTCATGGGTCAGGGGTCATTAATAGGGGTCAGGGGTCAGGGGTCAAGGGTCAGGGTCGTGGTTAGGGGTCAGGGGTCAGGGAATGGGGTCATGGTTAGGGGTCAGCGGTCAGGCTCAGGGTCAGGGGTCATGGTTAGGGGTCAGGGGTCAGGGGGTCAGGGGTCAGGGGGTATGGGGTCATGGTCATGGTTAGGGGTCAGGGGTCAGGGTCTGGGGTCATGGTTAGGGGTCAGGGGTCAGGGGTCATGGTTAGGGGTCAGGGGTCTGGGGTCAAGGGTCAGGGGTCAGGGGATCAGGGGTCAGGAGGTCAGGAGTCAGGGGGTCAGGTTCATGGTTAGGGGTCAGGCTCAGGGGTCATGGTTAGGGGTCAGGGGTCAGGGTCAGGGGTCAGGGGTCAGGGGTCAGGGAATGGTTAGGGGTCAGGGGTCAGGGAATTGGGTCATGGTTAGTGGACAGGGGTCAGGGTCAGGGGTCAGGGGTCAGGGGTCAGGGGTCATGGTTAGGGGTCAGGTGTCAGGGTCATGGTTTGGGGTCAGGGTCAGGGATCAGGGGTCAGCTGTCTGGGGTGAGTGGTCGGGGGTCAGAGTCAGGGCTCAGGGGTCGGGGGTCAGGGGTCAGGGTCAGGGGTCAGGGGTCAGGGTCAGGGGTCAGGGGTCAGGGTTTGGGATCAGGACTCAGGGGTCGGAGATCAGGGGTCAGGGGACAGGGGTCAAAGGTAAGGGGTCATAGTTAGGGGTCAGGGGTCAGGGGTCTAGGGTCAGGGGTCACGGGGTCAGGGGTCAAGGATCAGGGGGTCAGGGGTCAGGGGTCAGTGGTCGGGGTCAGGGGTCAAAGATCAGGGGTCAGGGTCAGGGGTCAAAGGTCAGGTGTCAGGGTCAGGGGTCAGGGGTCAGGGGTCAAGGGAATGGGGCCATGGTTAGGGGTCAGGGGTCAGGGTTAGGGATCAGGGGGCAGGGTGAGGGGTCAAAGGTCAGGGGTCAGGGTTAGGGGTCAGGGGTCAGGGGTCAGGGGTCATTGTTAGGGGTCACGGGTCATGGTTAGGGGTCAGGGGTCAGGAGTCAGGGGTCATGGTTAGCGGTCAGGGGTCAGAGTCACTGTCCGGGGTCATGGTCAGGGGTCATGGTTAGGGGTCAGGGTTCAGGGGTCAAGGGTCAGGTGTCAGGGGTCAGGGGTGATGGTTAGGGGTCAGGGGTCAGGGGTCAGGTATCAGGCATCAGGGGTTAGGGGTCAGGGTTAGGGATCAGGAGTCAGGGGTCAGGGGTCAGAGTCAGGGATCAGGAGTCAGGGGTCAGGGGTCAGGGGTCAGGGGTCAGGGGTCAAAGGTCAAAGGTCAGGGGTCATTGTCATGGGTCAGGGGTCATTATTAGGGGTCAGGGGTCAGTGGTCAAGGGTCAGCGTCATGGTTAGGGGTCGGGGTCAGGGTCAGGGAATGGGGTCATGGTTAGGGGTCAGCGGTCAGGGTCAGGGGCCATGGTTAGTGGTCAGGGGTCAGGGGTCAGGGGGTCAGGGGGTCAGGGGTCAGAGTTAGGGATCAGGACTCAGGGGTCAGGGGTCAGGGGTCAGGGGTCAGGGTCATGGTTAGGGGTCAGGTATCAGGGTCAGGGTCAGGGGTCATGGTTAGGGGTCAGGGGTCAGGGGTCATGGTTAGGGGTCAGGGGTCTGGGGTCAAGGGTCAGGGGTCAGGGGATCAGGGGTCAGGAGGTCAGGAGTCAGGGGGTCAGGTTCATGGTTAGGGGTCAGGGTCAGGGATCAGGGTCAGGGTCAGGGGTCAGGGGTCTGGGGTGAGTGGTCAGAGGTCAGGGCACAGGGGTCAGGGGTCAGGGGTCATTGTCAGGGCTCAGGGGTCATGGTCAGGGGTCAGAGGTCAAAGGTCAGGAGTCATGGTTAGGCGTCAGTGGTCAAGGGTCAGCGTCATGGTTAGGGGTCGGGGTCAGGGTCAGGGAATGGGGTCATGGTTAGGGGTCAGCGGTCAGGGTCAGGGGTCAGGGTCAGGTGTCATGGTTAGGGGTCAGGGGTCAGGGGTCAGGGGGTCAGGGTCATGGTTAGGGGTCAGGGGTCAGGGTCTGGGGTCATGGTTAGGGGTCAGGGGTCAGGGGTCAGGGGATCAGGGGTCATGGTTAGGGGTCAGGGGTCAGGGTCATGGTTAGGGGTCAGGGATCAGGGTCAGGGTCAGGGGTCTGGGGTGAGTGGTCAGAGGTCAGGGGTTAGGGGTCAGGGGTCAGAGTCAGGGGTCAGGGGTCAGTGGTCAGGGGTCAGGGTTAGGGATTAGGGGGCAGGGTCAGGGGTCAAAGGTCAGGGGTCAAAGGTCAGGGGTCAGGGGTCATTGTTAGGGGTCAGGGGTCATGGTTAGGGGTCAGGGGTCAGGGGTCAGGAGGTCAGGGGGTCAGGGGTCATGGCTAGGGGTCAGGGGTCAAGGGTCAGGGGTCAGGGATAGAGTCAGGGGTCTGGGGTCGGGGGTCAGGGTCAGGGTTAGGGGTCAAAGGTCAGGGGCCATGGTTAGGGGTCAGGGGTCAAGGGTCAGGGGTCAAGGGTCATGGTCTGGGGTGAGTGGTCAGGGGTCAGGGTCATGGTTAGGCGTCAGGGAATGGGGTCATGGTTAGGGGTCAGGGGTCAGGGGTCAGGAGTCAGGGGTCATGGTTAGCGGTCAGGGATCAGAGTCACTGTCAGGGGTCATGGTCAGGGGTCATGGTTAGGGGTCAGGGGTCAGGGGTCAGGGGTCAGGGGTCAGGGTCAGGTGTCAGGGGTCAGGGGTGATGGTTAGGGGTCAGGGGTCAGGGGTCAGGCATCAGGCATCAGGGGTTAGGGGTTAGGGGTTAGGGTTAGGGATCAGGAGTCAGGGGTCAGGGGTCAGAGTCAGGGATCAGGGGTCAGGGGTCAGAGTCAGGGATCAGGAGTCTGGGGTCAAGGGTCAGGGGTCAGGGGTCAGGGGTCAAAGGTCAGGGGTCATTGTCATAGGTCAGGGGTCATTAATAGGGGTCAGGGGTCAGGGGTCAAGGGTCAGGGTCGTGGTTAGGGGTCAGGGGTCGGGGTCAGGGAATGGGGTCATGGTTAGGGGTCAGCGGTCAGGCTCAGGCTCAGGGGTCATGGTTAGGGGTCAGGGGTCAGGGGGTCAGGGGTCAGGGGATATGGGGTCAGGGTCATGGTTAGGGGTCAGGGTCTGGGGTCATGGTTAGGGGTCAGGGGTTAGGGGTCATGGTTAGGGGTCAGGGGTCTGGGGTCAAGGGTCAGGGGTCAGGGGATCAGGGGTCAGGAGGTCAGGAGTCAGCGGGTCAGGTTCATGGTTAGGGGACAGGGTCAGGTGTCATGGTTAGGGGTCAGGGGTCAGGGTCAGGGGTCAGGGGTCAGGGGTCAGGGAATGGTTAGGGGTCAGGGGTCACGGAATTGGGTCATGGTTAGTGGTCAGGGGTCAGGGTCAGGGGTCAGGGGTCATGGTTAGGGGTCAGGGGTCAGGGTCATGGTTTGGGGTCAGGGTCAGGGATCAGGGGTCAGCTGTCTGGGGTGAGTGGTCGGGGGTCAGAGTCAGGGATCAGGGGTCAGGGGTCAGGGGTCAGGGGTCAGGGGTCAGGGGTCAGGGGTCAGGGGTCAGGGGTCAGGTGTCATGGTTAGGGGCCAACGGTCAGGGGTCATTGTCATGGGTCAGGGGTCATTAATAGGGGTCAGGGGTCAGGGGTCAAGGGTCAGGGTCGTGGTTAGGGGTCAGGGGTCAGGGAATGGGGTCATGGTTAGGGGTCAGCGGTCAGGCTCAGGGTCAGGGGTCATGGTTAGGGGTCAGGGGTCAGGGGGTCAGGGGTCAGGGGATCAGGGGTCAGGGGTCAGGGTTAGGGATCAGGGGTCAGAGTCAGGGGTCAGGGGTCAAAGTTCAGGGGTCATGGTCATGGGTCATGGTCAGGGGTCATTAGTAGGGGTCAGGGGTCAGTGGTCAAGGGTCAGGGTCATGGTCAGGGGTCGGGGTCAGGGGTCAGGGGTCAGGGTCAGGTGTCATGGTTAGGGGTCAGGAGTCAGGGGTCAGGGGGTCAGGGTCATGGTTAGGGGTCAGGGGTCAGGGTCTGGGGTCATGGTTAGGGGTCAGGGGTCAGGGTCTGGGTCAGGGGTCATGGTTAGGGGTCAGGGGTCAGGGTCATGGTTAGGGGTCAAGGATCAGGGATCAGGGTCAGGGTCAGGGGTCTGGGGTGAGTGGTCAGAGGTCAGGGGTTAGGGGTCAGGGGTCAGAGTCAGGGGTCAGGGGTCAGTGGTCAGGGGTCAGGGTTAGGGATTAGGGGGCAGGGTCAGGGGTCAAAGGTCAGGGGTCAGGGGTCATTGTTAGGGGTCAGGGGTCATGGTTAGGGGTCAGGGGTCAGGGGTCAGGAGGTCAGGGGGTCAGGGGTCATGGCTAGGGGTCAGGGGTCAAGGGTCAGGGGTCAGGGATAGAGTCAGGGGTCTGGGGTCGGGGGTCAGGGTCAGGGGTCAAAGGTCAGGGGTCATGGTTAGGGGTCAGGGGTCAGGGGTCAGGAGTCAGGGGTCATGGTTAGCGGTCAGGGATCAGAGTCACTGTCAGGGGTCATGGTCAGGGGTCATGGTTAGGGGTCAGGGGTCAGGGGTCAGGGGTCAGGGGCAGGTGTCAGGGGTCAGGGGTGATGGTTAGGGGTCAAGGGTCAGGGGTCAGGCATCAGGCATCAGGGGTTAGGGGTTAGGGTTAGGGATCAGGAGTCAGGGGTCAGGGGTCAGAGTCAGGGATCAGGGGTCAGGGGTCAGAGTCAGGGATCAGGAGTCAGGGGTCAGGGGTCAGGGGTCAAAGGTCAGGGGTCATTGTCATGGGTCAGGGGTCATTAATAGGGGTCAGGGGTCAGGAGGCAAGGGTCAGGGTCGTGGTTAGGGGTCAGGGGTCGGGGTCAGGGAATGGGGTCATGGTTAGGGGTCAGCGGTCAGGCTCAGGCTCAGGGGTCATGGTTAGGGGTCAGGGGTCAGGGGGTCAGGGGTCAGGGGGTATGGGGTCAGGGTCATGGTTAGGGGTCAGGGGTCAGGGGTCAAGGGTCAGGGGTCAGGGGATCAGGGGTCAGGAGGTCAGGAGTCAGGGGGTCAGGTTCATGGTTAGGGGTCAGAGTCAGGGATCAGGGGTCAGGGGTCAGGGGTCAGGGGTCAGGGGTCAGGGGTCAGGGGTCAGGGTCATGGTTAAGGGTCAGGGGTCAGGGTCAGGGAATGGGGTCATGGTTAGGGGTCAGCGGTCAGGCTCAGGGTCAGGGGTCATGGGGTTAGGGGTCAGGGGTCAGGGTTAGGGATCAGGGGTCAGGGTCAGGGGTCAGGGGTCAAAGGTCAGGGGTCATGGTCATGGGTCATGGTCAGGGGTCATTAGTAGGGGTCAGGGGTCAGTGGTCAAGGGTCAGCGTCATGGTCAGGGGTCGGGGTCAGGGTCAGGTGTCATGGTTAGGGGTCAGGGGTCAGGGGTCAGGGGGTCAGGGTCATGGTTAGGGGTCAGGGGTCAGGGTCTGGGGTCATGGTTAGGGGTCAGGGGTCAGGGTCTGGGTCAGGGGTCATGGTTAGGGGTCAGGGGTCAGGGTCATGGTTAGGGGTCAGGGATCAGGGTCAGGGTCAGGGGTCTGGGGTGAGTGGTCAGAGGTCAGGGGTTAGGGGTCAGGGGTCAGAGTCAGGGGTCAGGGGTCAGTGGTCAGGGGTCAGGGTTAGGGATTAGGGGGCAGGGTCAGGGGTCAAAGGTCAGGGGTCAAAGGTCAGGGGTCCGGGGTCATTGTTAGGGGTCAGGGGTCATGGTTAGGGGTCAGGGGTCAGGGGTCAGGAGGTCAGGGGGTCAGGGGTCATGGCTAGGGGTCAGGGGTCAAGGGTCAGGGGTCAGGGATAGAGTCAGGGGTCTGGGGTCAGGGGTCAGGGATCAGGGGGTCAGGGGTCAGGGTTAGGGATCAGGGGTCAGGGGTCAGGGGTCAGGGGTCAGAGTCAGGGGTCGGTGGTCAGGGGTCAGGCGTCAGGGGTCATGGTTAGCGGTCAGGGGTCAGAGTCACTGTCAGGGGTCATGGTCAGGGGTCATGGTTAGGGGTCAGGGGTCAGGGGTCAGGGGTCAAGGGTCAGGTGTCAGGGGTCAGGGGTGATGGTTAGGGATCAGGAGTCAGGGGTCAGGGGTCAGAGTCAGGGGTCAGGGGTCAGGGGTCAGAGTCAGGGATCAGGAGTCAGGGGTCAGGGGTCAGGGGTCAGGGGTCAGGGGTCAAAGGTCAGGGGTCATTGTCATGGGTCAGGGGTCATTAATAAGGGTCAGGCGTCAGGGGTCAAGGGTCAGGGTCGTGGTTAGGGGTCAGGGGTCGGGGTCAGGGAATGGGGTCATGGTTAGAGGTCAGCGGTCAGGCTCAGGCTCAGGGTCATGGTTAGGGGTCAGGGGTCAGGGGGTCAGGGGTCAGGGGGTATGGGGTCAGGGTCATGGTTAGGGGTCAGGGGTCAGGGGTCAAGGGTCAGAGGTCAGGGGATCAGGGGTCAGGAGGTCAGGAGTCAGGGGGTCAGGTTCATGGTTAGGGGTCAGGGTCAGGGGTCATGGTTAGGGGTCAGGGGTCAGGGTCAGGGGTCAGGGGTCAGGGGTCAGGGGTTAGGGAATGGTTAGGGGTCAGGGGTCAGGGAATTGGGTCATGGTTAGTGGTCAGGGGTCAGGGTCAGGGGTCAGGGGTCAGGGGTCATGGTTAGGGGTCAGGGGTCGGGGTCATGGTTTGGGGTCAGGGTCAGGGATCAGGGGTCAGCTGTCTGGGGTGAGTGGTCGGCGGTCAGAGTCAGGGGTCAGGGGTCAGGGGTCAGGGGTCAGGGGTCAGGGGGTCAAAGGTCAGGGGTCATTGTCATGGGTCAGGGGTCATTAATAGGGGTCAGGGGTCAGGGGTCAAGGGTCAGGGTCGTGGTTAGGGGTCAGGGGTCAGGGAATGGGGTCATGGTTAGGGGTCAGCGGTCAGGCTCAGGGTCAGGGGTCATGGTTAGGGGTCAGGGGTCAGGGGGTCAGGGGTCAGGGGGTATGGGGTCAGGGTCATGGTTAGGGGTCAGGGGTCAGGGTCTGGGGTCATGGTTAGGGGTCAGGGGTCAGGGGTCATGGTTAGGGGTCAGGGGTCTGGGGTCAAGGGTCAGGGGTCAGGGGATCAGGGGTCAGGGAATGGTTAGGGGTCAGGGGTCAGGGAATTGGGTCATGGTTAGTGGACAGGGGTCAGGGTCAGGGTCAGGGGTCAGGGGTCAGGGGTCATGGTTAGGGGTCAGGTGTCAGGGTCATGGTTTGGGGTCAGGGTCAGGGATCAGGGGTCAGCTGTCTGGGGTGAGTGGTCGGGGGTCAGAGTCAGGGCTCAGGGGTCGGGGGTCAGGGGTCAGGGTCAGGGGTCAGGGGTCAGGGTCAGGGGTCAGGGGTCAGGGTTTGGGATCAGGACTCAGGGGTCGGGGATCAGGGGTCAGGGGACAGGGGTCAAAGGTAAGGAGTCATAGTTAGGGGTCAGGGGTCTAGGGTCAGGGGTCACGGGGTCAGGGGTCAAGGGTCAGGGGGTCAGGGGTCAGGGGTCAGTGGTCGGGGTCAGGGGTCAAAGATCAGGGGTCAGGGTCAGGGGTCAAAGGTCAGGTGTCAGGGTCAGGGGTCAGGGGTCAGGGGTCAAGGGAATGGGGCCATGGTTAGGGGTCAGGGGTCAGGGTTAGGGATCAGGGGGCAGGGTGAGGGGTCAAAGGTCAGGGGTCAGGGTTAGGGGTCAGGGGTCAGGGGTCAGGGGTCATTGTTAGGGGTCACGGGTCATGGTTAGGGGTCAGGGGTCAGGAGTCAGGGGTCATGGTTAGCGGTCAGGGGTCAGAGTCACTGTCAGGGGTCATGGTCAGGGGTCATGGTTAGGGGTCAGGGTTCAGGGGTCAAGGGTCAGGTGTCAGGGGTCAGGGGTGATGGTTAGGGGTCAGGGGTCAGGGGTCAGGCATCAGGCATCAGGGGTTAGGGGTCAGGGTTAGGGATCAGGAGTCAGGGGTCAGGGGTCAGAGTCAGGGATCAGGAGTCAGGGGTCAGGGGTCAGGGGTCAGGGGTCAAAGGTCAAAGGTCAGGGGTCATTGTCATGGGTCAGGGGTCATTAATAGGGGTCAGGGGTCAGGGGTCAAGGGTCAGGGTCATGGTTAGGGCTCAGGGGTCAGGGTCAGGGAATGGGGTCATGGTTAGGGGTCAGCGGTCAGGCTCAGGGTCAGGGGTCATGGTTAGGGGTCAGGGGTCAGGGCGTCAGGGGTCAGGGGTCATTAGTAGGGGTCAGGGGTCAAGGGTCAGGGTCATGGTTAGGGGTCAGGGTCAGGGTCAGGGAATGGGGTCATGGTTAGGGGTCAGCGGTCAGGGAATGGGGTCATGGTTAGGGGTCAGGGGTCAGGGGGTCAGGGGGTCAGGGGTCAGAGTTAGGGATCAGGACTCAGGGGTCAAGGGTTAAGGGGTCAGGGGTCAGGGTCATGGTTAGGGGTCAGGTATCAGGGTCAGGGTCAGGGGTCAGGGGATCAGGGGTCAGGAGGTCAGGAGTCAGGGGGTCAGGTTCATGGTTAGGGGTCAGGGTCAGGGATCAGGGTCAGGGTCAGGGGTCAGGGGTCTGGGGTGAGTGGTCAGAGGTCAGGGCACAGGGGTCAGGGGTCAGGGGTCATTGTCAGGGCTCAGGGGTCATGGTCAGGGGTCAGGGGTCAAAGGTCAGGAGTCATGGTTAGGCGTCAGTGGTCAAGGGTCAGCGTCATGGTTAGGGGTCGGGGTCAGGGTCAGGGAATGGGGTCATGGTTAGGGGTCAGCGGTCAGGGTCAGGGGCCATGGTTAGGGGTCAGGGGTCAGGGGTCAGGGGGTCAGGGGGTCAGGGGTCAGAGTTAGGGATCAGGACTCTGGGGTCAGGGGTCAGGGGTCAGGGTCATGGTTAGGGGTCAGGGGTCAGGGTCAGGGGTCATGGTTAGGGGTCAGGGGTCAGGGTCTGGGGTCATGGTTAGGGGTCAGGGGTCAGGGGTCATGGTTAGCGGTCAGGGGTCTGGGGTCAAGGGTCAGGGGTCAGGGGATCAGGGGTCAGGAGGTCAGGAGTCAGGGGGTCAGGTTCATGGTTAGGGGTCAGGGTCAGGGGTCATGGTTAGGGGTCAGGGGTCAGGGTCATGGTTTGGGGTCAGGGTCAGGGGTCAGAGGTCAGCTGTCTGGGGTGAGTGGTCGGGGGTCAGAGTCAGGGCTCAGGGGTCGGGGGTCAGGGGTCAGGGTTAGGGATCAGGGGTCAGGGGTCAAAGGTAAGGGGTCATGGTAAGGGGTCATGGGTCAGGCGTCAAGGGTCAGGTGTCAGGGGGTCAGGGGGTCAGAGGGTCAGGGGGTCAGGGGTCAGGGGTCAGGCGTAGGGGTCAGGGGTCAGGGTCATGGTTAGGGGTCAGGGGTCAGGGTCAGGGGTCAGGGTCAGGTGTCATGGTTAGGGGTCAGGGGTCAGGGGTCAGGGGGTCAGGGTCATGGTTAGGGGTCAGGGGTCAGGGTCTGGGGTCATGGTTAGGGGTCAGGGGTCAGGGGTCAGGGTCTGGGGTCATGGTTAGGGGTCAGGGGTCAGGGTCTGGGTCAGGGGTCATGGTTAGGGGTCAGGGGTCAGGGTCATGGTTAGGGGTCAGGGATCAGGGTCAGGGTCAGGGGTCTGGGGTGAGTGGTCAGAGGTCAGGGGTTAGGGGTCAGGGGTCAGAGTCAGGGGTCAGGGGTCAGTGGTCAGGGGTCAGGGTTAGGGATTAGGGGGCAGGGTCAGGGGTCAAAGGTCAGGGGTCAAAGGTCAGGGGTCAGGGGTCATTGTTAGTGGTCAGGGGTCATGGTTAGGGGTCAGGGGTCAGGGGTCAGGAGGTCAGGGGGTCAGGGGTCATGGCTAGGGGTCAGGGGTCAAGGGTCAGGGGTCAGGGATAGAGTCAGGGGTCTGGGGTCAGGGGTCAGGGATCAGGGGGTCAGGGGTCAGGGTTAGGGATCAGGGGTCAGGGGTCAGGGTCAGGGTCAGGGTCAGGGTCAGGGGTCAAAGGTCAGGGGTCATGGTTAGGGGTCAGGGGTCAAGGGTCAGGGGTCAGGGGTCATGGTCTAGGGTGAGTGGTCAGGGGTCAGGGTCATGGTTAGGCGTCAGGGAATGGGGTCATGGTTAGGGGTCAGGGGTCAGGGGTCAGAGTCAGGGGTCATGGTTAGCGGTCAGGGATCAGAGTCACTGTCAGGTGGCATGGTCAGGGGTCAGTGGTCAGGGGTCAAGGGTCAGGTGTCAGGGGTCAGGGGTGATGGTTAGGGGTCAGGGGTCAGGGGTCAGGCATCAGGCATCAGGGGTTAGGGGTTAGGGTTAGGGATCAGGAGTCTGGGGTCAAGGGTCAGGGGTCAGGGGTCAGGGGTCAGGGGTCAAAGGTCAGGGGTCATTGTCATGGGTCAGGGGTCATTAATAGGGGTCAGGGGTCAAGGGTCAGGGTCGTGATTAGGGGTCAGGGGTCTTTCACGTCAGGTTTTTCACGTAGCTACAGAGTGTTTGCAAATGGCTCCGTCTGTTTTGTGTGTTTGTAGGCTGTTGGAAGAGCGTATAAGGCGTGTATCTAGTCCTGTTCAGTATCAGGAATTTGACAGTGTTTTCAGGTGGTTGTACAGTGTTTTCAAAAGCCTCGGGCTGTTTTGTGCGTATACAGGCAGCTAGAGGTGAGTCTTAGGCGTATCTCTGGTCCTATAGTATAGCATGATATTGCAGGTGTTTTCGATTAGGTACAGAGTGTTTTCAAAAGGCTCCATCTGTTTTGTGTGTTTGTAGGCTGTTGGATGAGCATATAAGGCGTGTATCTAGTTCTGTTCTGTATCATGAATTTGCAGCTGTTTTCAAGTGGTTGTACCGTGTTTTCAAAAGCCTCTGGCTTTTTTGTGCGTATACAGGCAGCTAGAGGTGAGTCTCAGGCCTCTTTCTGGTACTTTTGAAAAGCACGATATTGCAGGTGTTTTCACGTAGTTACAGAGTGTTTTCAAAAGGCTCGGGCTGTTCTGTGTGTTTGGAGGCTGTTGGAGGAGCGTATAAGGCGTGTTTCTGGTCCTTTTGTATTGCATGACATTGCAGGTGTTTTGGCGTAGTTTTCCAGTGTTTTCAAATGTCCTGAGATGTTTGGTATGATTTTAGGCTGCTGGAGGAGCGTCTTCGGCCTGTTTCTGGTCCTATTGTAAAGCAAGACATTGCAGGTGTTTTCGCGTATTTACAGCGTGTTTTCAAGTGTCGTGAGATGTTTGGTGTGATTTTAGGCTGCTGGAGGAGCGTCTTCGGCCTGTTTCTGGTCCTGAGGAATAGCATGATATTGCAGGTGTTTTCGCGTAGTTACAGAGTGTCTTCAAACACCTCGGGCTGTTTTGTGTGTTAGTAGGCTGTTGGAAGAGCGTATAAGGCGGGTACCTGGTCCTGTTTCGTATCATGACTTTTCAGGTGTTTTCAGGCGGTTGTACAGTGTTTTCAAAAGCCACAGGATGCTTTCTGCCTATACAGGCTGCAAGAGGTGAGTCTTGGGCGTTATTCTGCTCCTTTTGTATTGCATGATATTGCAAGTGTTTTCGCGTATTTACAGCGTGTTTTCAAATGTCGTGAGATGTTTGGTGTGATTTTAGGCTGCTGGAGGAGCGTCTTCGGCCTGTTTCTGGTCCTTTTGAAAAGCACGATATTGCAGGTGTTTTCACGTAGCTACAGAGTGTTTTCAAAAGCCTCGGGCTGTTTTGTGTGTTTGTAGGCTGTTGGAAGAGCGTATAAGGCGTGTATCTAGTCCTGTTCAGTATCATGAATTTGACGGTGTTTTCAGGTGGTTGTACAGTGTTTTCAAAAGCCTCGGGCTGTTTTGTGCGTATACAGGCAGCTAGAGGTGAGTCTTAGGCGTATTTCTGGTCCTATAGTATAGCATGATATTGCAGGTGTTTTCGATTAGTTACAGAGTGTTTTCAAAAGGCTCCATCTGTTTTGTGTGTTTGTAGGCTGTTGGATGAGCGTATAAGGCGTGTATCTAGTTCTGTTCTGTATCATGAATTTGCAGCTGTTTTCAAGTGGTTGTACCGTGTTTTCAAAAGCCTCTGGCTGTTTTGTGCGTATACAGGCAGCTAGAGGTGAGTCTCAGGCCTCTTTCTGGTCCTTTTGAAAAGCACGATATTGCAGGTGTTTTCACGTAGTTACAGAGTGTTTTCAAAAGGCTCGGGCTGTTCTGTGTGTTTGGAGGCTGTTGGAGGAGCGTATAAGGCGTGTTTCTGGTCCTTTTGTATTGCATGACATTGCAGGTGTTTTGGCGTAGTTTTCCAGTGTTTTCAAATGTCCTGAGATGTTTGGTGTGATTTTATGCTGCTGGAGGAGCGTCTTCGGCCTGTTTCTGGTCCTATTGTAAAGCAAGACATTGCAGGTGTTTTCGCGTATTTACAGCGTGTTTTCAAGTGTCGTGAGATGTTTGGTGTGTTTGTAGGCTGTTGGATGAGCGTATAAGGCGAGTATCTAGTTCTGTTCTGTATCATGAATGTGCAGCTGTTTTCAAGTGGTTGTACCGTGTTTTCAAAAGCCTCGGGCTGTTTTGTGCGTATTCAGGCTGCTAGAGGTGAGTCTTAGGCGTGTTTCTGGTCCTATTGTATAGCATGACTTGGAAGGTGTTTTCGCGCAGTTTTCAAATGTCTCGGGCTGTTTTGTGTGTTTGTAGGCTGTTGGATGAGCGTCTTCGGCCTGTTTCTGGTCCTGTTGAAAAGCATGATATTGCAGGTGTTTTCACGTAGCTACAGAGTGTTTTCAAAAGCCTCGGGCTGTTTTGTGTGTTTGTAGGCTGTTGGAAGAGCGTATAAGGCTTGTATCTTGTCCTGTTCTGTATCATGAATTTGACGGTGTTTTCAGGTGGTTGTACAGTGTTTTCAAAAGCCTCGGGCTGTTTTGTGCGTATTCAGGCTGCTAGAGGTGAGTCTTAGGCGTGTTTCTGGTCCTATTGTATACCATGACTTGGAAGGTGTTTTCGCGTGTATAAAGAGTGTTTTCAAATGCTTCGGAATGTTTTGTGTATTTTTAGACTGCTGGAAAAGCGTCTTCGCTGTGTTTCTGGTCCTTGTCTTTTAGCATGACTTTGCAGGTGTTTTCGCGCAGTTTTCAAATGTCTCGGACTGTTTGCTGTGATTTTAGGCTGTTGGAGGAGCGTCTTCTGCCGATTCTGGTCCTATAGTATAGCATGATATTGCAGGTGTTTTCTCTTATTTACAGAGTGTTTTCAAATGCCTCGGGCTGTTTTGTGTGTTTGGAGGCTCTTGAAGGAGCGTATAAGGCGTGTTTCTGGACCTGTGGAATAGCATGATATTGCAGATGTTTTCGCGTAGTTACAGAGTGTCTTCAAACACCTCGGGCTGTTTTGTATGTTTGTAGGCTGTTGGAAGAGCGTATAAGGCGGGTACCTGGTCCTGTTTTGTATCATGACTTTTCAGGTGTTTTCAGGCGGTTGTACAGTGTTTTCAAAAGCCACAGGATGCTTTCTGCCTATACAGGAGGCTAGAGGTGAGTCTTAGGCGTGTTTCTGGTCCTATTGTATAGCACGAATTGGAAGGTGTTTTCGCGTGTATAAAGAGTGTTTTCAAATGCCTCGGAATGTTTTGTTTATTTTTAGACTCCTGGAAAAGCCTCTTCGCTGTGTTTCTGGTCCTTGTCTTTTAGCATGACTTTGCAGGTGTTTTCGCGCAGTTTTCAAATGTCTCGGGCTGTTTTGTGTGTTTGTAGGCTGTTGGATGAGCGTCTTCGGCCTGTTTCTGGTCCTGTTGAACAGCATGATATTGCAGGTGTTTTCACGTAGCTACAGAGTGTTTTCAAAAGTCTCGGGCTGTTTTGTGTGTTTGTAGGCTGTTGGAAGAGCGTATAAGGCTTGTATCTAGCCCTGTTCTGTATCTTGAATTTGACGGTGTTTTCAGGTGGTTGTACAGTGTTTTCAAAAGCCTCGGGCTGTTTTGTGCGTATTCAGGCTGCTAGAGGTGAGTCTTAGGCGTGTTTCTGGTCCTATTGTATAGCATGACTTGGAAGGTGTTTTCGCGTGTATAAAGAGTGTTTTCAAATGCTTCGGAATGTTTTGTGTATTTTTAGACTGCTGGAAAAGCGTCTTCGCTGTGTTTCTGGTCCTTGTCTTTTAGCAGGACTTTGCAGGTGTTTTGCCGCAGTTTTCAAATGTCTCGGACTGTTTGCTGTGATTCTAAGCTATTGGAGGAGCGTCTTCAGCACGATTCTGGTCCTGTTGAATTGCATGATATTGCAGGTGTTTTCGCATAGTTTTCCAGTGTTTTCAGATGTGGTTAGAGGTTTGGTGTGATTCTAGATTGCTGGAGGACCGTCTTCGGCCTGTTTCTGGTCCTGTGGAATAGCATGATATTGCAGATGTTTTCGCGTAGTTACAGAGTGTCTTCAAACACCTCGGGCTGTTTTGTATGTTTGTAGGCTGTTGGAAGAGCGTATAAGGCGGGTACCTGGTCCTGTTTTGTATCATGACTTTTCAGGTGTTTTCAGGTGGTTGTACAGTGTTTTCAAAAGCCACAGGCTGCTTTCTGCCTATACAGGCTGCTAGACGTGAGTCTTGGGCGTTATTCTGCTCCTTTTGTATTGCATGATATTGCAAGTGTTTTCGCGTATTTACAGCGTGTTTTCAAATGTCGTGAGATGTTTGGTGTGATTTTAGGCTGTTGGAGAAGCGTATAAGGCGTGTTTCTGGTCCTTTTGTATTGCATGACATTGCAGGTGTTTTGGCGTAGTTTTCCAGTGTTTTCAAATGTCGTGAGATGTTTGGTGTGATTTTAGGCTGCTGGAGGAGCGTCTTCGCCTGGTTCTCACCCTTTGGAAAAGCATGATATTGCAGGTGTTTTCGCGTATTTACAGCGTGTTTTCAAATGTCGTGAGATGTTTGGTGTAATTTTAGGCTGTTGGAGGAGCGTCTTCGGCCTGTTTCTGGTCCCTTTGAAAAGCACGATATTGCAGGGGTTTTTACGTAGATACAGAGTGTTTTCAAAAGCCTTGGGCTGTTTTGTGTGTTTGTAGGCTGTTGGAAGAGCGTATAAGGCGAGTATCTAGTTCTATTCTGTATCATGAATTTGCAGCTGTTTTCAAGTGGTTGTACCGTGTTTTCAAAAGCCTCGGGCGGTTTTGTGCGTATACAGGCAGCTAGAGGTGAGTCTCAGGCCTCTTTCTGGTCCTTTTGAAAAGCACGATATTGCAGGTGTTTTCACGTAGTTACAGAGTGTTTTCAAAAGGCTCGGGCTGTTCTGTGTGTTTGGAGGCTGTTGGAGGAGCGCATAAGGCGTGTTACTGGTCCTTTTGTATTGCATGACATTGCAGGTGTTTTGGCGTAGTTTTCCAGTGTTTTCAAATGTCGTGAGATGTTTGGTGTGATTTTAGGCTGCTGGAGGAGCGTCTTCGGCCTGTTTCTGGTCCTGTTGAAAAGCACGATATTGCAGGGGTTTTCACGTAGCTACAGAGTGTTTTCAAAAGCCTCGGGCTGTTTTGTGCGTATTCAGGCTGCTAGAGGTGAGTCTTAGGCGTGTTTCTGGTCCTATTGTATAGCATGACTTGGAAGGTGTTTTCGCGTGTATAAAGAGTGTTTTCAAATGCCTCGGAATGTTTTGTTTATTTTTAGACTGCTGGAAAAGCGTCTTCGCTGTGTTTCTGGTCCTTGTCTTTTAGCATGACTTTGCAGGTGTTTTCGCGCAGTTTTCAAATGTCTCGGACTGTTTGCTGTGATTTTAGGCTGTTGGAGGAGCGTCTTCTACCGATTCTGGTCCTATAGTATAGCATGATATTGCAGGTGTTTTCTCTTATTTACAGCGTGTTTTCAAATGCCTCGGGCTGTTTTGTGTGTTTGGAGGCTGTTGGAAGAGCGTATAAGGCGAGTATCTAGTTCTGTTCTGTATCATGAATTTGCAGCTGTTTTCAAGTGGTTGTACCGTGTTTTCAAAAGCCTCGGGCGGTTTTGTGCGTATACAGGCAGCTAGAGGTGAGTCTCAGGCCTCTTTCTGGTCCTTTTGAAAAGCACGATATTGCAGGTGTTTTCACGTAGTTACAGAGTGTTTTCAAAAGGCTCGGGCTCTTTTGTGTGTTTGGAGGCTGTTGGAGGAGCGTATAAGGCGTGTTTCTGGTCCTTTTGTATTGCATGACATTGCAGGTGTTTTGGCGTAGTTCTCCAGTGTTTTCAAATGTCCTGAGATGTTTGGTGTGATTTTAGGCTGCTGGAGGAGCGTCTTCGGCCTGTTTCTGGTCCTGTTGAAAAGCACGATATTGCAGGGGTTTTCACGTAGCTACAGAGGGTTTTCAAAAGCCTCGGGCTGTTTTGTGTGTTTGTAGGCTGTTGGAAGAGCGTATAAGGCTTGTATCTAGCCCTGTTCTGTGTCATGAATTTGCAGCTGTTTTCAGGTGGTTGTACAGTGTTTTCAAAAGCCTCGGGCTGTTTTGTGCGTATTCAGGCTGCTAGAGGTGAGTCTTAGGCGTGTTTCTGGTCCTATTGTATAGCATGACTTGGAAGGTGTTTTCGCGTGTATAAAGAGTGTTTTCAAATGCTTCGGAATGTTTTGTGTATTTTTAGACTGCTGGAAAAGCGTCTTCGCTGTGTTTCTGGTCCTTGTCTTTTAGCATGGCTTTGCAGGTGTTTTCGCGCAGTTTACAAATGTCTCGGACTGTTTGCTGTGATTCTAAGCTATTGGAGGAGCGTCTTCGGCCTGTTTCTGGACCTGAGGAATAGCATGATATTGCAGATGTTTTCGCGTAGTTACAGAGTGTCTTCAAACACCTCGGGCTGTTTTGTATGTTTGTAGGCTGTTGGAAGAGCGTATAAGGCGGGTACCCTGTCCTGTTCTGTATCATGACTTTTCAGGTGTTTTCAGGTGGTTGTACAGCGTTTTCAAAAGCCACAGGCTGCTTTCTGCCTATACAGGCTGCTAGAGGTGAGTCTTGGGCGTTATTTTGCTCCTTTTTTATTGCATGATATTGCAAGTGTTTTCGCGCATTTACAGCGTGTTTTCAAATGTCGTGAGATGTTTGGTGTGATTGGAGGCTGTTGGAGGAGCGTATAAGGCGTGTTTCTGGTCCTTTTGTATTGCATGATATTGCAGGTGTTTTGGCGTAGTTCTCCAGTGTTTTCAAATGTCCTGAGATGTTTGGTGTGATTTTAGGCTGCTGGAGGAGCGTCTTCGGCCTGTTTCTGGTCCTATTGTAAAGCAAGATATTGCAGGTGTTTTCGCGTATTTACAGCGTGTTTTCAAATGTCGTGAGATGTTTGGTGTAATTTTAGGCTGTTGGAGGAGCGTCTTCGGCCTGTTTCTGGTCCCTTTGAAAAGCACGATATTGCAGGGGTTTTTACGTAGATACAGAGTGTTTTCAAAAGCCTTGGGCTGTTTTGTGTGTTTGTAGGCTGTTGGAAGAGCGTATAAGGCGAGTATCTAGTTCTGTTCTGTATCATGAATTTGCAGCTGTTTTCAAGTGGTTGTACCGTGTTTTCAAAAGCCTCGGGCGGTTTTGTGCGTATACAGGCAGCTAGAGGTGAGTCTCAGGCCTCTTTCTGGTCCTTTTGAAAAGCACGATATTGCAGGTGTTTTCACGTAGTTACAGAGTGTTTTCAAAAGGCTCGGGCTGTTCTGTGTGTTTGGAGGCTGTTGGAGGAGCGCATAAGGCGTGTTTCTGGTCCTTTTGTATTGCATGACATTGCAGGTGTTTTGGCGTAGTTTTCCAGTGTTTTCAAATGTCGTGAGATGTTTGGTGTGATTTTAGGCTGCTGGAGGAGCGTCTTCGGCCTGTTTCTGGTCCTGTTGAAAAGCACGATATTGCAGGGGTTTTCACGTAGCTACAGAGTGTTTTCAAAAGCCTCGGGCTGTTTTGTGCGTATTCAGGCTGCTAGAGGTGAGTCTTAGGCGTGTTTCTGGTCCTATTGTATAGCATGACTTGGAAGGTGTTTTCGCGTGTATAAAGAGTGTTTTCAAATGCCTCGGAATGTTTTGTTTATTTTTAGACTGCTGGAAAAGCGTCTTCGCTGTGTTTCTGGTCCTTGTCTTTTAGCATGACTTTGCAGGTGTTTTCGCGCAGTTTTCAAATGTCTCGGGCTGTTTTGTGTGTTTGTAGACTGTTGGAAGAGCGTATAAGGGTTGTATCTTGTCCTGTTCTGTATCATGAATTTGACGGTGTTTTCAGGTTGTTGTACAGTGTTTTCAAAAGCCTCGGGCTGTTTTGTGCGTATTCAGGCTGCTAGAGGTGAGTCTTAGGCGTGTTTCTTGTCCTATTGTATAGCATGACTTGGAAGGTGTTTTCGCGTGTATAAAGAGTGTTTTCAAATGCTTCGGAATGTTTTGTGTATTTTTAGACTGCTGGAAAAGCGTCTTCGCTGTGTTTCTGGTCCTTGTCTTTTAGCATGACTTTGCAGGTGTTTTCGCGCAGTTTTCAAATGTCTCGGACTGTTTGCTGTGATTTTAGGCTGTTGGAGGAGCGTCTTCTACCGATTCTGGTCCTATAGTATAGCATGATATTGCAGGTGTTTTCTCTTATTTACAGCGTGTTTTCAAATGCCTCGGGCTGTTTTGTGTGTTTGGAGGCTGTTGGAAGAGCGTATAAGGCGAGTATCTAGTTCTGTTCTGTATCATGAATTTGCAGCTGTTTTCAAGTGGTTGTACCGTGTTTTCAAAAGCCTCGGTCGGTTTTGTGCGTATACAGGCAGCTAGAGGTGAGTCTCAGGCCTCTTTCTGGTCCTTTTGAAAAGCACGATATTGCAGGTGTTTTCACGTAGTTACAGAGTGTTTTCAAAAGGCTCGGGCTCTTTTGTGTGTTTGGAGGCTGTTGGAGGAGCGTATAAGGCGTGTTTCTGGTCCTTTTGTATTGCATGACATTGCAGGTGTTTTGGCGTAGTTCTCCAGTGTTTTCAAATGTCCTGAGATGTTTGGTGTGATTTTAGGCTGCTGGAGGAGCGTCTTCGGCCTGTTTCTGGTCCTGTTGAAAAGCACGATATTGCAGGGGTTTTCACGTAGCTACAGAGGGTTTTCAAAAGCCTCGGGCTGTTTTGTGTGTTTGTAGGCTGTTGGAAGAGCGTATAAGCCTTGTATCTAGCCCTGTTCTGTGTCATGAATTTGCAGCTGTTTTCAGGTGGTTGTACAGTGTTTTCAAAAGCCTCGGGCTGTTTTGTGCGTATTCAGGCTGCTAGAGGTGAGTCTTAGGCGTGTTTCTGGTCCTATTGTATAGCATGACTTGGAAGGTGTTTTCGCGTGTATAAAGAGTGTTTTCAAATGCTTCGGAATGTTTTGTGTATTTTTAGACTGCTGGAAAAGCGTCTTCGCTGTGTTTCTGGTCCTTGTCTTTTAGCATGGCTTTGCAGGTGTTTTCGCGCAGTTTACAAATGTCTCGGACTGTTTGCTGTGATTCTAAGCTATTGGAGGACCGTCTTCGGCCTGTTTCTGGACCTGAGGAATAGCATGATATTGCAGATGTTTTCGCGTAGTTACAGAGTGTCTTCAAACACCTCGGGCTGTTTTGTATGTTTGTAGGCTGTTGGAAGAGCGTATAAGGCGGGTACCCTGTCCTGTTCTGTATCATGACTTTTCAGGTGTTTTCAGGTGGTTGTACAGTGTTTTCAAAAGCCTCGGGCTGTTTTGTGCGTATACAGGCTGCTAGAGGTGAGTCTTAGGCGTATTTCTGGTCCTATAGTATAGCATGATATTACAGGTGTTTTCGATTAGTTACAGAGTGTTTTCAAAAGGCTCCATCTGTTTTGTGTGTTTGTAGGCTGTTGGAAGAGCGTATAAGGCGAGTATCTAGTTCTGTTCTGTATCATGAATTTGCAGCTGTTTTCAAGTGGTTGTACCGTGTTTTCAAAAGCCTCGGTCGGTTTTGTGCGTATACAGGCAGCTAGAGGTGAGTCTCAGGCCTCTTTCTGGTCCTTTTGAAAAGCACGATATTGCAGGTGTTTTCACGTAGTTACAGAGTGTTTTCAAAAGGCTCGGGCTGTTTTGTGTGTTTGGAGGCTGTTGGAGGAGCGTATAAGGCGTGTTTCTGGTCCTTTTGTATTGCATGATATTGCAGGTGTTTTGGCGTAGTTTTCCAGTGTTTTCAAATGTCGTGAGATGTTTGGTGTGATTTTAGGCTGCTGGAGGAGCGTCTTCGGCCTGTTTCTGGTCCTGTTGAAAAGCACGATATTGCAGGGGTTTTCACGTAGCTACAGAGGGTTTTCAAAAGCCTCGGGCTGTTTTGTGGGTTTGTAGGCTGTTGGAAGAGCGTATAAGCCTTGTATCTAGCCCTGTTCTGTGTCATGAATTTGCAGCTGTTTTCAGGTGGTTGTACAGTGTTTTCAAAAGCCTCGGGCTGTTTTGTGCGTATTCAGGCTGCTAGAGGTGAGTCTTAGGCGTGTTTCTGGTCCTATTGTATAGCATGACTTGGAAGGTGTTTTCGCGTGTATAAAGAGTGTTTTCAAATGCTTCGGAATGTTTTGTGTATTTTTAGACTGCTGGAAAAGCGTCTTCGCTGTGTTTCTGGTCCTTGTCTTTTACCAGGACTTTGCAGGTGTTTTGCCGCAGTTTTCAAATGTCTCGGACTGTTTGCTGTGATTCTAAGCTATTGGAGGAGCGTCTTCAGCACGATTCTGGTCCTGTTGAATTGCATGATATTGCAGGTGTTTTCGCATAGTTTTCCAGTGTTTTCAGATGTGGTTAGAGGTTTGGTGTGATTCTAGATTGCTGGAGGACCGTCTTCGGCCTGTTTCTGGTCCTGTGGAATAGCATGATATTGCAGATGTTTTCGCGTAGTTACAGAGTGTCTTCAAACACCTCGGGCTGTTTTGTATGTTTGTAGGCTGTTGGAAGAGCGTATAAGGCGGGTACCCTGTCCTGTTCTGTATCATGACTTTTCAGGTGTTTTCAGGTGGTTGTACAGTGTTTTCAAAAGCCTCGGGCTGTTTTGTGCGTATACAGGCTGCTAGAGGTGAGTCTTAGGCGTGTTTCTGGTCATATTGTATAGAATGACTTGGAAGGTGTTTTCGCGTGTATAAAGAGTGTTTTCAAATGCTTCGGAATGTTTTGTGTATTTTTAGACTGCTGGAAAAGCGTCTTCGCTGTGTTTCTGGTCCTTGTCTTTTAGCATGACTTTGCAGGTGTTTTCGCGCAGTTTTCAAATGTCTCGGACTGTTTGCTGTGATTTTAGGCTGTTGGAGGAGCGTCTTCTACCGATTCTGGTCCTATAGTATAGCATGATATTGCAGGTGTTTTCTCTTATTTACAGCGTGTTTTCAAATGCCTCGGGCTGTTTTGTGTGTTTGGAGGCTGTTGGAAGAGCGTATAAGGCGAGTATCTAGTTCTGTTCTGTATCATGAATTTGCAGCTGTTTTCAAGTGGTTGTACCGTGTTTTCAAAAGCCTCGGTCGGTTTTGTGCGTATACAGGCAGCTAGAGGTGAGTCTCAGGCCTCTTTCTGGTCCTTTTGAAAAGCACGATATTGCAGGTGTTTTCACGTAGTTACAGAGTGTTTTCAAAAGGCTCGGGCTCTTTTGTGTGTTTGGAGGCTGTTGGAGGAGCGTATAAGGCGTGTTTCTGGTCCTTTTGTATTGCATGACATTGCAGGTGTTTTGGCGTAGTTCTCCAGTGTTTTCAAATGTCCTGAGATGTTTGGTGTGATTTTAGGCTGCTGGAGGAGCGTCTTCGGCCTGTTTCTGGTCCTGTTGAAAAGCACGATATTGCAGGGGTTTTCACGTAGCTACAGAGGGTTTTCAAAAGCCTCGGGCTGTTTTGTGTGTTTGTAGGCTGTTGGAAGAGCGTATAAGGCTTGTATCTAGCCCTGTTCTGTGTCATGAATTTGCAGCTGTTTTCAGGTGGTTGTACAGTGTTTTCAAAAGCCTCGGGCTGTTTTGTGCGTATTCAGGCTGCTAGAGGTGAGTCTTAGGCGTGTTTCTGGTCCTATTGTATAGCATGACTTGGAAGGTGTTTTCGCGTGTATAAAGAGTGTTTTCAAATGCTTCGGAATGTTTTGTGTATTTTTAGACTGCTGGAAAAGCGTCTTCGCTGTGTTTCTGGTCCTTGTCTTTTAGCATGGCTTTGCAGGTGTTTTCGCGCAGTTTACAAATGTCTCGGACTGTTTGCTGTGATTCTAAGCTATTGGAGGACCGTCTTCGGCCTGTTTCTGGACCTGAGGAATAGCATGATATTGCAGATGTTTTCGCGTAGTTACAGAGTGTCTTCAAACACCTCGGGCTGTTTTGTATGTTTGTAGGCTGTTGGAAGAGCGTATAAGGCGGGTACCCTGTCCTGTTCTGTATCATGACTTTTCAGGTGTTTTCAGGTGGTTGTACAGTGTTTTCAAAAGCCACAGGCTGCTTTCTGCCTATACAGGCTGCTAGAGGTGAGTCTTGGGCGTTATTCTGCTCCTTTTTTATTGCATGATATTGCAAGTGTTTTCGCGCATTTACAGCGTGTTTTCAAATGTCGTGAGATGTTTGGTGTGATTTTAGTCTGTTGGAGGAGCGTATAAGGCGTGTTTCTGGTCCTTTTGTATTGCATGATATTGCAGGTGTTTTGGCGTAGTTCTCCAGTGTTTTCAAATGTCCTGAGATGTTTGGTGTGATTTTAGGCTGCTGGAGGAGCGTCTTCGGCCTGTTTCTGGTCCTATTGTAAAGCAAGATATTGCAGGTGTTTTCGCGTATTTACAGCGTGTTTTCAAGTGTCGTGAGATGTTTGGTGTGATTTTAGGCTGTTGGAGGAGCGTATAAGGCGTGTTTCTGGTCCTTTTGTATTGCATGACATTGCAGGTGTTTTGGCGTAGTTCTCCAGTGTTTTCAAATGTCCTGAGATGTTTGGTGTGATTTTAGGCTGCTGGAGGAGCGTCTTCGGCCTGTTTCTGGTCCTATTGTAAAGCAAGATATTGCAGGTGTTTTCGCGTATTTACAGCGTGTTTTCAAGTGTCGTGAGATGTTTGGTGTGATTTTAGGCTGTTGGAGGAGCGTCTTCTGCCGATTCTGGTCCTATAGTATAGCATGATATTGCAGGTGTTTTGGCGTAGTTTTCCAGGGTTTTCAAATGTCCTGAGATGTTTGGTGTGATTTTAGGCTGCTGGAGGAGCGTCTTCGGCCTGTTTCTGGTCCTTTTGAAAAGCACGATATTGCAGGTGTTTTCACGTAGTTACAGAGTGTTTTCAAAAGGCTCGGGCTGTTTTGTGTGTTTGGAGGCTGTTGGAGGAGCGTATAAGGCGTGTTTCTGGTCCTTTTGTATTGCATGACATTGCAGGTGTTTTGGCGTAGTTTTCCAGTGTTTTCAAATGTCGTGAGATGTTTGGTGTGATTTTAGGCTGCTGGAGGAGCGTCTTCGGCCTGTTTCTGGTCCTGTTGAAAAGCACGATATTGCAGGGGTTTTCACGTAGCTACAGAGGGTTTTCAAAAGCCTCGGGCTGTTTTGTGTGTTTGTAGGCTGTTGGAAGAGCGTATAAGCCTTGTATCTAGCCCTGTTCTGTGTCATGAATTTGCAGCTGTTTTCAGGTGGTTGTACAGTGTTTTCAAAAGCCTCGGGCTGTTTTGTGCGTATTCAGGCTGCTAGAGGTGAGTCTTAGGCGTGTTTCTGGTCCTATTGTATAGCATGACTTGGAAGGTGTTTTCGCGTGTATAAAGAGTGTTTTCAAATGCTTCGGAATGTTTTGTGTATTTTTAGACTGCTGGAAAAGCGTCTTCGCTGTGTTTCTGGTCCTTGTCTTTTAGCATGGCTTTGCAGGTGTTTTCGCGCAGTTTACAAATGTCTCGGACTGTTTGCTGTGATTCTAAGCTATTGGAGGACCGTCTTCGGCCTGTTTCTGGACCTGAGGAATAGCATGATATTGCAGATGTTTTCGCGTAGTTACAGAGTGTCTTCAAACACCTCGGGCTGTTTTGTATGTTTGTAGGCTGTTGGAAGAGCGTATAAGGCGGGTACCCTGTCCTGTTCTGTATCATGACTTTTCAGGTGTTTTCAGGTGGTTGTACAGTGTTTTCAAAAGCCTCGGGCTGTTTTGTGCGTATACAGGCTGCTAGAGGTGAGTCTTAGGCGTATTTCTGGTCCTATAGTATAGCATGATATTACAGGTGTTTTCGATTAGTTACAGAGTGTTTTCAAAAGGCTCCATCTGTTTTGTGTGTTTGTAGGCTGTTGGAAGAGCGTATAAGGCGAGTATCTAGTTCTGTTCTGTATCATGAATTTGCAGCTGTTTTCAAGTGGTTGTACCGTGTTTTCAAAAGCCTCGGTCGGTTTTGTGCGTATACAGGCAGCTAGAGGTGAGTCTCAGGCCTCTTTCTGGTCCTTTTGAAAAGCACGATATTGCAGGTGTTTTCACGTAGTTACAGAGTGTTTTCAAAAGGCTCGGGCTGTTTTGTGTGTTTGGAGGCTGTTGGAGGAGCGTATAAGGCGTGTTTCTGGTCCTTTTGTATTGCATGATATTGCAGGTGTTTTGGCGTAGTTTTCCAGTGTTTTCAAATGTCGTGAGATGTTTGGTGTGATTTTAGGCTGCTGGAGGAGCGTCTTCGGCCTGTTTCTGGTCCTGTTGAAAAGCACGATATTGCAGGGGTTTTCACGTAGCTACAGAGGGTTTTCAAAAGCCTCGGGCTGTTTTGTGGGTTTGTAGGCTGTTGGAAGAGCGTATAAGCCTTGTATCTAGCCCTGTTCTGTGTCATGAATTTGCAGCTGTTTTCAGGTGGTTGTACAGTGTTTTCAAAAGCCTCGGGCTGTTTTGTGCGTATTCAGGCTGCTAGAGGTGAGTCTTAGGCGTGTTTCTGGTCCTATTGTATAGCATGACTTGGAAGGTGTTTTCGCGTGTATAAAGAGTGTTTTCAAATGCTTCGGAATGTTTTGTGTATTTTTAGACTGCTGGAAAAGCGTCTTCGCTGTGTTTCTGGTCCTTGTCTTTTAGCATGGCTTTGCAGGTGTTTTCGCGCAGTTTACAAATGTCTCGGACTGTTTGCTGTGATTCTAAGCTATTGGAGGAGCGTCTTCAGCACGATTCTGGTCCTGTTGAATTTCATGATATTGCAGGTGTTTTCGCATAGTTTTCCAGTGTTTTCAGATGTGGTTAGAGGTTTTGTGTGATTTTAGATTGCTGGAGGACCGTCTTCGGCCTGTTTCTGGACCTGAGGAATAGCATGATATTGCAGATGTTTTCGCGTAGTTACAGAGTGTCTTCAAACACCTCGGGCTGTTTTGTATGTTTGTAGGCTGTTGGAAGAGCGTATAAGGCGGGTACCCTGTCCTGTTCTGTATCATGACTTTTCAGGTGTTTTCAGGTGGTTGTACAGCGTTTTCAAAAGCCACAGGCTGCTTTCTGCCTATACAGGCTGCTAGAGGTGAGTCTTGGGCGTTATTCTGCTCCTTTTCTATTGCATGATATTGCAAGTGTTTTCGCGCATTTACAGCGTGTTTTCAAATGTCGTGAGATGTTTGGTGTGATTTTAGGCTGCTGGAGGAGCGTCTTCGGCCTGTTTCTGGTCCTTTTGAAAAGCACGCTATTGCAGGTTTTCTCACGTAGCTCCAGAGTGTTTGCAAAAGGCTCCGTCTGTTTTGTGTGTTTGTAGGCTGTTGGAAGAGCGTATAAGGCGTGTATCTAGTCCTGTTCAGTATCATGAATTTGACGGTGTTTTCAAGTGGTTGTACAGTGTTTTCAAAAGCCTCGGGCTGTTTTGTGCGTATACAGGCTGCTAGAGGTGAGTCTTAGGCGTATTTCTGGTCCTATAGTATAGCATGATATTGCAGGTGTTTTCGATTAGTTACAGAGTGTTTTCAAAAGGCTCCATCTGTTTTGTGTGTTTGTAGGCTGTTGGAAGAGCGTATAAGGCGAGTATCTAGTTCTGTTCTGTATCATGAATTTGCAGCTGTTTTCAAGTGGTTGTACCGTGTTTTCAAAAGCCTCGGTCGGTTTTGTGCGTATACAGGCAGCTAGAGGTGAGTCTCAGGCCTCTTTCTGGTCCTTTTGAAAAGCACGATATTGCAGGTGTTTTCACGTAGTTACAGAGTGTTTTCAAAAGGCTCGGGCTCTTTTGTGTGTTTGGAGGCTGTTGGAGGAGCGTATAAGGCGTGTTTCTGGTCCTTTTGTATTGCATGACATTGCAGGTGTTTTGGCGTAGTTTTCCAGAGTTTTCAAATGTCGTGAGATGTTTGGTGTGATTTTAGGCTGCTGGAGGAGCGTCTTCGGCCTGTTTCTGGTCCTGTTGAAAAGCACGATATTGCAGGGGTTTTCACGTAGCTACAGAGGGTTTTCAAAAGCCTCGGGCTGTTTTGTGTGTTTGTAGGCTGTTGGAAGAGCGTATAAGGCGTGTATCTAGTCCTGTTCAGTATCATGAATTTGACGGTGTTTTCAGGTGGTTGTACAGTGTTTTCAGAAGCCTCGGGCTGTTTTGTGCGTATACAGGCTGCTAGAGGTGAGTCTTAGGCGTGTTTCTGGTCCTATTGTATAGCATGACTTGGAAGGTGTTTTCGCGTGTATAAAGAGTGTTTTCAAATGCTTCGGAATGTTTTGTGTATTTTTAGACTGCTGGAAAAGCGTCTTCGCTGTGTTTCTGGTCCTTGTCTTTTAGCATGGCTTTGCAGGTGTTTTCGCGCAGTTTACAAATGTCTCGGACTGTTTGCTGTGATTCTAAGCTATTGGAGGACCGTCTTCGGCCTGTTTCTGGACCTGAGGAATAGCATGATATTGCAGATGTTTTCGCGTAGTTACAGAGTGTCTTCAAACACCTCGGGCTGTTTTGTATGTTTGTAGGCTGTTGGAAGAGCGTATAAGGCGGGTACCCTGTCCTGTTCTGTATCATGACTTTTCAGGTGTTTTCAGGTGGTTGTACAGTGTTTTCAAAAGCCACAGGCTGCTTTCTGCCTATACAGGCTGCTAGAGGTGAGTCTTGGGCGTTATTCTGCTCCTTTTTTATTGCATGATATTGCAAGTGTTTTCGCGCATTTACAGCGTGTTTTCAAATGTCGTGAGATGTTTGGTGTGATTTTAGTCTGTTGGAGGAGCGTATAAGGCGTGTTTCTGGTCCTTTTGTATTGCATGATATTGCAGGTGTTTTGGCGTAGTTCTCCAGTGTTTTCAAATGTCCTGAGATGTTTGGTGTGATTTTAGGCTGCTGGAGGAGCGTCTTCGGCCTGTTTCTGGTCCTATTGTAAAGCAAGATATTGCAGGTGTTTTCGCGTATTTACAGCGTGTTTTCAAGTGTCGTGAGATGTTTGGTGTGATTTTAGGCTGTTGGAGGAGCGTATAAGGCGTGTTTCTGGTCCTTTTGTATTGCATGACATTGCAGGTGTTTTGGCGTAGTTCTCCAGTGTTTTCAAATGTCCTGAGATGTTTGGTGTGATTTTAGGCTGCTGGAGGAGCGTCTTCGGCCTGTTTCTGGTCCTATTGTAAAGCAAGATATTGCAGGTGTTTTCGCGTATTTACAGCGTGTTTTCAAGTGTCGTGAGATGTTTGGTGTGATTTTAGGCTGTTGGAGGAGCGTCTTCTGCCGATTCTGGTCCTATAGTATAGCATGATATTGCAGGTGTTTTGGCGTAGTTTTCCAGGGTTTTCAAATGTCCTGAGATGTTTGGTGTGATTTTAGGCTGCTGGAGGAGCGTCTTCGGCCTGTTTCTGGTCCTTTTGAAAAGCACGATATTGCAGGTGTTTTCACGTAGTTACAGAGTGTTTTCAAAAGGCTCGGGCTGTTTTGTGTGTTTGGAGGCTGTTGGAGGAGCGTATAAGGCGTGTTTCTGGTCCTTTTGTATTGCATGACATTGCAGGTGTTTTGGCGTAGTTTTCCAGTGTTTTCAAATGTCGTGAGATGTTTGGTGTGATTTTAGGCTGCTGGAGGAGCGTCTTCGGCCTGTTTCTGGTCCTGTTGAAAAGCACGATATTGCAGGGGTTTTCACGTAGCTACAGAGGGTTTTCAAAAGCCTCGGGCTGTTTTGTGTGTTTGTAGGCTGTTGGAAGAGCGTATAAGCCTTGTATCTAGCCCTGTTCTGTGTCATGAATTTGCAGCTGTTTTCAGGTGGTTGTACAGTGTTTTCAAAAGCCTCGGGCTGTTTTGTGCGTATTCAGGCTGCTAGAGGTGAGTCTTAGGCGTGTTTCTGGTCCTATTGTATAGCATGACTTGGAAGGTGTTTTCGCGTGTATAAAGAGTGTTTTCAAATGCTTCGGAATGTTTTGTGTATTTTTAGACTGCTGGAAAAGCGTCTTCGCTGTGTTTCTGGTCCTTGTCTTTTAGCATGGCTTTGCAGGTGTTTTCGCGCAGTTTACAAATGTCTCGGACTGTTTGCTGTGATTCTAAGCTATTGGAGGACCGTCTTCGGCCTGTTTCTGGACCTGAGGAATAGCATGATATTGCAGATGTTTTCGCGTAGTTACAGAGTGTCTTCAAACACCTCGGGCTGTTTTGTATGTTTGTAGGCTGTTGGAAGAGCGTATAAGGCGGGTACCCTGTCCTGTTCTGTATCATGACTTTTCAGGTGTTTTCAGGTGGTTGTACAGTGTTTTCAAAAGCCTCGGGCTGTTTTGTGCGTATACAGGCTGCTAGAGGTGAGTCTTAGGCGTATTTCTGGTCCTATAGTATAGCATGATATTACAGGTGTTTTCGATTAGTTACAGAGTGTTTTCAAAAGGCTCCATCTGTTTTGTGTGTTTGTAGGCTGTTGGAAGAGCGTATAAGGCGAGTATCTAGTTCTGTTCTGTATCATGAATTTGCAGCTGTTTTCAAGTGGTTGTACCGTGTTTTCAAAAGCCTCGGTCGGTTTTGTGCGTATACAGGCAGCTAGAGGTGAGTCTCAGGCCTCTTTCTGGTCCTTTTGAAAAGCACGATATTGCAGGTGTTTTCACGTAGTTACAGAGTGTTTTCAAAAGGCTCGGGCTGTTTTGTGTGTTTGGAGGCTGTTGGAGGAGCGTATAAGGCGTGTTTCTGGTCCTTTTGTATTGCATGATATTGCAGGTGTTTTGGCGTAGTTTTCCAGTGTTTTCAAATGTCGTGAGATGTTTGGTGTGATTTTAGGCTGCTGGAGGAGCGTCTTCGGCCTGTTTCTGGTCCTGTTGAAAAGCACGATATTGCAGGGGTTTTCACGTAGCTACAGAGGGTTTTCAAAAGCCTCGGGCTGTTTTGTGGGTTTGTAGGCTGTTGGAAGAGCGTATAAGCCTTGTATCTAGCCCTGTTCTGTGTCATGAATTTGCAGCTGTTTTCAGGTGGTTGTACAGTGTTTTCAAAAGCCTCGGGCTGTTTTGTGCGTATTCAGGCTGCTAGAGGTGAGTCTTAGGCGTGTTTCTGGTCCTATTGTATAGCATGACTTGGAAGGTGTTTTCGCGTGTATAAAGAGTGTTTTCAAATGCTTCGGAATGTTTTGTGTATTTTTAGACTGCTGGAAAAGCGTCTTCGCTGTGTTTCTGGTCCTTGTCTTTTAGCATGGCTTTGCAGGTGTTTTCGCGCAGTTTACAAATGTCTCGGACTGTTTGCTGTGATTCTAAGCTATTGGAGGAGCGTCTTCAGCACGATTCTGGTCCTGTTGAATTTCATGATATTGCAGGTGTTTTCGCATAGTTTTCCAGTGTTTTCAGATGTGGTTAGAGGTTTTGTGTGATTTTAGATTGCTGGAGGACCGTCTTCGGCCTGTTTCTGGACCTGAGGAATAGCATGATATTGCAGATGTTTTCGCGTAGTTACAGAGTGTCTTCAAACACCTCGGGCTGTTTTGTATGTTTGTAGGCTGTTGGAAGAGCGTATAAGGCGGGTACCCTGTCCTGTTCTGTATCATGACTTTTCAGGTGTTTTCAGGTGGTTGTACAGCGTTTTCAAAAGCCACAGGCTGCTTTCTGCCTATACAGGCTGCTAGAGGTGAGTCTTGGGCGTTATTCTGCTCCTTTTCTATTGCATGATATTGCAAGTGTTTTCGCGCATTTACAGCGTGTTTTCAAATGTCGTGAGATGTTTGGTGTGATTTTAGGCTGCTGGAGGAGCGTCTTCGGCCTGTTTCTGGTCCTTTTGAAAAGCACGCTATTGCAGGTTTTCTCACGTAGCTCCAGAGTGTTTGCAAAAGGCTCCGTCTGTTTTGTGTGTTTGTAGGCTGTTGGAAGAGCGTATAAGGCGTGTATCTAGTCCTGTTCAGTATCATGAATTTGACGGTGTTTTCAAGTGGTTGTACAGTGTTTTCAAAAGCCTCGGGCTGTTTTGTGCGTATACAGGCTGCTAGAGGTGAGTCTTAGGCGTATTTCTGGTCCTATAGTATAGCATGATATTGCAGGTGTTTTCGATTAGTTACAGAGTGTTTTCAAAAGGCTCCATCTGTTTTGTGTGTTTGTAGGCTGTTGGAAGAGCGTATAAGGCGAGTATCTAGTTCTGTTCTGTATCATGAATTTGCAGCTGTTTTCAAGTGGTTGTACCGTGTTTTCAAAAGCCTCGGTCGGTTTTGTGCGTATACAGGCAGCTAGAGGTGAGTCTCAGGCCTCTTTCTGGTCCTTTTGAAAAGCACGATATTGCAGGTGTTTTCACGTAGTTACAGAGTGTTTTCAAAAGGCTCGGGCTCTTTTGTGTGTTTGGAGGCTGTTGGAGGAGCGTATAAGGCGTGTTTCTGGTCCTTTTGTATTGCATGACATTGCAGGTGTTTTGGCGTAGTTTTCCAGAGTTTTCAAATGTCGTGAGATGTTTGGTGTGATTTTAGGCTGCTGGAGGAGCGTCTTCGGCCTGTTTCTGGTCCTGTTGAAAAGCACGATATTGCAGGGGTTTTCACGTAGCTACAGAGGGTTTTCAAAAGCCTCGGGCTGTTTTGTGTGTTTGTAGGCTGTTGGAAGAGCGTATAAGGCGTGTATCTAGTCCTGTTCAGTATCATGAATTTGACGGTGTTTTCAGGTGGTTGTACAGTGTTTTCAGAAGCCTCGGGCTGTTTTGTGCGTATACAGGCTGCTAGAGGTGAGTCTTAGGCGTATTTCTGGTCCTATAGTATAGCATGATATTGCAGGTGTTTTCGATTAGTTACAGAGTGTTTTCAAAAGGCTCCATCTGTTTTTTGTGTTTGTAGGCTGTTGGATGAGCGTATAAGGCGTGTATCTAGTTCTGTTCTGTATCATGAATTTGCAGCTGTTTTCAAGTGGTTGTACAGTGTTTTCAAAAGCCTCGGGCTGTTATGTGCGTATACAGGCAGCTAGAGGTGAGTCTCAGGCCTCTTTCTGGTCCTTTTGAAAAGCACGATATTGCAGGTGTTTTCACGTAGTTACAGAGTGTTTTCAAAAGGCTCGGGCTGTTTTGTGTGTTTGGAGGCTGTTGGAGGAGCGTATAAGGCGTGTTTCTGGTCCTTTTGTATTGCATGACATTGCAGGTGTTTTGGCGTAGTTTTCCAGTGTTTTCAAACGTCGTGAGATGTTTGGTGTGATTTTAGGCTGCTGGAGGAGCGTCTTCGGTCTGTTTCTGGTCCTACTGTAAAGCAAGACATTGCAGGTGTTTTCGCGTATTTACAGCGTGTTTTCAAATGTCGTGAGATGTTTGGTGTGATTTTACGCTGCTGGAGGAGCGTCTTCGGCCTGTTTCTGGTCCTGTTGAAAAGCATGATATTGCAGGTGTTTTCGCGTAGTTACAGAGTGTCTTCAAACACCTCGGGCTGTTTTGTATGTTTGTAGGCTGTTGGAAGAGCGTATAAGGCGGGTACCTGGTCCTGTTCTGTATCATGACTTTTCAGGTGTTTTCAGGTGGTTGTACAGTGTTTTCAAAAGCCACAGGCTGCTTTCTGCCTATACAGGCTGCTAGATGTGAGTCTTGGGCGTTATTCTGCTCCTTTTCTATTGCATGATATTGCAAGTGTTTTCGCGCATTTACAGCGTGTTTTCAAATGTCGTGAGATGTTTGGTGTGATTTTAGGCTGCTGGAGGAGCGTCTTCGGCCTGTTTCTGGCCCTTTTGAAAAGCATGATATTGCAGGTGTTTTCGCATATTTACGGCGTGTTTTCAAATGTCGTGAGATGTTTGGTGTGATTTTAGGCTGTTGGAGGAGCGTCTTCGGCCTATTTCTGTTCCTTTTGAATAGCATGATATTGCAGCTGTTTTCGCGTAGTTACAGAGTGTTTTCAAAAGCCTTGGGCTCTTTTGTGTTTTTGTAGGGTGTTGGAGGAGCGTATAAGGCGTTTTCCTGGTCCTTATGTATTATTGCATGAGTTTACAGGTGTTTTTACATTTTTTTCAAATGTCTCATGCTTTTTTGTGTGTTAGTAGGCTGCTGGAGGGGCGTTTGAGGCGTGTTTCTGGTCCTATTGTATAGCATGACTTGCAAGGTGTTAGCTTGGTTAGTCTTTTCAAATGTCTTGGACTGTTTTGTGCTTTTGCAAACTATTGAAGTCAGGCGAGTTTCTGGTCCTTTCGTATAGCATGACTTTACAGGGGTTTTTTGCGTGATTAGGGAGGATTATCAAATGTCTTGGGCTGTTTTGTGCCTTTCTAGGCTGTTTGACATGCGTCTTAGGCATGTTTCTCCTCCAGTTCTACACCATGAGTTTGCATGTGGTTTTGGGTGGTTTTAAAGTGTTTTCAAATCGCTCTGGATGTTTCGTGTGTTTCTAGGTTGTTGGAGGTGTGTTTTAGGGTTATGTTAGGGTGAGGTGTTAGGTGTCAGATTTAGGGTCAGGGGTCAGGGGTCAGCAGTCAGGGTTAGGGATCAGGACTCAGGGGTCGGGGTAAGAGTCAGGGCTCAGGGGTCGGGGGTCAGGGGTCAGGGTTAGGGATCAGGGGTCAGGGTCAGGGGTCGGGGGTCATTATTAGGGGTCAGAGGTCAGGGGTCAAGGGTCAGGGGGTCAGGGGTCAGGGTCATGGTTAGGGGTCAGGGGTCAGGGTCAGGGGTCATGGTTAGGGGTCAGGGGTCAGGGGTCAGGGTTAGGGATCAGGACCCAGGGGTCAGGGGTCAGGGGTCATTGTTAGGGGTCAGAGTTCAGGGGTCAGGGGTCAGGGGTCATGGTTAGGGGTCAGAGTCAGGGCTCAGGGGTCGGGGGTCATGGGTCAGGGTTCAGGGTTCAGGGTTCAGGGGTCAGGGGTCAGGGGGTCAGGGGTCATGGGTCATGGGTCATGGGTCATGGGTCAAGGTCAGGGGTCATGGGTCAAGGGTCAGGGGTCAGGGGGTCAGGGGTCAGGGTTTGGGATCAGGACTCAGGGGTCAGGGATCAGGGGTCAGGGTTCAGGGTCATGGTTAGGGGTCAGGGTCAAGGTCTGGGGTCATGGTTAGGGGTCAGGGGTCAGGGTCTGGGTCTGGGGTCATGGTTGGGGGTCAGGGGTCAAGTTCATGATTAGTGATCAGGGATCAGGGTCAGGGGTCAGGGGTCAGGGGTCAGGGGTCGGGACTCAGGGGACAGGGGTCAGGGTCAGGGATCAGGGGTCAGGGGGTCAGGGGTCATGGCTAGGGGTAAGGGGTCAGGGGTCAAGGGTCAGGGCTCAGGGGGTCAGGGGTCAGGGGTCAGGGGTTAGGGTCAAGGATCAGGGTCAGGGTCAGTGTTCAGGGGTCAGGGGTCTGGGGTGAGTGGTCAGAGGTCAGGGGTCAGAGTCAGGGGTCGGGGGTCAGGGGTCATGGTTAGGGGTCAGGGGTCAGCTGTCTGGGGTGAGAGGTCAGGGGTCAGGGTCATGGTTAGGGGTCAGGGAATGGGGTCATGGTTAGGGGTCAGGGGTCAGAGTCAGAGGTCAGGGGTCGGGGTCAGGGGTCAAAGATCAGGGGTCAGGCTAAGGGGTCAAGGGTCAGGGGTCAGGGGTCAGGTGTCAGGGGTCAGGAGTCAGGGGTCAGGGGGTCATGGTTAGGGGTCAGGGGTCTGAGTCAGGGGTCGGGGTCAGGGGTCAAAGTCAGGGGTCAGGGGTCAGGGGTCAGGGGTCAGGAGCCAGGGGTCATGGTTAGTGGTCAGGGGTCAGAGTCACTGTCAGGGGTCATGGTCAGGGGTCATGGTCAGGGGTCAGGGGTCAGGGGTCAGGGGTCAGGGGTCAGGGGTCAGGGGTCAGGGGTCAGGGGTCAGGGGTCAAGGGTTAGGGTTCAGGGTTAGGGATCAGGAGTCAGGGGTCAGGGGTCAGAGTCAGGGATCAGGAGTCAGGGGTCAGGGGTCAGAGTCAGGGCTCAGGGGTCGGGGGTCAGGGGTCAGGGTTAGGGATCAGGGGTCAGGGTCAGGGGTCAGGCGTCAGGGGTCAGGGGTCATTAGTAGGGGTCAGGGGTCAAGGGTCAGGGTCATGGTTAGGGGTCAGGGTCAGGGTCAGGGAATGGGGTCATGGTTAGGGGTCAGCGGTCAGGGAATGGGGTCATGGTTAGGGGTCAGGGGTCAGGGGGTCAGGGGGTCAGGGGTCAGAGTTAGGGATCAGGACTCAGGGGTCAGGGGTCAGGGGTCAGGGTCATGGTTAGGGGTCAGGTATCAGGGTCAGGGTCAGGGGTCATGGTTAGGGGTCAGGGGTTAGGGGTCATGGTTAGGGGTCAGGGGTCTGGGGTCAAGGGTCAGGGGTCAGGGGATTAGTGGTCAGGAGGTCAAAAGTCAGGGGGTCAGGTTCATGGTTAGGGGTCAGGGGTCAGGGGTCATGGTTAGGGGTCAGGGGTCAGGGTCATGGTTTGGGGTCAGGGTCAGGGATCAGAGGTCAGCTGTCTGGGGTGAGTGGTCGGGGGTCAGAGTCAGGGCTCAGGGGTCGGGGGTCAGGGGTCAGGGTTAGGGATCTGGGGTCAGGGGTCAAAGGTAAGGGGTCATGGTTAGGGGTCAGGGGTCAGGGGTCAGGGGGTCAGGTGTCAGGGGGTCAGGGGGTCAGGGGTCAGGGGTCAGGCGTAGGGGTCAGGAGTCAGAGGTCAGGAGGTCAGGGGCCTGGAGTCAGTGGTCATGGTTAGGGGTCAGTGGTCAGAGTCACGGTCAGGGGTCATGGTAAGGGGTCGGGGGTCAGGGGTCAGGGGTCAGGGGTCATGGTCATGGGGCAGGGGTCAGGGGTCATTAGTAGGGGTCAGGGGTCAGTGGTCAAGGGTCAGGGTCATGGTTAGGGGTCGGGGTCAGGGTCAGGGAATGGGGTCATGGTTAGGTGTCAGCGGTCAGGGTCAGGGGTCATGGTTAGGGGTCAGGGGTCAAAGGTCAGGGGGTCAGGGGGTCAGGGATCAGAGTGAGGGATCAGGACTCAGGGGTCAGGGGTCAGGGGTCAGGGTCATGGTTAGGGGTCGGGGTCAGGGGTCAGGGGTCAGGGTCAGGGTCAGGGTCAGGGGTCATGGTTAGGGGTCAGGGGTCATGGTTAGGGGTCAGGGGTCTGGGGTCAAGGGTCAGGGGTCACGGGATCAGGGGTCAGGAGGTCAGGAGTCAGGGGGCCAGGTTCATGGTTAGGGGTCAGGGGTCAGGGTCAGGGGTCAGGGGTCAGGGATCAGGGAATGGTTAGGGGTCAGGGGTCAGGGAATGGGGTCATGGTTAGTGGTCAGGGGTCAGGGTCAGGGGTCAGGGGTCAGGGGTCAGGGGTCAGGGGTCAGGGGTCACGGGTCATGGTTAGGGGTCAGGGTCAGGGATCAGGGGTCAGGGTCAGGGGTCAGGCGTCAGGGGTCAAAGGTCAGGGGTCATGGTCATGGGTCATGGGTCAGGGGTCATTAGTAGGGGTCAGGGGTCAGTGGTCAAGGGTCAGCGTCATGGTTAGGGGTCGGGGTCAGGGTCAGGGAATGGGGTCATGGTTAGGTGTCAGCGGTCAGGGTCAGGGGTCATGGTTAGGGGTCAGGGGTCAGGGGTCAGAAGGTCAGGGGGTCAGGGGTCAGAGTTAGGGATCAGGACTCAGGGGTCAGGGGTCAGGGGTCAGGGTCATGGTTAGGGGTCAGGGGTCAGGGGTCAGGGTCAGGGTCAGGGGTCATGGTTAGGGTTCAGGGGTCATGGTTAGGGGTCAGGGGTCTGGGGTCAAGGGTCAGGGGATCAGGGGTCAGGAGGTCAGGAGTAAGGGGGTCAGGTTCATGGTTAGGGGTCAGGGGTCAGGGTCAGGGGTCAGGGGTCAGGGATCAGGGAATGGTTAGGCGTCAGGGGTCAGGGAATGGGGTCATGGTTAGTGGTCAGGGGTCAGGGTCAGGGGTCAGGGGTCAGGGGTCAGGGGTCAGGGGTCAGGGGTCATGGTTAGGGGTCAGGGGTCAGGGTCATGGTTTGGGGTCAGGGTCAGGGATCAGGGGTAAGCTGTCTGGGGTGAGTGGTCAGGGTCAGGGGTCAAGGGTCAGAGTCAGGGCTCAGGGGTCGGGAGTCAGGGGTCAGGGTTAGGGATCAGGGGTCAGGGGTTAAAGGTAGAGGGGTCATGGTTAGGGGTCAGGGGTCAGGGGGTCAAGGTCAGGGTCAGGGGTCATGGTTAGGGGTCAGGGGTCAGGGTCAGGGGTCATGGTTAGGGGTAAGGGTCAGGCGTGAGGGGTCAGGGAATGGGGTCATGGTTAGTGGTCAGGGGTCAGGGTTAGGGGTCAGGGTCAGGGATCAGGGTCAGGGTCAGGGGTCAGGGGTCTGGGGTGAGTGGTCAGAGGTCAGGGCACAGGGGTCAGGGGTCAGGGGTCATTGTCAGGGCTCAGGGGTCATGGTCAGGGGTCAGGGGTCAAATGTCAGGAGTCATGGTTAGGGGTCAGGGGTCAGGGGTCAAGGGTCAGGGGTCAGGGGTCAGGGTCATGGTTGGGGTCAGGGGTCAGGGGTCAGGAGTCAGGGGATCAAGGGTCAGGGTTAAGGATCAGGACTCAGGGGTCATTGTAAGGGGTCAGGGGTCAGGGGTCAGGGTCATGGCTAGGGGTCAGGGGTCAGGGTCAGGGTCTGGGGTCGTGGTTAGGGGTTAGGGGTCAGGGGACAGGGTCAGGGGTCAGGGGTCTTGGTTAGGGGTCAAGGGTCAAGGGTGAGGGGTCATGGTCAGGGGTCAGGGGTCAGGGGTCAGGGACAGGGGTCAGGGGGTCAGGGGGTCAAGGGATCAGGGTTAGGGTTAGGGGTTAGGGTTAGGGTTAGGGTTAGGGTTAGGGTTAGGGTTAGGGGTTAGGGTTAGGGTTAGGGTTAGGGTTAGGGTTAGGGTTAGGGTTAGGGTTTAGGGTTAGGGTT